>NC_067207.1:9560774-10160774 GCF_026262505.1 Trichomonas vaginalis G3
CTCTGTACAATTCCATCCGGATACAAACTTTTCATAGAACTCCTCGTAAAACATTTGGTAAGGTGTTTTGTTCATTTCGATGAGTTCTTGTTTAGCCCTGGTGAATGGTATCTTCCTTACATCAAATTCACTTAAATCTTTCTTCATGAAGTACGTCAGTAAGTTTGAATAAAACTCTTCATTAAAGCTTTCAATGAGATTTGAGAAATATTCGTAATTTCCTTTGTATCTGCTGCTTACGTCAATGACAACAAACCTTCTGTCGTCTTTATCAATCTTTACTGAGTTGAAGTTGTTAGATATCATGATGATATTACAAACATTCTCTATCTTTCTTACTGGCTGACACTTCTGATTTAAGTCCAACTGAGTCTCTGTTACTATTGACTTTAGTGCGTCGTGGTTCATGACCTTAGACGTATCGCATGAGCTTAGTTCATTGCATACGATGAGCTTCATGTTCTCAATAGCAGCATTGAATCTACCAACCACATTCTCTATTGCCGTTATATTATTGTTGGCGTACTTGCTAATGAGCTCGCATAGAACATTACTAAGTACATTCTTACCAGTTCCTTGCTTTCCTATTAACAAAAGTACTGTTCAGTCTTTCCACAAGGATTTTGAACGATGTAGGCGAACCAGTTCAAAACATACTCATAAAGCTCTTCATCCTCATTACATATGACATCGTGAACATGTTTCAAATATCCTTCAATAACGTTCTCATCTACTTCATTCAGTACCTCATACTCATATCCTCTGAAATAGCTGTAAATGTCATCTCTTTCGTCAAAGAATCTCATGCCTGACTTCATAAGATAGTTCTTGTTCTGACCCGCTTCATAAATCATCAGTGCGTTCACATCCTTCTCCTCAATACGTCCTACATAAATACTCTTCATGAGCTTATTGAATTCCTTGCTATCTACTGACACAAGTGTTGTTGTGTCTCGTATCCATCATAATCTTTCACTAGATATGTCATACGTGCTCCGTCAATAACGACAACACATCTTCTTAAGTCATTTATAACACTAGCTATGTCAATACCTTCTTCACTCATGTACTTATTTTTCCTCAAGTCCTTTAGTGTGAAAGTGTCTCTAAGTTCTATTTCAAGCAATTCATTTACATGTCCTTTGCAATACTTCTCTATAAAATATTCTTGTCGTTCTTTACTAAGTTTCTTAACAGCTCTGAAGAACCATGTGTTTTGACTCAAACATCCTTCACAACTTCTCTCATTCATTCCTAGTTCTTTCATGTCATTATCTTCAACCTCTATGGTCTCATTGACTAAGGTCAAAGGGTTCTTAGTCATTGCTGGTCTTATCTGAAACAATGTTTGTGCAACAGGTTTAACTAGTTCAGCAACGTCCTTCCTTAATAGAATAGCTGTTTCCACTCATCTTTTGCTAACAGTTCTTTCATAACCACTGACAGTAATGATTTCATTTGCTGACCTTAGACACTTATGTTCTATCATTTGTATTGCTTTTGTGTAAGGCTTTGTGAGCATAGGTTGTATATGTCATTCCTGCAATGTTCATTCATGCCAATAGTACTAAATCCTTTCTTTGCTGTTGAATGCATAATATCCATTAGTTCCTGGTTCGTATTGCTGTCTCATAAAATACAACAAGACCTTTGTCATCTATGACGTACTTACCGAAAACATTGCTTATATTCTTTAACCATGAAATAACATCCTCATTCATGCTGTCAAACATGAAGTAAGGTCTTACATACTCTTCACTTATAAGATACTCCACAAAGTACTTGTTAAACTCTATGTCCTCGTGAGCGATTTCATTAGGTTTGATATTAGTTCCTTTTGTCATTGCTGTCATGTACTTCACTCTCATAGTTCCTTTCAATAGCGTAAAAGTACTTCATTGTTTCATAACTGCTCTAAATTCTGTTCAAAATTCGTACAACATAACTTTTAACATTAGTGAAAGAAATGAGCGAAACAACAACATCTAACATTACAGAAGAAGTCAATGACAATGCCGATGAAAACATTACAGAAGGAGCTAGTGAAAATATTGACGAGTTCAGTGAGGAAGAAGATATTGAGGACGTCAATGAGAACGTTAGTGGGGAACAAACTCAATGGGAAACATTGAGAAATCATGAAGATTATGAGATTTGTACGACATATCCTTTTACTATTCGTCGAAAGAAAAACAAACATATTAAGAGTGAATGCTTAAATAATCATGGTTATATTGAGCTTAGTTTAAACAACAAAACACATTTAAAGCATAGAATTATTGCAGAACAGTGGATTGAAAATCCAAACAATTTGAAAGAAATAGACCATATAAATCATGATGAACGGACAACAGAATCTCAAACCTTCGTTGGTGTTTTAATCTGAAAACAATAGAAATAAAAGCAAGTATGGCGATATAGTTTATGAGTTCGTTGATGAAATATCTGACGAAGCTGTTGAAATAACAGCTTATGGTAAGCATTCGTTTGAGTTCTACTATTATGTTGAGAATGAGGACGCATCTATTATTATACAGGTCTTAACTATCGAAAACTTCATTAAACTTTACAAAAACAGGTGCTGCTTTTGTTTCTATGATAGATACAGAAAACAAGAGAGTAATCTTATGCATAAACAAATTCAAACGCTTGTACGGCTTCATGTAGGACAAACATTATTTTTCAACACTAACGCCAACACGTAGGACAAACATTCATGACTAACATTACTGTATAACATAAATGTTTTGTCATGACCTCATCGTAAATGTTTTGTCATGACCTCATCGTAAATGTTTTGTCATGATTTCATCGTAAATGTTTTGTCAAGACTTTTTCATCGTAATGAGCGTAAATGATCCAAAAATATATTTTAGGTGAAGAGGTGAGATCTCACCTCTTTTCTCACCTCATGAATTTTCATGACTTCTTCATCGTACATGTTTTGTCAAGACTTCTTCATCGTAATGAGCGTAAATGTTTTGTCATGACCTCATCGTATATGTTTTGTCAAGACTTCTTCGTATATGTTTTGTCATGATTTAATCGTATATGTTTTGTCATGATTTAATTGTATATGTTTTGTCATGACTTCTTCGTAATGAACGTATATGTTTTGTCAAGACTTCTTCGTAAATGTTTTGTCATGATTTAATCGTATATGTTTTGTCATGATTTAATCGTATATGTTTTGTCATGACTTCTTCGTATATGTTTTGTCATGATTTAATCGTATATGTTTTGTCATGATTTAATCGTATATGTTTTGTCATGACTTCTTCATCGTAATGAGCGTAAATGTTTTGTCATGATTTCATCGTAAATGTTTTGTCAAGACTTCTTCGTATATGTTTTGTCATGACTTCATCGTACATGTTTTGTCAAGACTTCTTCATCGTAATGAGCGTAAATGTTTTGTGAAGAATATAACAACCGCCTGAATTCAGACGGTTGCTTTTTATACAAAATTCACACAGGAAAATTCTTGAGTTTTGGTTGAAAGAATACGGTCAAGCCAAAAGTGGCTCGACCTCAAAACAAACATTTTATGAGTTTACTAAGGCGTTATGAATGAATTCAAAGGTATTTGCATACATCCTGACCTCGTTCATTTTGTTGTTGAATGGTGCTCTGTAAAGTATGCATTTTATGTCAAAGATATTATGGACTCCATAGACAAGAAAGTTCATGAGAAGTTAGATGAAGAAGAACTCGAAGATACAGTAGAGAATGCAAAAACAAGCATTTTATGAGCTTACTAAGGCGTTATGAATGAATTCAAAGGTATTTGCATACATCCTGACCTCGTTCATTTTGTTGTTGAATTCAGCAAAAATAATGTTTCGTTAATGTTTTCACTGTTACCATGTTACCATGTGCTACCAGGTTAATTAACTTCTCTTAAAATTACTGACAACATGACATTTAGACAACAGTCCAGGAAATAAACTTCTTCGTAAATGTTTTGTCATGATTTCATCGTAAATGTTTTGTCATGATTTCATCGTAAATGTTTTGTCATGATTTCATCGTATATGTTTTGTCATGATTTCATCGTATATGTTTTGTCATGATTTCATCGTATATGTTTTGTCATGATTTCATCGTAGATGTTTTGTCATGACTTCATCGTATATGTTTTGTCATGATTTCATCGTAAATGTTTTGTCATGATTTCATCGTATATGTTTTGTCATGATTTCATCGTAAATGTTTTGTCATGATTTCATCGTAAATGTTTTGTCATGATTTCATCGTATATGTTTTGTCATGATTTCATCGTATATGTTTTGTCATGATTTCATCGTAAATGTTTTGTCATGATTTCATCGTAGATGTTTTGTCATGACTTCATCGTATATGTTTTGTCATGATTTCATCGTAAATGTTTTGTCATGATTTCATCGTATATGTTTTGTCATGATTTCATCGTAAATGTTTTGTCATGATTTCATCGTAAATGTTTTGTCATGATTTCATCGTATATGTTTTGTCATGATTTCATCGTATATGTTTTGTCATGATTTCATCGTATATGTTTTGTCATGATTTCATCGTAAATGTTTTGTCATGACTTCATCGTATATGTTTTGTCATGATTTCATCGTAAATGTTTTGTCATGATTTCATCGTATATGTTTTGTCATGATTTCATCGTATATGTTTTGTCATGACTTCATCGTATATGTTTTGTCATGATTTCATCGTAAATGTTTTGTCATGATTTCATCGTATATGTTTTGTCATGACTTCTTCGTATATGTTTTGTCATGATTTCATCGTATATGTTTTGTCAAAACTTCTTCGTATATGTTTTTGTCATGACTTCATCGTAATGAGTGTAAATGATTTTCATATGATTGTTTCCCTCGAAAAACCGAGAGAAGAGATTCCATATGAAAATCGCAAGAATTTGGCTCCTGGTTTGAAATATTATTATGTTCATAGACTTCATCGTATATGTTTTGTCAAACATGAACGTATATGTTTTGTCATGATTTCATCGTAAATGTTTTGTCATGACTTCATCGTATATGCTTTGTCATGATGATTTCATCGAAACTAAACGTATATGTTTTGTCGTGATTTTATCGTAAATGTTTTGTCATGATTTTATCGTAAATGATTTGTCAAGATTTCATCGTAATGAGTGTAAATGAACCAAAAATAATGTTTACGTTCATGTTTGACAACAACACAGGAGGAAGGCAGTTATGAATTATTTTTGAAGAACTGAAGGTGTCACTACGTCACCATGTGTCACTCGGTTAATGAACTTCTCTGAAAAAATGAGACAACATGACATTTAGACAACAACACAGGAGGAAGGCAGTTATGAATTATTTTTGAAGAACTGAAGGTGTCACTACGTCACCATGTGTCACTCGTTAATGAACTTCTCTGAAAAAATGAGACAACATGACATTTAGACAACAACACAGGAGGAAGGCAGTTATGAATTATTTTTGAAGAACTGAAGGTGTCACTACGTCACCATGTGTCACCAGGTAATTTAACTTCTCTGAAAAAATGAGACAACATGACATTTAGACAACAACACAGGAGGAAGGCAGTTATGAATTATTTTTGAAGAACTGAAGGTGTCACTACGTCACCATGTGTCACCAGGTCATTTAACTTCTCTGAAAAAATGAGACAACATGACATTTAGACAACAACACAGGAGGAAGGCAGTTATGAATTATTTTTGAAGAACTGAAGGTGTCACTACGTCACCATGTGCTACCAGGTCATTTAACTTCTCTGAAAAAGTGTGACAACATGACATTTTGACAACAACACAGGAAATAAATGTTTACGTATATGTTTTGTCAAGACCTCATCGTATATGTTTTGTCATGATTTCTTCGTATATGTTTTGTCATGACTTCTTCATCGTAATGAGTGTAAATGATCCAAAAATAATGTTTAGGTGAAGAGGTGAGATCTCACCTCTTTTCTCACCTCTTTTCTCACCTCATTGAATTTTCATGATTTCTTCATCGTAATGAGTGTAAATGATCCAAAAATAATGTTTAGGTGAAGTGGTGAGATCTCACCTCTTTTCTCACCTCTTTTCTCACCTCATTGAATTTTCATGATTTCTTCATCGTAATGAGCGTAAATGTTTTGTCATGATTTCATCGTACATGTTTTGTCAAAACTTCATCGTATATGTTTTGTCAAACATGAGCGTAAATGTTTTGTCATGATTTCTTCATCGTAAATGTTTTGTCAAACATGAGCGTAAATGTTTTGTCATGATTTCTTCATCGTAAATGTTTTGTCATGATTTCTTCGTATATGTTTTGTCATGACTTCTTCATCGTAATGAGCGTATATGTTGTCAAACTGAGCGTATATGTTTTGTCAAGACTTCTTCATCGTAATGAGCGTAAATGATTTGTCATGATTTCTTCATCGTAATGAGCGTATATGTTTTGTCAAACATGAACGTAAATGTTTTGTCATGATTTCTTCGTAAATGTTTTGTCATGACTTCTTCATCGTAATGAGCGTATATGTTTTGTCAAACATGAGCGTATATGTTTTGTCAAGACTTCTTCATCGTAATGAGCGTAAATGATTTGTTCATGATTTCTTCATCGTAATGAGCGATAGTTTTGTCAAACATGAACGTAAATGTTTTGTCAAAACTTTCTTCGTAAATGTTTGTCATGATTATCATCTCTCTTGTCCCTAGTAGTTTTCATTAAGTTCCGGAAATAATGAAAATCATGAACTTTGCCATGGTCTCTGTCCCTAGTAGTTTTCATTAAGTTCCGGAAATAATGAAAATCATAAACTTTGCCATGGTCTCTGTCCCTAGTAGTTTTCATTATCTCACAGAGTTAATGAAAGTCATACTTTCTATCAGATGAAGCATGCAGATGAACATAATGAAAGTTAGTGAGTTTGCCACGAGTTATGAATAAAATATTGGCATATTAGATGAGATAGCTGATGAAACAGATGAAGATAAATTAAATCTTGGACTTTGCCACACTCTGTCCCTAGTTCCTCAAAATCCTTGACAACGTTGCTTAGAAATTTTGGTTCAAAACCTCATCTGATTTTAATCTGTTATGCTACCTGTTAAGTTTCGCGAGATTATAAATGTCATGGAGTTATATAAAAAGGAGGGACAGCTAGGGACACTGGAAGTACTTATAAGGCTATCTGTTAAGATTGCATGAAATACTAAAAAGTCATGAAATCCATTATCGCTGTGCTAGCTTCACCTTTGATTGAAATGACAAATAAAGTCACTGAAGCAATGAAACAAAAGTTTTTGGTAGAATACATTAAATCAGGAACTATTCCAGAAGGTTTTTACATTCATACTATGAAGGATGGTAGAGTTCAGTTTAGAAAGATAAAGCAACCATTAGATAAAGAAGGAATTTTGAGAAAGATTAAACTTCATGAGGACAACATTGCTGAACTTAAGAAGAAGTTAGAAGAGTTGGAGAAAGGAAGAGAGTTATAAAGCAATGAATTCAACAGGGTGAAAAAAGAGGTTAGAAAACGTGTTAGATCTAACATTCTAACATAAACATTATTTTTGTGCTATGTTTTCATACGTGTGAGGGTGGTGATATCATTTATTTTTAAGTTTATTTTTAAGTTTATTTTTTATTTTATTTTTATATTAATGACGAAAACTATTGAGATAACAAACTACAACGGTCATGAGTTCAAGAATTTGTTCTTCGTTCCTCGTGAAAATACATTCTATCAGATACGAGGGAGAAAGGGTAAAGTTAGTTTGAGCGTTTACGACTACAAGCATAATGGAAAGTTTATACAAGCATACGATACAAACGGTAAGCGTGTTTCATTAGCTTTGTCAAAACTTACTAACATTTATTTTGACAGTGATTTTGACCTATATGAAGAAGAAAGTGAGTCAGAAGAATATGAACTGTTGTGTGAAGCACAGCAATGGGAGGAGTTGCAATACTTTTGTAAGTGAGAACGTTTATTTTTTACAGTAGTGAAGTCGTTTGTGAAAACATTAGTGAGGTGAAGTGGTTGGTGTTGTAAAATATACGTTAACGGTTTTGTAAAGTGTCAAATTCACATATAATGGGTAAGGAGGCGCGCAGTGCCGCCGTACCCTTGATATGTATACTAACTGTCTGTATGAGTATATCTTTGAGCTTATCGCGCTTGTAATGAGGGGTTTTTTCCATTCCAACTTGTATTAGTTAGTATACATATCTCGTGTACTGAGGCACTGCGTTCCTCCGTACGCAATACTTGTGAATTTGACACTTTACAAAACCGTTAACGTAAATTTTACAACACAAACGACAACACCAACTTAACCTTAAATATTTATAAAGCCGCCAACCACTTCACCTTACTACTGTAAAAATAAACGTTCTCACTTACAAAAGTATTGCAACTCTTCCCATTGCTGTGCTTCACACAATAGTTCATATTCTTCAGTATCGCTGCTGTCGCTCCAATCGTCAGAGTCAAAGTCACTGTCAAAATAAATGTTAGTAAGTTTTGACAAAGCTAATGAAACACGTTTACCGTTTGTATCGTATGCTTGTATAAACTTTCCATTCTTCATTCCTTCATAAACGCTCAAACTAACTTTACCCTTTCTCCCTCGTATCTGATAGAATGTATTTTCACGAGGAACGAAGAACAAATTCTTGAACTCATGACCGTTGTAGTTTGTTATCTCAATAGTTTTCGTCATTTACATCCAAATAAAAATTTTCAGTAAAATATAAAAATAAACTTAAAAATTAATGATATCACCACCCTCACACGTATGAAAACATCCATTTAAATTTAGGTGAAGTGGTGAGATTTCACCTCTTTTTTCACCTGTTTTTTCACCTCATGAATTCATTGCTTTATAACTCTCTTCCTTGGTTTCTTTTTAGTTGCTTTCTTCACATCTGTCTCCAACTTGACTGTCTTTCTTCTTCGACCGTAATGATACCAGTTACTTCCACCAGTCAATGGGTCAAATGGTCTTTCGTAAGGATTTCCATACATTCCATAGGGACCATACGGAAGAACTACTGGTGGAGGAAGAGTTCCATCGAATCTATTTAAATGCATTGTTTCACCTTTCATCTGGTCATTAAAGTCTTTTGCGTGTTTTGCAAACTCATCGTCCTTTCCTAAAGCATTTTCTGACTCAGTCGCAACCAAATTGGATGCTTTATTTATGAGCCCTATTTTATTTAATCTTAACTTCTTTGCAACCCAGCCTCCAATCTTCCCTTTATTTGCATCTAATGTCTTCGAAACCCTTCCTCCACTCATTTTATTTACTGCGTCATAAGCTCCAAGTGCTTTTGCTCCAAATGCTAATGCTTTTGTTCCCATTGCGCCTAAAGCTGCCCAAGCTACCATTTACACCATATTAAAATCATCTCTCTTCAATATTATCTCATAAAAGTTCTCGTTACTGGAGAAAGTCAATGAAACATAAACATTCTCATTCATAAACTTCTTTCTTATATCATCTATTCTCAATAAAATGTCTGAACAATTGCTAACATCTTCTACAACAGTTATTTCATCATGAATGACCTTCAAGAACAAGCTCATTTAATATGCTATTAAAATCATTTCAATAATGAGTCCATCCTTTCCGTCTTTAGGTAGCACAACATCTTTCATTGAAGAAGGTTCGACAAGTCTTATGTTAAACTTACTGACAAAGTTTGTTATACTATAATGCTTCGGCGGCGAATACATATAGTTTGAAAGACATAATATAGATTCTTCAGCAAATTCACTTATACTGGATTTTATAACAATGTTCTCACGAGACCAAATACCACCAATTGACAATCTTGTAAGCAATCCTGCTGAACCTTCAACTGTAAACGTCGATGGTAACATTCCACGAAGGTCATCTATTGACATCGTTGAGTCACTGAATTTAAATATTTTCTTAAAGCAATCGTCATTATCTAACCATGCAATAGCTTTGAAGTTTTCATTCGAATATACATCTGCTTCATTAAATGTAAAACCTGACTTCTTTGCAGAGACGACTTTAAAATCTATTGAGTTTGTTTCAAAATTATATGCTATGCTAACTTCTGAAGGTAATGGATGTCCTTCCGCAGTCAGTTGTTCTCTCACTACCGTTTGAAGCTTTGTGTTAAAAACTTTCATGTCATCTCCTGTGTCTAGGTTCACATACACAGCAATGGGAAAACTATCTTGCTTCTTTGTTTCATCATTATACCTCAAAACATTAAAGTTCTTCAATAATATTGTTCTTCCTGCTGGAATACTTCGAACCTGTCTGATTTCAATAGCTTTCTCACCTCCTACATACTCTACCCAGTGCCTTGGATATTCATAAGTATACTGACTTTCTTGAATTTTGGTAGGTTTCATCATAACGTGTTCATAGTATATCTTTATACTCTTGTCAGTTAGACTCGGTGCTATGTTCTGAATATTTCTGACTTGCATTTTTAATGGAGATAAAATGAAGCATTTAATACATGACGTAGATGAAGACATGAATGAAACTACAGACAAACTTAACTCTTCTCTCATTCTTCCTTTCAGTAAGGACTATGAGTTCTGTTCAAATGGCGTTTATTTCTATTGTGGAAAGATGGGTTCAGGTAAGACATTTAACCTCATTCGTCATATACTCATAACAGAGCGTTTAGGAAACGACTCATATTATGACCAAATCATTATATCAGCAACTTCAGACTCTATGGACTCAACAGCGAAAACATTTATGTCAAAAGTTCAAGCCTCTGTCGTTAAAGTTCCAGACAGTGAACTCATTGAATTTCTTCAACGTTACGTTCGACGTAAGAGGAAATATTATGCCATCGTTGAATTTATACAGTCAGGAATGCAAAAGACTTCAGAAGAGATGGAAAGAATTATTGACAAACACCACTTACGTCAATACTCAGGAGTTTACGATATGAAACGACTGACAAACTACATTCTATCAAAACTTTCAAAATACCCCTTCAAAAAATATCCTTCAAACACTCTGCTCGTTTGCGACGACTTCGCCGGAAAAGGTTTAGTGTCAAAGCCTGACTCACCATTAGCTAACATCATTACTAAAGTCAGACATTACCACTTAACTGTAGCAATACTTATGCAAACATGGAGGTTTTTAGCTTTAAACATAAAACGTCTCATAACTGACTTCGTTATCTTTCAAGGTTTCTCACGTTATGATATTGAACTCATTTGGAAACAGTCAGTATAACATTACCTTTTGAAGAAATTTGGGAAGCATATAAGTCTCTCATCTCTCCTCGTTCATACCTTGAGATTCATATCATGACTAATACCATTAAAGTCAAAAATATTCCATGGGAACGACCAACATTGTTTTAAAGTTTAACCTTCAATTGACTGATGGTAAACAAATTCCATGCATCTCTGTCGCCATTTCTGTTAATATTTTTGCTGTCATTCATATCATCCACTTCTCCATCCGTTAGCTTTTGAGGATATGCGTTAGAATAGCTGTTCTTAAATGAAGGCTTCTCTCCCTTGAGAGCATAAACTCTATAACTTTCTGCATACTTTATGTTTGAACCTCCTGAGCCATCATTGACATAAATTTTTATAGGCTTCCACCCTTTGTTCATGTTCCTGCTTCTTCCCTTTGCTCTTTTGTTCAGTAGTTCTACATCTTTATACACAGCTCCTGTCTCAGTGAATTCAACAATATTTTCATTCGTTAGCTTTACATTCAAACCCTTGTCGAGTATATTGTTCATTTCATACATATAAAAGGTTTTTATTCTATATGAAATGAGAAGCAAATCCATCTTAGCTGGTGCCGTTAATGTTCCAATTGAACCAACATCAAATGTTGACTCACGAACGACAAACAATATTGTCATAAAGAACTATAGTTCAGAGTGTTTGAAAGAAAAAGAACCAGAACTGAAATCCGTGAATTTAAACTCAGCTTCAAACGCTAACGCTACATCAGATGTTAAGTTAGAGTATCCACCACTGGACCAAATTCTTTCAAGAGAAGCCAACGACAACCCTTACACAAATGTTCAAACAAATCCTTCAGATAACGTAGACCATTACCTTCTTCAGTTATACCAAACAATTTTACTCAAAGACGATAAGAAGCTTTTGATAAATCTTATAAGCAAGAACCAAATAATTCTAACAAAGGAGGACCTTGAAAATGTTATATCACGAATAACAGGAAAGCAATGTGTCATTGACTATCTCGACCCTGAAATCGAATGCTGTGGTCAAACACCAATATTCATGAAAATAGGTAACATCCGCATCATTGAAATACCAGGAACTACAGGAGTTGAGTTTAAGTATAAATATTCGAACGAGTATACAAAACTTTCAACAGAATATAAGCTTTGTTTGAAATATGTTTTAGTAAATTAAAGCAATTTGTAATATCTATCCAAAACTTCTTCAACAGTATCGAACTCATCTTCATAATGCAAACCTAATCTTATTGACTTGGTGCAGTTTTCACTAACACAATATAGCGCTTTGCGCTCGGCGCCTTTGACGCCTTTTTCTGTTCTCTTGACTGACATAACTAATTCATTTGTTTCATCAAACAGCAATAACCAAAGTTCATGACCTAATACATAACATTCATACTTTATATTTTTAGCTCTGAGTTCTCTTGTAAGCTGTTGCATTTAATATTTTCTAAAAAGTCAACTTCAACAGTCATTCGCACTGGTGCCTTCAGTTCTACAGGCTCTCCTTGAAAGTCAACAAGTCTGAATTGCATGTCTTTCAAATTATGAGGACTAATGCGAACCCATTTACCTAAATGAGTTACTATGACAGGAACGTTTGGAATGAAACATTGAATTGACTGCATAACAGAAGGATTTATATTCTACTGAACCTTTACTATTAACTCCTGAAATGCCTGTGACATTAGCTATTTTTGACTCAACGTATAAACAATTACCATAACATACGTATGGAACAGATTTCATCTCAATCGTTTTGTCAACACTTTTCAAAGGACATGTCATATGGTATGCTCCCAAAAGAAGTTGAACTCTATGACTCATTCGTGTTATCTTAAACTCCTTCGCATAACTGAACTTCAAAACTCCTGCAATAAGTTTAACATTCATTAAGTTTTCTTCGTTCTCCTTGTTTATTGTAGTATTTATGAGCGCATTTAACACTCCAGCTAATGTTTCCATCTTATATTCTACATTATGTGAAATCTTATTTCGTGCTTCTTTCCATCTATTTCAAGCTCCATGAAATCTGTTTCATCTGTTATAACGAATGAAGCGATAGTATTGAAGTCAACAACTCTGAAAGCAAGTGCTTCATTCTGAAGACCTAAGTTTGTTTGTAGCTTTACTGTCCCGTATTCGTTTGGGTCTGTACTTTGCAAATAGAACAACATTTTATTCTCATTAAAATATGAGTATTGCTGCATATGCGTATGAAGCTGACAGAGCTAAACGTTTATATTTTGGTCAATACTCTCTCACACTTACTGACAAATATATTGTTATTTCTGATGGAAATACCGAGAAATACATAACATGGAAGGACTATGAAAAGTTTGACCCTATTTTAACTCCATGTACAATGCCATTCATTGTAAATGGTGAAGTTGTCATGAAGAACGACACAACTGTTTATAGGTCTGTATATGAAGCGTTAGAATATAGATCCGTATTTTTCCCAAGTGAGCGGGGTATCTCCAATCCCAGCCCTATCGTCCTCCCAGTGTCAGTTTTCAATATAAAATCCAAATTTTTTTTGAAAATAAAAATTTCGAGAAATTTTTCTGATTTTTTTTCTTTGATTTCAATAATTCAAAATAAATTTGGGAGTAAAAAGACACTATTTAATGAAATTCATATGAGTGAATGTGGATAAATACTCTCAAAACATACAATTTATCTATTTTTTCTTTATATTATCAACTAATTAGTGATAATTTTTTTTGAATCAGATTTTTTTTCATTAAAAACATAATATATAACACAACAATGATGCACACATACGTATCTACACATCAAAATATAAAGCTTGTTTTGGTCTGGGCATCCCAACCCAAAATTCTTTAAAAATTGAATAAAATTGAATACTTGGGGCTGGGATGCCCATCCCAAAACCGAATTGAATTTTTTGAATTAAAGAATATATTTATGTATTTATAATATACATGTGATGTCTATAAAAAATACTAAATTCTAAAAAAAATTCAATTTATTCAAAACGTATACTAAGTGATCACTTCATTAGTAGGATCAGCAATCCTACTAAATGGTGAGAACGCACTAACTAAAAAAGGAGTCCTTGGAGCTCTTGATCTCTTGTCAGTAGAGTTCATAATGAGGCATGGCATCTACTGATTAGAGATCAGAGCAATCCTACCTTACCTTCAGGAGCTACAAAGCTCCTAATCGTTACGAGAGGGAGTCTTGGAGCTCCTGAAGCTCATCAGCAGAGGCTATTTACATTTGGGCCTCTTCTGATGAAAGATGCGAAACACGTCTACGAACCAGGAGCTTCAAAGCTTCTAATCCTTACTAAAGGGAGCTTTGGAGCTCCTGAGTCTCCATCAACAGAGTCCCAGATGGTAAATGTCCTTTGCTGATGAAAGATGCGAAACACATCTACGAACCAGGAGCTCCAAAGCTCCTAATCCTTACGAAAGGGAGCTTTGGAGCTCCTGAAACTCCTTTTACTATAAAATATGACAGTTTTCTTCTGAGGTTCTCATCAAATCTAAGACTTCAGAAGAAAGCTGTCCTATCAATGTATACTTACACTCTCATGGACTACAAGTGTACAATTTTTAAAAGCAGAGATTATCCGAGGCCTCTCATCAAATGAGGGACCTCGGATAATCTCTACCTTAAGTAGTCAAATAACTTTTCTCACTATTTAGGAACAAAAGAACAAGAGTTGGAGTACTTTAAGGCAAGATTCTTCCGAAATCTCTCATCGAATGAGAGACTTCGGAAGGACCTTGCCAAATCCTTGAACGCCAATATCCTTGGAACTGAGCTAGAACCAGGGAGAAGTAGCATACTATAGAGCACGATGGTAATCTCGGAAATACTTATATCGCCCCAAGCACAATATTTAAGAAGTCTAACTCATATATACAAGAAGTCAGGCTGAATAGATATTGTGCATATGGTTTGCAGAACTCTCATGATATTTAAAATTCATGTTATCCCAAAAAAGGTGACACTTTGGGTGTATCGTCCATCCCAGGGATGCAAAAATCACATCACCTTGGATCTATACGTTAGAATATATGTTGAATTATAATCCCGAAAGATTTGACCCAAGCACTACGTCATGTACAATGCCTTTTATTAAGGATGGTGAAATCGTAAGAGTTCCGGATTCAACGGTTTACACAGCTGTTCAAAACAGTTTACAAAACATTTTAGCGAATATCTTTAATTCAGAAACTACAGAAATAAAATTACCATATATAACAGATGCTAAAGAAATTAAATCAAAAACGACAACATTATTTACGTCACTTAATGATTTAATGACTTATATCATTAATATTCCTGCACCAACTACAGCATTTGATCCAAACTCGACGGTTTGCAGTGTACCTTTCATAAAGTCGCAAACGGACTCTTTGAGTCCTGAAGTCTTTCAGACCGAAGCGACCAGGGCGAAGCCCATGACAGTTCATTAATTGTTTTAAGGGATTCAACAGTTAATGAATCATTAAAGGCGTCATTAATGAAAATCATTGATTTTAACTCATTCACGAATACATATAATTCATTCATTAATGTTCATATGCTTCTAAAGAAGGTGAGCCAAAAACTCTCGATAAAGCGGTGTATGAAATATAAAGCATCAACGACGAAATTGAATTCGTTAACTTTTGACGGTGATAGTTTCGTTAAGACATAACATCGGGGAAAAACATTTTAACGAAAGAATATTTAAAATCTCATGTTAGTGAGTTCGTTGAAATTGAAAAAGAAGGTGGAATTAAGTTCGATCCACTGAATTTCATTTTCAGCTTAGCGAATGCGGGTGTTAGTTTCGCTGAATGGACAACTATACAGAGTGAAATAAATGCAATATGGACGTTTTTGGGGTCAAAAGCGGGAATGGGTGAGCTTGTAAATGCTGCAAGAACATTAGGTGAAACAGGAAATTTTGTAGATGGTTTTAAAAGACTTGTTTCAAATGTTTTAACAAACACAAAGAAATTATTTAGATATACCATACATAACGGACGGATTTTCGAACAGGTAGCAACAAACCCTCCGGTTATGGCTGCGTTGATGATGGTTAGAGATAATAAAACCACGTAACGACGGGAACGAAAGAACATGAACAACAGAGCCCAACGGCTCAGAGCCACATAGTGGCGAGGATACTGGTCGGGTTATTCAAGAACATTAAAAACGTGTATCCTGAAGTTATTGATTTATTTAGAGGAGTTAATGATTCAATTTCAAAAATTCTATAACCCTCGATGAAGAGAATAAATTAACAGATTATATATTCGTCATTATTGCAGAATTAATGAAGAGAATAAATGAAAAAGGAATTGGTGATATCATTAATGTCAGCGATGTAATGATGAAAAGAAATTTTGACTCATTATTTACAAAACCGAAAACAGAATATAGTCTTTATGACGTAATTACCGAATTAATGAAAAAATTAATGATAATAAGAGTTCTGGCGGAAGAGTTGAATTAGAAGTGAATGATTGTTAATGAGAAATTAGCCGAAAAAGCAGATAAAAACCACGTTCATTATATAACTTCAGACGAACAGATTATAACGGACTACCATGGATATTTAACACGAAGTGATGAAGCGAAGACAAAAAATGTTAATGAAAGAAGATATAAATACATTCGTGCTAAAGGTTATGACATAAGCTGTACTGTACAGTATGACACAGGTAAAGCACCAGAAGCATTTAGTTATAACGATGAAATTTATGCCTCTACTTTCTCTGTTAATGGTGTATTAGTTGAACCAAGATTTATGTTAAGAGTTAAGGCAAAAATAACGTTTGAAGATGCTATTAAAAGTAAAGCTGACAAAGTTGAACTTGACGCAACGAACAAAGTTTTGAAATCTCATAAACACAACATCTCCGATATAAATGAACTTCAAACTTCTTTAGACAGTAAAGCTGACAAGAACCATACACATAAATCCTTCACTACTGTTAGAGCAGACGACATAATATTGAACTTTGACCTTGGTTCAAGTGCACCATTAGAAAATCCAAGTACAAGCGTAAAAGATACTCTTAACAGTTTAGATAACAGTTGCAGGAACATTGAAAGTCATGCCAGAAACTTTGAAGCACATGAACTACCAGCAATGTTAGATAAGAAAGCAGACAAGAACCATACACATAAATCCTTCACAACTGTTGCTATAGAAAGTATTGAAGGAACGGTTGGCGGAACTGGTGGGGATGCATTATATTGTAAACCTCCTAACTTTCCACAAGGTTTAACATCGGATGACGACATAACGACGATGAGAAACATTAGATGTAAAGATGTTTATGTCATGAAGGATGAACATAATATTAAATTCACTGCTCAAGATTTATATGACAAGAAAGCAGACAAGAACCATACACATAAATCCTTCACTACTGTTAGAGCAGACGACATAATATTGAACTTTGACCTTGGTTCAAGTGCACCTTTAGAGAATCCAAGCACAAGCGTAAAAGATACTCTTAACAATTTAGATAAGAGTTGCAGGAATACCGAAGATCATGCCAGAAACTTTGAAGCATATGAACTACCAGCAATGTTAGATAAGAAAGCAGATAAAACTTATGTGGATGCAGAACTAACAAAGAAATTTTCGAAACCAGATACAATGACATTTACAACAGAAATTATAAATGGTGAACCAGCAACTCCATTTGAATTTGTTAGAGGTCTTCAACCAGATACTTTTGAATTTTTCTTGGATAATTCTATTGAACTAACATTACATTATAAAAGTGGAACAAATGCAACATTTCATCCGGGAGATACATTCCAAATGGTATTTAATGACATAAGTTCTTTAGAATATGTTTATAGAGTTATGAGCATATATGATTTAATATATCCTATAGGAGCTGTTTATACGTCTATGAATCCAATAAATCCAAACACTTTATTTGGTGGTAGATGGTATGAAATAGTTGACAGTTTTCCATTCTACACTAATACGCAGTCAATGAAGATGGGAGGTTCAAAGAAAATAGGTATTGAAAACCTTCCTTCACATATGCATAGGTTCAGTGGAAGAACATCTGTGGAAGGAAACCATTCACATTCAATAACAAAAAGAGGTTATATAAATCTTGCAGCGGGTTCGGATAGACAGGGAATGCAGATATGATATCACAACTGACCCCAAAGATGTTAGCACAGGTATTTTCTGTGGAACTGCAGGAAATCATACACATGTTGTAGCTGGTATTACAGACCCAGCAGGTAATGGAAAAGATTATATGCCTCCTTATATAACAATGCACGCTTGGATACGAGTTGGTTAAAATCTTTTTTACATAAATGAGCTTGAAAGAAGTATTCGAACAACATCCATGGAGGTCATTTAAGAAGTTCAATGAAGCTGCAAAGAGTTGGGGATTTACTAACAGAGCTGAAGTGAAAAGGTTCTTTGACAAAAATGTTGTACATCAAACAAAAATAAATCCTTACGACTACTTTTTACCAATTTACTCCAACACTCCTGACGCATACCAATTTGACACTCTCATTCAAAGCAGAAAAGGAGGACATAAACCATTCCTCATCTTCATAAATGTTAACACTCGTAAAGCATATGCATATAATGAAAATAAAGGAACTCGTGAAGTGTTAAGAGTTTTACAAAAGTTTGTAGCAGAACATAGCCCAAGTATTTTAACATCAGACCAAGACGGTGCATACCTCAGCAACGAAATCACAGAATTTCTCATTAAGCATAACATAACTCACTACACTACTGAAGACCATAACCATAACATACTCGGCATCATAATAACCGCTTCATAAGGACTCTCAGAGATTTAAATCAAGAGCGAGACTTTACCGAAGAAACAATGAAACATTTTCTCGAAGTATATAATTCCTCAACACATTCTACAACAGGACATACACCAAATTCAATGACACAACAACAAGAAGAAAAGTATATACAAAAGAAACGAAGCCAAACACAAAATATCAGAAATTCAACACAATTTACCTCATTCCTGGTACAAAAGTTCGTGTAGTTCTTGACGACAAACCATTGACAAAGAAACGTTTAAGGTTAAGTCGAAATTATTATATCGTAGATACTCGCACGCAAGGTAATGGATATCTTATAAAAGCTGCTGACGACTCCATAGCATTTTACCCTCGACATAAATTAGTCGAAAGTAGTAATGGCAAACTTGCTGAAACCATTGACGAAGCAAAGCGAGGAGTGGTTATTGAAATACTTGACTATAACACAAACGATGACACTTATAAAGTAAGATATGAAGGAGGCGTTGAAGATGTTATACCATCTAAGAACTTGAGAGAATCTAAACCAACTCATCTGGGACCATTAGAGCGGGAGTACTGGAAAGATAAAAACATGCCAGAAAGAATAAGAAAATTCTTCTAAACTTTTTCGTTGGATGTAAATCAGACAAAAATATAATTTAGGTGAAGAGGTGAGATTTCACCTGTTTTCTCACCTTTTTTCACCTCTTGAACTTTTTATAACATTCGGTCATAACTTCATCAATTTCATTTAAATCACGATTTAAAAACTCATTGACTTCATCTTCAACCGTGTCATCTTGTAATAAGAATATTTTCTTTAGTTTCATGTCAACATCCCGAACAGCACAAAGGATAAAATCATATTCATTTCTTCCGTTAAACATACTTTTTCTTTCTCGTTCATCGTTAAATAAATTATTGAAAATATAAACAGCGGTGTAAAAGTTATGTACTGTGTTAAATGTTGAAGCTTCACCTATTTTAGATTTTAGGATTCTTTTAGTAAGTAAATTGTTATCGTTCTTTCTCTTTTCCTTATCGTTCATGTCGAATCTGTCGAACCACATATCCTGTATTTCATCGAATTTACGAACTATAGAATCCGTCATTTCCCTGGTTAATGAGGGGTAATCATTATTAATTTTTTCATATAATTTGTCCATATGATTTTCATCGACGTTTCCGGAAAGCATTTAATTAAAGCAAAAATATATTATAGGTGAAGAGGTGAGATGTCACCCGTTTTCTCACCTGTTTTCTCACCCCAGTTTTTCACAAGCGTTTTACATGAATTGTACGATGTATATTTGAAATCCTAAACAATTTCGTAGCTTCTATTTCTTCTGTCAGTATGTCAAAAGTTTTAACAATGCCGAAAGTTTCTTTATATTTCTTCTTGACGTCAGATAGAAGGAAATCGTCAGCAGTTGGATAGTTTTTGTTCAGAAATGCTAACATGTCCATTTTATTTTCTGCTGGCTTTTCTGCTTCTTTCTTTAAGTCTGCATAGTCGTTTCGCATTCTTTCTATCTCTTTGACGGAGTAGTTATATTTCCTAATTGCTGCTTTACATTTAGAACATTGCGGATTCATTTTTGCGTTATATTCTGAAACCTTACCTGCTAAAACAACTAAGGCGTCAATGGTTTTCTTTAACTCAAAAGCAGTTGGTCTTATCTGTTCGTTCCATATTTTACCTCTTCTATCTTTATCTCTTATCTGCCATACACATTCAGCAACTAACGAAACAAAGTTATCGTAGGTCTTAAACTCCCCGGATTTATATATGTCAGAAACATTCTTATATACCATGTCGCAATCTTTGTCCATAACCTTATGGTTGCAATGAAATCCTAGAAACTCATAGTTTACCTTTCGAATGAACTTCTTTATTTCTACTGAGTCAGTTGGTTTCACTTCTATTTCATCGAATTCAGGAATAGTTAGTTTTTGATGCTGAATTTCAGGTAGTTTAGGTAAATGGTCAATAATGTCCTGCATTTCATAAAGATACTGTTCATTTGTTTCATCTTTCGCACTACAGTCTAAATTACTTGTTAAAAGTTCTTGCTTTATCTTCTGGATTTTTGTTTCGAAAGTATATGAAGAAGGAATGAAGCTTTTCATCTCTACTAACATAGATGTTGGATTCATGACTAACGAGTTTGGTGAAGTTGTTGTGGACAGAGTCCCGCCGTTCGCGGCTTGAATTGTTGTTGTGCCGATTGTTGAAATCATATCTTTACATACAAAATAAAAAAATAAATAAAAATAAAACTAACGTTATTTTTCTATCTTAAGGAAATTCATGAAAATTCATGAGGGTGAGAAATTAGGTGAAAAAAGAGGTGACATCTCACCTCTTCACCTATAATATATTTTTGGTCATTTACACTCATTTACGAAGAAGTTATGACAAAGCATTTACCGAAATTTGACAAGCATTTACGAAGAAGTTATGACAAAGCATTTACGAAGAAGTTATGACAAAGCATTTACGAAGAAGTTATGACAAAGCATTTACGAAGAAGTTATGACAAAGTCACGAGGGTGAAAAAACAGGTGAGAAAACAGGTGACATCTCACCTCTTCACCTAAATTATATTTTAGGTCAAAGCTTCCACGAGAGAAAAGATTCCTCATTCGCTAAGGATTCCAAAAATGAAAAAATCATTGATTTCGGCTGAGAAAAAACAGCAAAACCCTTCTTCCACGGGAACAAAGAAATAAAGAAGAAATAAAGTAAATTTTTTATTTATTCCCGTGGAAGATAGAGCACTTTTATGACACTTTTTATTCACGACAAACAAGACAAATAAAGAAAATAAGAAAATACGGCGCTGTCGCGGTTCGAACCACAGACCCTGACCCCTCCATAACACCACCTTAGACCACTGTGCTACGTAGCCTGTCGACATAAGATTTTATAAATTGCATATTTGACGTAAATTTATTTCCATCTGGCTTCCCACTGCATAAGATATTCATACGTGTTTGTAAGACATTCATTAAACTTCTTTTCTATTGCATCTAATCTTGCGTTATTTTTTTCAATAACTTGTCTGTATTCTTCATCATCTCCAGCAGTGTTTGGGTCTTCACGTTTAAAATATTCATTGTTAACCAATTTTTTATCTACAAATTTTATTAGTGTTTGATTCACTTCGTTATGATAACGGTCATATTCTTTCAATACGTAAGTGAAGACAAAATGCGTCGTACCTTCAATCTTAAAGCTTAAAGAACTTTCAACACAGTTTTGAGGGTCTGTCAGTGCGTCAATGAGATAGTATTCGAAGTCAGTCAATAATCTTTTTAAAGTCATTTCATACAGGATAAAATTTAATGTTGTGAAGAAATAGTGTTTATCTCAGAAAAAATAACGCTAATTTTATTTTTATTTATTTTTTTATCCTGTATGTAAGGACAGATATGTCAACATTAGAGAACACAACAACTGCTATCGTTCATGAAGTCATAAATGAAGAATACGAGTACATACAATATAACAAACAATTGAGACTCATTCGTTCTGTCAAAGACGACATGTACCAAATGCAAAGTATTTTGACGGCTTGTTTTGCTCCAGATACTAAGCTTCCTAAAGACTGGTTTAGGAACCAAAGCACCATAGAACTATTAAGTGAAGCACAGCGAGACGTACTTTTTTCTGAAAACAGTGAAGAACAGCGAGTAGGTAAAAAATCCCAGTCGCCAAAACTCTATGAAAACCGTGAAAAATTGCCAAACGGTTTGAGAGGATATTATGTTCATAGACTTTTAGTAAATGTTGTAGCAATGTGGGCTTCACCACGTTATGCTTGGTATGTTTGTAAACTTCTTGACGAAATTCACAGACAAGAACGTGGAGAGATGGAAAAGAAACTTCAAGCAAAAGATGAAGTCATTGAATCCAAAGACAAAAGCATACAGAAAAGAATACCACGTTCAGTACCAAAAGGAAAGGAAAAGAGTTATAAGTATATGATATATACTGAAGAGTTGGAGAAAGAAGAAGATAGAGATATGGTTATGTTGCATTTAGTCAGAAGAAACAACAAAAGCTTTTATTCTTATATACGAAAAAAAGAGATCTGACATTGTGTCAGATCTCAGTAAAAGTGACATTTACATGTCAAAAAAATAGAATGAGTTTAAGTAATTAAAATTGAGGGTGAGAGTAGTATTGTATGAAATAATATCTCTCACCCTCCAATTCATCCTATGGCGCCGAAAAATTTTGGTGAAATGCGACCACATTTCACCAAAATTTCTCGGCGCATATAGAGAACTAGAGCCTGTGAGGTACTGATACTATCCATTGTACCTCGCAGGCTCTAGTTCCAAGCCAAAATGGCTAAAAATTGCCCGCAATTGTTCACATTGCGGGCAATTTTTAGCCATTTTGGCTTGGAATTGGAGGGTGAGAGTAGTATTGTATGAAATAATATCTCTCACCCTCCAATTCATCCTATGGCGCCGAAAAATTTTGGTGAAATGCGACCACATTTCACCAAAATTTCTCGGCGCCATATAGAGAACTAGAGCCTGTGAGGTACTGATACTATCCATGTACCTCGCAGGCTCTAGTTCCAAGCCAAAATGGCTAAAAATTGCCCGCAATTGTTCACATTGCGGGCAATTTTTAGCCATTTTGGCTGGGAATTGGAGGGTGAGAGTAGTATTGTATGAAATAATATCTCTCACCCTCCAATTCATCCTATGGCGCCGAAAAAATTTTGGTGAAATGCGACCACATTTCACCAAAATTTCTCGGCGCCATATAGAGAACTAGAGCCTGTGAGGTACTGATACTATCCATGTACCTCGCAGGCTCTAGTTCCAAGCCAAAATGGCTAAAAATTGCCCGCAATTGTTCACATTCCCATCTTTTGTTGGTAAGACGAAGAATATGAAATAAATTATGAAGAAGATAATGATGAATAAAATATCACTTTTTATATTTTTGACACGTAAAGTTGTCACTTTTCTGTCAAACCGTTTTTATCGTTTTCGTATATAACATTATGACCTTGCTAAGATTTACAAATCTGACAGAAACTGGTTCTATCGTGAAAACTTACCGATTTCAATGACACCGAATGAGCAAATAAAGGAAATTGTCAAAAATACTCTTCTCAAACACACTATGCATCATCAAGGTTGCACAATACTTACATTCAAAGAAGACTTAACATTACTGAAGGAAAAAATAACAGAATATTTCGATAACTTCAAAGAGGAAGAATGAAGTCACGACAACATTAACGAAGAAGTCACGACAACATTAACGAAGAGAGAATGAGGTAAAAAACAGGTGATATCTCACCTCTTCACCAAAAATATATTTTTGGTTAAATAGCTTCAGGGTCAATTTCTTCAACCATTTCACTTCCTTCGTCAATGTCAATTGAAGCTTCTTCAACCTTTGGTAAGAACTTTTGTATAACATCTTTGTTCGTTATTGTCTTCAGAGATGAAGGATAATATTTCACATTTGTTTCACCCTTCTTATATTCTTTCTGTTCGGAAAGATTCATAGCAATACTGAAGAAGTCAACGTTAGAGTTCTTTATGACAGTATAGTGTGTATCTTTGACATTCACGAAGAAACCCTTTTGTTTCAAAACTACTGCTAACTCTTGTGAAGTATAACGTTTGCGTCAATGACGATAGCTAATGGTCTGACATACTGACCAAACTTAGATTCTTTCACAAACTTCTTGTTAAAGATAACATTAACGTTTGAAGCATTATTGAACTCATTCTTGATGGCAGTAGCGAGAGCATTGTATGAAAAGAACTTGCAATCTTGCATGTGTTTCATTAAAATAAAAATATTAAATTATTTGAAAAATAACTTAAAAAAAATCTAATCTAATTTTTTTCAAAAAATATTTTTTATTTCCTACTAAAGATGTATCGGAAGTTGTCTAAGTTAGAACACTCGGAAATAAAACAACTTCTTACAGAAGCTAATATAGATGTTGCAAAGCATTACACAACAAACAAAAAAGCACTCGCTGACATCCTCAATGACTATAATGGTGCAATAAGTTATGATAGAATTCATGAGTTCATAAAGCCGCAACGCGGCGAGGACGAAGTCCATGCAAGAGCATTTCCTTTAAATGACATTGCTATTGACTTATATCATAGACGTTCAGTACCTCATGAAGTAAGAAGAGAAATGTTTGACATAACAAATGCAAACGTTGGTGAAACAAGAAGAGCTGTACCTCATGAAGTAAGAAGAGAGATGTTTGACATAACAAATGCAAACGTTGGTGAAACACGAAAGAGAGATGACACACTGAAACAACAGAGAAGAGAGATGTTTAAAAGTGCTATAGAACAAGTTCGCAAAGCTAACGATGTCATTCGTTCCATTGACGACAAACCAAAAGAAGGTGAGAGATGGTTAAAGAAAGATGAAGAGAATAGGAAGAGAAATGTGAAGTCAGGCAATAGACTCATTGACTTTAACATCGAAGCTTTAGATGAACCAAACAGAGACTACTTACACAAACATTTTGGTAAGGTTTTCATGAGACTCTTAGAGAAAATTAAAATAAACTCCCAACAGAGATGGATGGTATGTTATAAACTTGGTGGAAAGTATGAATGTTCTACGTTAAACCTCAATAATATTGGAACATTACTACATCAGCTCTTGAAGGAGAACTTTATATCAGAGATAGAAGCAAATGCCGCAGGTATTGTTGAAATGCACTATGACTTCTTCTTGACAAACATAAAGAATCTTACCGAAATAAAGATGTATGATTTAACAGAATATGAAGGCTTAACGATGTCAGATGTAAAGAAAGGCAAACCAAAAAAGAGACCATATAGAGATGAAAGCACACTGACAAATGACCAGAAAGCCATTTTGGAAGCTCTTAAGCAAACAGGAAACCACACTTATAGAAAGCTTTTGGAAAGATAATGGTTGAAAAGAAGTTTTATAAGAAGAGAAGCGGTCAGTTCTGGAAGTATCTTTGCACATTACCTATAAATCTTGAACGCTACCAAATCTTCAATGAACTGAACAAAAGAACTGCAACACTTATGACAGAGGACAATTGTTTCGTTTATGCTTGCATTCAGGCTGGAGTAAATGAAGAAACTATTGACCACATGAGAGAAGTCATTCGTGTTAGAGACTTTCCTCAAAGTAAAAGTACAAGAAATTTCTGACGCAACAGGTATATCATTTAATGTTACCATGGTTATTTCAATGACTCAAGACATAATGAAATAAAGAGATATATACCAAAAGAATGCGAAACTGTTAGAACTATTGACTTACTTCTTGTTGAAGACCACTACATGCTAAATGAAAGATTACCAATGACAACATACTTCATTCGAAACTATAAAGAAATTCTCAAAGCTTGTGGTGGAATGAACATTGAGAAACAGATGAAGATTTATACAAAGAGAGAAGATAAATATGTAGTTCGTTTATGATAGAACAAAACACCGTTATGGATGTTATGAAAACATTGTGGGAGTGCAAATATTTCGAACCTATTTCTTATGGAGAACTTTTCACATATACTACTGACTTATATAAACAGAACCTTGCACCATTTAAAGATTTGACATATGCTCCAAAGTATTGTGTACAACTGAAGAAGAAAGCAGAGTCAAAAGAAGTAAATAAAGCTAAATGTAAATTCATACCTGAGCACGTTTTCTTTGCTGACTTTGAGTGTAGTACGGAGGCTTTCATAAAGCTTTTAACATCTGTTATGACAGTGAAGATGGTTCAGTTAGTGAAAGCATTTGGGTCAAAACTGTGCAACAGAATTTTTGGAAAGACTTCCTGACAAGAGTTTAATATATTTTCACAACCTCAGTTATGACATAAACTTCATCTTAAGACACATGACAGAAGTGAAAGGAACTCCCATCATTAAAGGTTCACGAACAATGCAAATAATGGCTTATATAAAGGACGGGCAATTATTAAAAGACTCTTACAGTGTTTAAATAAGAAGCTTAAACTATTTCCTGCTATGTTTAACTTACAAACAGGACCGAAAGAAGTATTTCCATATAACTACTACAGCAGTGTTTTGTTAGCAAATGACAACAGAACTGGTGTCATTTCTGAAGCATGTAAGTTTATCCATGATGCAGATACATTTATGAAGAACATAGATTCCATCAAAGGTTGCAGAATAGATGAAAACCACTTCGACTTAGAAAAATATAGCACGTTTTACTGCAAACAAGATGTAAGAATTTTAAGAGAAGGTTTTGTAAAGTTCCGCAATGACTTATTGAAAGAGTTTGATTTAAACGTTTATGACTACGTTAGTATTTGTTCTATTGCTAACAAATTGTTTGAGAACAGAGTATACTTCCCGAATGGAAATCTTTATGACCTCTCAAATAAACCAAGGAGAATTTATTTCGAGATGCATTCAAGGTGGAAGATGTATGTTGTCAGATAACATGAAACAAAAGAGCAAAAAGAAACTCATTGCTGACTTCGACACTGTTTCATTATATCCTTCAGCTATAGCAAGATTGTATACTTTAGAAGGAATTCCAAAAGTATTGAAGGATGAGATGCTAAGCACAGAAGTATCTCATGAGACATTTATTCGATGATGACCAAAAGGAACCCATTGGTGAAAAGTTTATGTCTGGCTTCTTTGTTCTCATTAAGATAACAGAGATTGGTATACCCAGACACTTTCATTTAATAGTTTGCGACCCTGAACTAAATAAATCAAGAACTTAACGTTCCAAGAAGTTCAAACACTTGCTGTCTCATGTATGTTGACCATATAACATTACAAGACCTCATAAAATATCAATGTGTCAAATGTGAAGTGTTGCAAGGATACTATTACGATGGAAACAGAGATATGAAGAATAAGAGATGAAGTAAAGAAGTTGTTTGAGTTAAGGTTAAAGTATAAGAAAGAAGGAAACCCCTTACAAGAAATTATAAAACTCATTCTGAACAGCATTTATGGCAAAACTATTCTATCTCCTATTGAGTCAAAAATAACCATAGTAAATGACAAAGATGCTATAAGATATGCTATAAGAAATTACAACCATATAGTGAAGTTCGAAGGTTTGGATGGTTCAGATAAAACTATTTTCAAGCTAACGAAAAGCATTTGCAGACACTTTAACTTCTGTCCACTTGGTGTTAATATTCTCTATGTCAAAACGTATTATGAATGAAGTATTCTGTACTGCAGAGGACATGGGACTTCAAATCTTTTACCAGGATACCGACAGTATGCACTTATATAATGAAGACATCCCAAAGCTTGCAGCAGAGTTTAAGAAGAGATATGGTCGCGAACTTATAGGAAAGAACCTTGGTCAATTTCATAGCGACTTTGCAGAAATAACACCTGGAAAACAAAGTTTAGCTTATAAAAGTATTTTCTGTGGAAAGAAGACCTACATAGACTTACTCACGAATGATTTAAATGAAGTTGCATTTCACTGCAGAATGAAAGGCGTGAAGCAAGACGTTCTTGCTTTAACAGCTAATGAAATGTTTCCTGAAGCTATACAATGCTATTACAATGAAGATAAGAACATTCACATACCTGTTGGAACATATGACAAAGACTCTGAGTTCAGTTTAATGAAACTTTACAAAGCACTTTATGATGGTCAAGAGATTGCATTCGACTTATGTAAGTCATGTCAACCTTGCTTTGCTGAAAAGTTCAACTTTTCAATAACGACTAAAACAAGCTTTATTCGTAAGTTGAAGTTCTGAGGTCATTTATTTTTGTCAGCAATGAGGTCATGAATGAGGTCATGAATGAGGTCATGAATGAGGTCATTCGTGATAAAAATAAAGCTAGCGTAGATTTTACAATACTGCGATGGTAGAGTTTAAGAGTTGTGTTTCAATGTAGAGACAGTCCTTATGGTCTGGAGGCAAGAACACTGGGCAGTTATGGTCATGAGTGGAGAACATGTCTATCCAAAACTCACGATTGAAGCCAGTTAATTTATAGTATTTAGGGTTAGGAAGTGGTGAAGTTCTTGTATGACCAATGAACTCATTTTCAACTCCTTTACTTAAGTTTGAATATAATATAGCTTGCTTTCTATCCCAAATGCCAGGTGTTACAATCTTTGAAAATTCATTTTTCCTCGGAAGCATTGCATCATAATTGAAAACATTCTTAAAATCATCACTTGGTTCGAGATTTGAAACCTTATACGTAATGGATTTTTTTCTTTAGCGACTTCATTGAATGGTGAGAAATACAATGAATTGACAGTCATGAGTTCCATCTTCATTTTCATTAAATTCATAATGAAAGTCTATAAGTTGTGGCTGACTACCTTCTTCTTTCAGTTGTGCAAGAAACTCACGTAAAGGCTGTAAAGTTTGTACTTCAATGTTGAATTTTTCTCGAACATCTCATTAAATGAAATCATACATTGCAACAATGTTGTATCGTCTTTAAAGTATTTGTATATGTGAATGTTTTGGGCGCTTAAAGACTGTTCGTCATTTTCTATCTCGACTGAAGTATAAAGTCAACCTTTCTGAAAGCACGTGTTATATACATAGATGTTATGCCAATGTACTTCTCTTCATTTATGTTCACAATCCAGTCTGTTGGAAACTTAAACGTTACTCTGTTCCCCTTTATTTTGACGTCAGGGTTTTCACTACTGAACGCAACAGATAAAGGTATTTGTCTATACATTTAGTTCGGATAAAAATAAACCATTTACTCTTTCTTTGCTCAGCTTCTTTAGCTTTTGCTTCAGCTTCTTCTCTAGCTTTCTTTGCCAGCAAACGTGGGTTCTTTTGTTTCCAGCAGCTAATGCAGCAATGTTTTTCACTAAGTTTTCTCTTTGGTCTCTCTGGCTTTTGTTCTTGTTTTTGTTCCTTCAGTTCGGATAAAATTTGCTCACGAATTTCTTTCTTCAATGCTTCAACATCTATGACCCCTTGGGTCTTGTCCGTAGGGCTTGTCTGAGTCATTTGACTGCAGATAAAAACTAAATTAAAACTAACCGATGTAAAATGAGCTTGTCAAAATCAGAACGAGAGTCTATTATATTAAATGACGCCAGAGGAATACAACATCCTTTCTATTATGTAAGTCAGAGTAAAGATGGTAAAATATATGTAAGAAAAAGAAAGGTTCCATTAGCGAATGCAGAGAGCGACAACATTAAGGTGCATGGCAAGGGCGAAGCCCACGAAGCCCATATAAAACCTTCTGTTCAAACTGAAAAGTCAATAGAACAAGAAGAAAAGAAGCCAGATGTTCTTTCAATAACGAACCAAGAGCTTATTGCAAAGTTCGTGAATTTCATTGAAAAGCAAACCGAGTCAAAGAACCCTGACCCGCCAGTGAAAGAAGTTGAGACAAAAGAGAATGTACAGTTCATTGAAAATGTCAAGAAACAACTTCCACCACGAATGCCAAGAAGAAGAGTGAGAATAATGAAGTAAATAGATATTTTTATCTGAAGTAAATACATGCAGAACGAACAGCTAAACGAATTTACTCCAGCAGAGCATATTCATCAGATTCGCTCATATTTCGATATCATAGACAATGCAGTTCAAATTGGTGACACTAATAGAAAATATTCTGACGCAAAGATTCCATCACAACCTGGAACTGCTAAAGATAACACATGGGTAACATTCAATCTCTCACCTCCTGGTGAAAATATGTTGGACCTTTACAATACATTCATTACGTATAAAATGGAAGGTCAATTTATTGTAGATAAAGAAATTGGTTCAGGTTCCAATAAAACAAACCCACCAGGATTTTGGATTGGTTTCGATGACGCTTTCTATGCAGTTGCTGGATATCAAATCCTTGCAAATGGTCGTATCGTATATTCTCAAGACAACGCAAGAGAAGAAGCATATATAACTTCAAACTCACAAACTACCGAACAAATAAAGAAAGTAGATGTTTTCTCAAAGACTCGACATGAAGATGTATGGAGTCATTCGGGAACATGCAGAACAGGACAAATTGTTAGTGGTCCAATTACAGCAGGAAAATCATTTGATTTTAAGCTTCGTTTAAGAATTCCTGTTAGAAGATTCCTTCCATTAGAAGCTATTCGATTTATTCCAGCTTTTGCAGGAAACATTCAGCTTAAAGTAAAGTTCAGTAGCGACGCCTTACAATGCACATCTATATCTGTAAATGATATCATTGTTTTCAATCCAACTCTTAAAGTTGCATTTGCTTCAGATTCAAATCCACCGACAAATAAATTTGTTCCATGGAATGAACCATTCACTATGATAACGAAGGCAGTAGAAGCTAGTGGAACAGTTACTATTACAACTGTAAACCAGCAACTATTTCGAACAAAGATGGATTTTAATGAATGTTTCATTCATCCAAAGTCATTCTCTTTAGACCCTAACATTTATACAGAACTTGTAGAACATTATACAAACGAGGCTTTATGTTTTCCTGTTAAAGTTATGGATTGGATTCCTATGGACGGTTCATTCTCAAAAAATACAGATAGTTCAAGTGCAACATTTACAGCAGCTTATACGCCTATTAATGTTAAAAGTATTTGGGCACTATTTAGAAAGAAAGACAACTATTATGTTAATTTTGAGAACCCTAAGTTTAAATATCTTCAGCTTTCCATGGGAGCTTATGGAAATATGCCTGCAGAACCTGAAAAATCATATGGACCTGTATTTTATGAAATGGTTGCGAACGCTTGCAATACAAACAATGATATGATAGGATTTAATGAAGATGTTATGAGGTCATTGGTGGATGATGGTAGTGTGGAACATAAATGGGATAGCTATGACAACACACATTTCTTATGTGGTTTTCCAACAGAAGTGGACTTTTGCTTCCAACAAGGTCAAACATCTACTGCTCCAATAACATACAAATTGTCTGTTAAAGGACCTATTGAACTAGCAACTGAAAACGTACCAAAGCCACTTATTGGATTTATGAGGGATTGTTGCTTTGCCATTCAGGTGCGTGCTAATGGAATCCCAATAATAAGATTAGATGACTATAACTTAGCCACGGACGACAGTGAGGAATAAAGGATGAACGTTTATTTTTAAAGCTTATAAATGAGTTCTTCATCAAGCTCTCGTGAACCTTCACCATCTATGAAACAAACTTTACCAAACGATTATGGAGCACCTATTGAATATTTCTTACGAGCTGCACAATGGCAAAGAGCAGTCTCACCAAGGTTAGGTGTTCCACCAGCTCCTGTCAAAAATAGCATTTGGTCAAGTCCTTATATAAAATATGGTCTCCCACTAGGTTTGCTAGCTACAGCAGAGCAGTTATGATGTTGAAAAGAAATAAAGCAAATGTTGTAAATAATACTGAAGTAGCTGAAGTTAAACAAACTCCGACACCATCACAAACAACACCTTCAATGACTCCTGAACCTATGAAAGTACAAACTCCTGTTCAAAAGTCAACTCCTAAACCGACTCCAACATTTAAACCAGAACCTACTCCTCAAATAAATCGTAAAACTCCTGCGTTTCCTTACTGAAAAAATAACGTTATTTTTATTTAATATTAAAATTTTTATTTGATTGAAATGACGACTAAAGTCACTGAAGCAATGAAACAAAAGTTTTTGGTAGAATACATTAAATCAGGAGCGGTTCCAGAAGGTTTTTACGTTCATACTATGAAGGATGGTAGAGTTCAGTTTAGAAAGATAAAGCAACCATTAGATAGAGAAGGTATATTAAGGAAGATTAAACTTCATGAGGACAACATTGCTGAACTTAAGAAGAAGTTAGAAGAGTTGGAGAAAGGAAGAGAGTTATAAAGCAATGAATTCATGAGGTGAAAAAACAGGTGAAAAAAGAGGTGAAATCTCACCACTTCACCTAAATTTAAATGGATGTTTTCATACGTGTGAGGGTGGTGATATCATTAATTTTTAAGTTTATTTTTATATTTTACTGAAAATTTTTATTTGGATGTAAATGACGAAAACTATTGAGATAACAAACTACAACGGTCATGAGTTCAAGAATTTGTTCTTCGTTCCTCGTGAAAATACATTCTATCAGATACGAGGGAGAAAGGGTAAAGTTAGTTTGAGCGTTTATGAAGGAATGAAGAATGGAAAGTTTATACAAGCATACGATACAAACGGTAAACGTGTTTCATTAGCTTTGTCAAAACTTACTAACATTTATTTTGACAGTGACTTTGACTCTGACGATTGGAGCGACAGCAGCGATACTGAAGAATATGAACTATTGTGTGAAGCACAGCAATGGGAAGAGTTGCAATACTTTTGTAAGTGAGAACGTTTATTTTTACAGTAGTAAGGTGAAGTGGTTGGCGGCTTTATAAATATTTAAGGTTAAGTTGGTGTTGTCGTTTGTGTTGTAAAATTTACGTTAACGGTTTTGTAAAGTGTCAAATTCACAAGTATTGCGTACGGAGGAACGCAGTGCCTCAGTACACGAGATATGTATACTAACTGTATTGCAGTTTTTCCATTCTCCTTTGATGTTGTATAGCCTAAACAAAAGCTATACACAATTAAGTTGTATATTTCGTCACTTTCCCCTGTGCTGAGAGAGATATTATGCTTTGCTAATAGGATAGCTAATCTGCGAAAAATTCCATCAGCATTAAATTCAACAGAACCTTCCATTTGTGATTCTGTAGATAATATAAAATTTCGAATATCTTTTTGTTTTGTACTATCAGGGAAACATTCATGAAGCTTCCCATTGCTGATTTCTTTTTTTAGGTGATCATCTCTTTTTTTAAAGGCGCATCTGAATGAATCTCCATCTTGGGTGGGAACCTGAGCAGTACAACCCATAATCCAATGTTTGGATTTTGCATTATACTCTAATTTTTCATAAGTCCTTTCATCACCAGGATATTTTTCATATCTGGAATTTGTCATTGCTTATATAAAAATGATTAAATTTGTGTCTTTTTTAATTTTTTACACAATATACTTAAAATACTATTTTCAACATTTTTTTAAAATAAAAATTTTAAAATAATCGCTAAGAAAAAATTCTATTTGTGTTATTGTTACATTCATAACATCATCTAGAGTGATATTGTTGCATGCTAAGTTCGGTCAATGATAGAAATTGAGTGGAAATTAATCGTCGAGGAAGTACGATTATGTAAAGTAAAAAATGTTGTGGGATTTTTAATATTATATATTATTTATATAATAAAATTTTTTGAGTCATTTTAAGAAGCACATATAATTTTTTGAATTTAAAATTAAAGTAGTGTCAAACGAATTTATCACTTAATTTAATACTCAGATTTCTTAAAATTAATGAAAAAAGGTTTTCTGAGAACTTTTGAGAATGGTTTTCAAATTCCATTATTGAAAATATATAGGTATTGTATGAAATTCAAACTCTATATTTATTAAAATTCTAAATTTTTAATAAAATAACTTTTCAGAGGAATATGATTTTGAATGGTTGATTAATAAGTATAAAAATGTCTACGATTTTAAGGAGGGAATTGTTCCTTATGAGGTATACATCATAACTATATACCTCATAAGGAACAATTCCCTCTTGATAGCTGGGAAACTTTCTCTGAATAACTTATCATTTGGAGAAAGTTTCCCAGCTATCTATTAGAAACTAAAGGCTGTGAGGCACTAATATATAATCAGTGCCTCATAGCCTTTAGTTTCTTATTAAAAACGAGAAAACTTGTTCGAAATGATAAACAATTTCGAACAAGTTTTCTCGTTTTAAGGAGGGAATTGTTCCTTATGAGGTATACATCATAACTATATACCTCATAAGGAACAATTCCCTCTTGATATCCTGGATATTTTTGAATATATTTTTTTAATTAAAGTTCTCAAAAGTATTATCAAAAGTGATTTTTTAAAAATATCTCCAATTAATTAACTAATTAAAAGTATTATATTTTTAAAATTAAATAGTTTTTCAATTTTTTTGAAGGAATTGAGATACAGAGGTAGGGCAACGATAGAAAATTTTTGGAAAAAAAGTTCGGAGATCTTAAACGTATCATATTCCCTGCATGGTTTGGTATCTTCCGCCATGCGTTGTGCCAAACATATTGACACTTTCCAATAATTAATTTATGGTATGAGTCACAGAGTTAGATTATAAAAAGAAAGTAAATAATTGCAATTAGAAATCATATATGTCGGAAATCAAATGTTGATGAGCAGAAACCTTTTACTCATCATAAAAGAGATAAATCACTAAAGATTTGTATACATTAAAATTTGATATTTGGTGCTCGAAAACTGTCTGATGGGACTCCTCCAAAATGAGCCAATCTATCGCTGAGGACCAAATTAGATGATGTGGATGGTGTATTCTCTAATTCTAACTTAGGAAGAATGGGAACAAAACGAATGACGACAACAACATGTCAAACATAGATTAAATATCTATGAATCAATAAAGTATACGTGCATTGAAGGTGATAACGATCACTTGAGGCTTATAACTCTTTGACTAAATTATGCAATAATTAAATATAATCATTTTTATATTTTTATACTGATAGTAATTAATATACTATCCTGCTTAATAAATGGTATGATCAAATTTGTTTGAAAATTTAATTATGTATATGAAACTATGTCTTCTATATAAAAATCAAAATTTTCGGACGAACCTAGATTGAAGCTTTATGAAAATCTATCATTTTTGTTAATTGAGTTAATATGAATCTTTTACATATGTATATATAGCATTGATAGCTTATATAATCATGGTTTATTCCATATTAACATATTTTTTCAGTTAAATTTGTTAATAATATCATGTAACAAATTAATTCAAGATTAGAATGTCTACAAAATGCTAACAAATAAGAACAAATACGATTTCTCGACTTAAATTTTAATATGGAGTAGTTTTTCGTTTAAATCTAATTAAAAATGAATAAAAACTTATCTTGTACTATTTTCATTCAAAGATTTTAATAATGTAAATCATGCATTTTCATAATTCAGTACAGTTCTTTTTAGAATTAAAGTTGATGAGGGATGATATTTGTGATTTAAAATAAATTTGTTAATGTTCACCTTTTATTCATCACCTTGTGGTATGCCCTAAAGCAATAGCATTATCAATTCTGCTGAATTGATCAACTCAAAATTCCAAAAAAAATTCAAAATTTCAAAAATGAAATTAAACAATTTGAATTTTCACATGAAAAAATCAATTTCGAAAAAAATTTGGAAAATCAAAGTATTTGATAATTAGTCAAATAATCAATTTACATCGTTTTTACTCATAAAAAACAACTAATTTTTGATTTTGATATCATATTTGATAAATACTCATTCCAGAGTTGACGTAATGTATTAATTATTGTTAGAGATATTGCTTTCGCAGCAAAATTCTTATTTCATGAAAGAAAAAAAAAATGATTTTATTCCAACAAAAACAAGTAAACAGATGAATGGAAACGTACTATATTTTCATAAATGTAGTAATCAGCGTGTCAGCTTTTGTTTATCATGTTCGAGTCAAAATGTATTAACTTGTAATAAGAAATATTCGAAGATTATATGAAGTATTGAGCATTCTTTGTAGAAATATTTGTAATTCATTACTAACATATATAATAAAGTTGTTTTTTTTCCTTATTGCAATAATTTTGTCTGATTTTAATAACTTTTCATGTATACGAGTTGTGTGAATATGCATCATAATATGCGTAAATATACTTATTTGCGACGAATAATGTGGTTGCATAATGGAGGTGCTAAATTTTGATTTTTAATATGGGGCTTTGGTATGTATAATCATGTTCTTATCTCAACGTAGGAGTATTGGTGCAATATGATTAAAATTTACGAGGTTGATCTTAAATTGAATAATTCTGGAGTATAAATCACAATGCAGCTAATTCTATGTTAAAGATAGATACAGATTGTAGTAATCAATTAGGGAGTACAAATTCATTCTTTCATTTCTGTCGTATTGAGCAGAAAGGAAGAGATCATAACCCTAGGAAAAAAAGCCCAAATTTGTCACTTTTCATAGTACGTGAAACTCAATTCGCTCGGCGAATGCCGAGCACACGTACTCATCATTCAACATAATATTCTCATTCTTTGGTTATTATAGTGCCAGACAACACAAGATTTCAAAGAATTACTTGAGTTTTCAATTAATCTTAATCCGATTTTAGATTTATCGAGAACTCCATCATCACAATCACATATTTCAGTGCGGTAACTACAATTATCCATATACAGAAGGAAGTTCTTTTCGAACAACTCATTTGGAGTCTGTTTTGGAAAGAACTTCTTTCTGTCCGACTTAATTTCATAGTTCCTGATCAACCAAAAGACAGAAACCACACACTATCTACTTAGGAAAGGAGTTCTTTCTAAATCTTCCTTAAATTGAGATTTTACGAGAGATAACCCTTCTATTGCACTTAAATGGGAGGCTTCGAAAGATGAATCGTTTTATTCATACAACTTTAAATCTCGAACACATTTAGAGAATGAGTATATCATTTTATTCTTGTTTTGAGTTTATTCTGATTCAAAATTGCAGTGAAAACAGAAGTTCACACATCATATCTGAATGTGAGCTCATCTATACTTATACGATCTCAATATCTCCACTCTAAGCATAAGAGGTGAAGTTATATAAAAATTATCAGATGCGTTGAAGTCTCAAAAGAATTGCCTGAATGCTTGTTTCATATTTGTCCAAGTAGTTTCAATGAATAAATGTATTGTTTTTTATAATTTCGATTTATTTTTAGAAAATATTCAATATAAACCTTTATTGTGTTATTTACATCTCATAAATTCTCTGTCTAAATCATATAAAAGCGCGTTTTACCCCTATGAATCAAGAAATTCATTCAATATTCATGGTATATTTATTAAATTTATACGATTTACTAATAATCAATATTATATCCTCATAAATAGCAATATATTTTGGTAATCTATGATAATCATATACAATATTTGAAATCAAATTTTCATTAGTTTAGGTTCCTTGTTAATAGTAAACCATTATATTTATTACTAATAATAAAATCTATTTGTCGTATTGAAATTCAATAAAATTACTTATTCGGTCCAAAAAAACAAATTAGATAAAATTTTTCTTTTTTTATGTAATTTTTGTTTTTCATTTTTCTCAAGATCCTAAGTTATGTTCTAACTTTTGACATCATATCCTATCATGCTAGGCTATATATTATAGCATATCCAAAAGGCAAGGAAATCTATCAGAGAAGCCTTTTTGACCTATCGTTGCCCTACCTCTTGAGATACTTCCCACGACAATAAAATTGAGAGGTTTACATTATGACTGATCTTAGCATGCAATAATATAAACTAAGTATCAATATTTTGAAATTGAACACGCCAAAAAATTGATAATCCGCATTCAATATTTTGTAAGTGGCGTACTTTTTGAATACTCGCCATACGCCTTGGAGTTCTCAATTTTGAATTCGCCTTTATTTGGGCGACCTCAGAAAAATACGCCATTAAGAAAATATTGTATGAGATTTTAAATTTAAACACGCTCTACCTTAAGGAATTCAATTTATTAAGATATATTTACATATAATAAACGAGTGCTTAAAAAAATGTATTTAATTGCTTATGTAAGTTCCAAAAAAATCACGAAAATAAAAAAATCAAGATTAAAATTTTATTTTTAATTTTTGAATTTCTCAAATGGCGAAATTTTTGGGCGAACAAAAAAAATGTACGCCCGGTCAAATGGCGTAATTAGCGCATCCCTAGTGAATTATTAAAAAATGATTGAAAAAATTCAATAAAATTATAAAACACTTATAATGGAAGTTTCCCAAATAGTAGAAACTCAGATAAAAAAACTTGAAAATATGATTGACTCAGGCTTAATAAACATACATCAACTAATTTTTCTATTAAATTATATCGAAAATAATTTTTCTTCCGAAAAAATAGAAGAACAAGAAGAAAATCTAAAATTTTTAAATTCCATAATTACGACGTTAAAAGATACATGGATAACGAAAAAAGAATGGACTGATTTATATTTGCTTGTAAAAAAATCATCAAATATGATACAAAATATTGTAATAAACAGAAATTCATCAAAAGTGGCAGCTCTCAATTTTTTGACATTTGTAAATTCTAAATTGAATGAGAAAAATGAAATAATACTAAGCATAATACAATATTCTAGATTTAATTATAATTAGGAAAAAGTTAGTTTTGAGAGTACTTTTCATAGGCATATAGAATGAAATCTTCTGAAAAATAATATCACATAAACTCATATTATTTTCTAATATATAACTATTTTATATAAAAATCAAATTCAATGATCTTAAAAGCGAAGGATAAACCTCAAAATTTACGAATATAATGAGTGGGAATATAATGCTTATCTATCATAAAACCATATGAAATATCAATTTTTGCTTTACGCCTAATTTTTGACGACAATTAGCAAAAAATGTTAAATGTTAACACTCAGTCCATTTGAATATGAAAAATAAAATTGACTTTGATTAAATGTTTTTATTTATCATGCAATTCTTCTTGCGACCAAAGATTTGAATAAAATTTCAAAAAATAAGATAGCTTAAAAAATAATATACGGTAGTGTTTACTAATAGATGAATAGTATGGCATTCCAAACGGGAACCGCGGTTGGTTACCATGGATTTCCGTCACCGGTCACATTTTAAAGATTTTTAAAGCCTTATAAAAATATGCTTTGTAAATCATTTTTTGTAAATCGGCAAAAATTTGGTAATTTTCTTCAACTAATAAATCTGCGAATAGCATTTATAATACAAGAACAATCTTTTAAAATGCGTTTGATTCATTTTTGTATAATTTCATATAGGCACATATATTCTTCCGGGACTTTCCGTGATTTTACCGTAAAATCATTAGTTTACACCAATTTTTCCGTATTTTGAATAGTTTACTGCACTTTTTCCGTAAAATTGAGTTACGGGAATCCGCAAAATTTCCGGACCTCATTTTTCATAGAATATAATAATAATATTTGATAAAAAGATATATTATTTATATTTTTGATTTTTGAATTACGGAAAAAGTGAATTGTTAACTTGATTTTTTTATATGGTTAATTTTTCAAATGATATTATGAAGATCTAAAATATTAAAAGTAAAAAATTGAATTACGGAAAAAGTGAGGTCAAAAGTGAAATAAATTTGCAGAACAATTTTCATTGAAATAAGACATTGAGTATCACACTTTAGTGAATCAACATCTATAAGAATGAAGTGTTTTGAAGCTGAAATAATATTGAATAGAAATTAATTTTTTCTGAAATTTTGAATGAAATTATGGGAAATAAAAAAATTACTAAATATTGTATTCATACAAATATATTATTTTAAAGGAAAAATAGATGCTGATAGAAACGATGAAAAATTTTGAAAACTTTACAATTAATTTATGTTCGTTAACCACAGAGCTTGCAATCCAAAGCTCACGTTAGACTACAAGAGTCATGAAGTCTCATACTAAGGGATATCCAACATATATTTTAATAATCTAATGTTTGTGACAAATATTCAACATAAAATTAAGTTTTCGTTTCGTTACAAGGCATTCATACTTTGGAGATATCATATTTAATGTACAGAAAAGTTAATATTAAACAATACATGCTAAAGAATTAATAAATAAGATAATAAAATAAATTTATACGTAATTACTTTCATTTAATATGCTTTATGCTGTATAATATTGATTAAGAGGCATTAAAAGGTTCCATAGTCTGCTTTTATAGGCAAGATTTTTGATAAAAATTTTAAATTTTGAAAAATGATGAGAAAAGGAAAAAAAAGGTAAATGAGAGCAAGAGGAGGGGAAAAAAAGAAAAAGAAAAGAAAGGGAAGGGAAAAATAAAAGAAAGAAGGACATATAAAAATTTAGATGCGCATTCTTAATGCCGAGGCGGCTTGCCGCCGAGGCGCGATTTTTTTAGGCCTCTACGGTAACCCGGCAATGTTTTTTTAAATCTTGTACAGCCCTAATGAATAGTATATAAATTCTATTAAGGATACCCTTACATTGCGTAGTTAGAAAGAGAATATGATATTGTCATGATTGCTAAAGTTTTAGGCTCCAGAAATGAATATACATCAAACTGAAACAATTGATAAATTGAATGAACTTTTGAGAGGTTCTCAAATAAAAAAAATTATCTAATTTTTTACAATATTACTATTATTTTATCCACATATGTATATATAGTAATTTGAGAAAACTTTTAGGAAAAAATAAGTTTAATAAAAATCTGAATTTTACTTGTTGTGGGATTGTTATTAATTGACACTCCAGACGTATTACTAATAGTTATGCGTATGCAATTAAAGTATTTCTGATGGACAAAATGTGAGATTTATATCAGATAATTCATTTCTACTATTAAGTTATTCATTTATGAGTTTGCACTTATTCGCACTAAATAAATAACTATTAAAAATTGTTTTAATTAATTGACACCATATAATAGAGTGAATTTTGTTTGATCAAACAACAATAGATGATAGATATAAAGCCAAGAAACTTGCTATTAATATGCTCTACTTGCTATTTCAATGTAAGTATGATATTTTCTAAATGTTTCGTTCAGATAACTTAGATATATTAGTCAAAATTTGAAATTTTAATAGCACATATATTAAAAATAATTATTATTCATAAAAGATTAATGAAATAGTAAAAAAAATCAATCAAATTATAAAAATACAACATTTAGAAGAATTCTTATTATCCTTCAAAAAGTCAGTATTTCTGCTGTAATTTTCTACAACATTGTAGTTATTGCACTTTGTCTATGGATTTGTATATATGTTATATATAAATTATATATCTAAACTGCCCATAAGTGCAATTTTTATATAAATTGTTTATTTCTTTAACAATTTCATATGAAATATGCTTTTTTAAGCGTATCAAAGCTGTGTTCTTAATGTGCATGGATATATCAAGAAAAATGTCGAAAAAAAAATGTGAATTCACAAATTCACTGAATTTTCACCGTTTTTTGAATTTTGCTACAGCACTAATATTAAATAATACTAAAATCTTCTGTCTTTGTAAAAGAATAAATTCTGACAAAAAGTGCTCGTTTAAATTGAATGATCATCTGTATGACTAAGTGGTAAAAAGTGTTTATGACCAAAAAAGGGTTACATGCTTAGTCTATTTTTCTGACAGGATACTCTAGATTTACATGATCTCTATTTCATATCTCCGTTTTTAGATTCTTCGACAGATTTTATGATAGAAAACCAAGATTAACAAATTTCCGGCATGTTAATGAAGAAATCTGCAGCTACTCTCAATATTATTTCAATAATCAGTATCGTTTCTCTTACAATTTATTTTTTTCTCAATAATTTAACAAGAAATAACAATACACACTTGGTTTTACGTATAAAAGCTAAGTGTCGAACTTAATCAACTTTACTTACTTAGCAAATGAATATTTTTGTGGTTGCGAGTTCTGAATGCTGAAGTTTTAGATTTCTCTATAAATGATATCATTGCACTTACAATGTTGTTCCAGCCTATCGCATAAATCATAGAAAATCCAAAAAAAAAATAATATAAAGAAAATTCATGTCATGAAGTTCAAAAAATACCGTGTAACATTAAAATTTGTTATGCATAATACATTTTAGCTATTATTGATTTTTTTAATTTTCGAGAAATTGAATGGTGAGTCCGATAGAGAAATTTTTAAAAATCCTAGTGCCTCATAGAAGTAATTTCCCTCGTCTCCCATACTTCCAAATGTATGCATATGACATAAACTTTTATGCATTACACAAGTGGCCAATAATATCTATAGAGTAAAAAATTAGAAATTTAATTTTTTTATATGATAGTTATATTTCAGATTTGCGAGCGTAACTTTTTTCTCCATGGCATACTTGTTTTAAGAGCAAATGATCAAAATCGTCCTTCAATTATTGAAGGAGCTGATATCTTTTGAAAATTGAATTGAAAGGGTATTCAATTTTCAAATTTCCTCTCAATTTTGGAAACATATCAACTCTATGAATTAACAATTATGTGCCTTCACAGTTTATCAGTCATATAAGGTGCTTATAAAGAAAAAAGTTACGCTCGCAAAATATGTTTTTATATAGATTTCACATAAAATAATTATGTAATTTCTAAAAAGAATATTTTTGTTCTTGAGTATTAAAGTGTATTGTAGTTTAAAAAGTTTTAAATATGTTGCTAAAATTTCAGGTTTATAGCTCATGTCTAGCATGACTTCTTCGTATGCGCAAAAAATCTGACACGTAAGGGTATCCTTAAAATAGATTTGATCCAAAAAAATATATAAAATTTGATCATAAATAAAATCGTTTTAAATTACTTCTTCATTTAAATTATAACAATGATTTTACAAATAATTATATTTTTTTACATTCCAACAACCTCATTTTACGCTGTGAAATCATGATAATCAGGATATACAAATGATCGGAATAATTATTTTGCATTACAGTCATGAATTATAGCGAAAATTTAAATTGTAAGGAAAACACAATACAAAAATTTTTTGAAAAACAGAAAAAATGGCACCATCGTTTGCAGAATGGCTTATCACACATCCAGCGTATCATTTCATGATTAAGATAAGCTCCGAATTTCTTAATGATTCATTCAACTTTTATGGCTTAAAGAAGGATGTAGAAAATTATCAAGCAGCGCTTTCAATCATTAAAAAGACTTCTTTCCACGAAGATGTCTATAATCCAGTAGATATTGTTTCTGCAATACACCTCTATGGTCTTGCCCATCAACGCTTCATATGTACATATGAAGGCTGTGAGAAAATAGTAGCGAAATGGCGTGCAAAGACCTACCCAATGTGCCCAAGATACTTGTGCAAAGGATGTATATGCTTGCCTTACGGATTATCTGAAATCCCAAATGAATTACATGTTAAGTTATTCTGTCCTAATTGTCAAGATGTATACGATGTAACTAATCCAGCCATCGCTAATATTGATGGTGCTTACTTTGGCCCCACATATGTTCACTTATTAAAGCAAAAATTCAGAACGGTAACGCCTAGAGGACTTCCAGTAGCATTTGTACCATGTGTTTTTGGGTTCAAAATGGATAGGAAAAAAGATAGGAAATCGAAGAAAAATACCAAAACAAGTTCAGACGATCAGCCTCTTAGAGTATAGGATTTCTTATAATTTTAGTACTATTGAACATACTATTGTTCACCATAGAAAAAAAAACATTTTGTTTAATAATTTATGTATAATAAACCAAATATCTATTGCAATTCATTTTATTAGTGTCTCCGAGCATATCAAGAATAATATTGATTTCAACTATCTTTTAATAAAACTATTATTATATCAAATTTCGATATTTTCATTGAAATCATACATGTATGCAAAGTATATGGGTAGAAACAGCAATATTGATAATTGCCCGTATTAAACTCTGTGATGTTTTCTGATAAATGCTCTTTTTCCTCTTCTCCAATAATGAATTATTGGGATTCAAACTTTTACCCCCTGTTTTTTTAAAACGTATTTATTTTTATGAGTCAGCAGAGATTACCAGGTCAAAAACCCGATGAAGATGTCGAAACATACTTAGCCAGAATTGAGCAGCGTGTTCAAGAGAAACTTGCTGCTGAAGGACAAGTCCCTGATCGCTTTTCAACATTAACATCAAAAGGAACTTTCCGTGAAGAGCATCCAATCTACAGAACAACAAACAATGACTATGGTGCCATGGATATGTCAGAATACGAGCGTCCAGCCACTTATAAGACTGTTTCTCGTCAATTTACTGAAAAGCAGCACCTTGGAATTAACTTCGAACACGGCGGCTTTAACCTTTAAACTGTATATTTTCTATTCCATAACATGATATAATAAAATACAAAACATATAAAATAAAAATTCTTTACATCTAAATATACAAGCTAAATTTAATGAGTATCGTTATGATCATTGATTCATATGAGGATTATATAATGAATAACTTATGAAAATATAAAAAGATAAAAATTCACACAATATTTCATGAGCTATGTTAAGAGAAATGGTTGATAAATGATAAGTATTGGTATATATTTTATAAACAGGAGATAAAATGAAAACAGAAACTGATAAAGTAACATTTATTTTAAAACAAAAGGAAATGGAAAATCTTTTCACCACCTGGTATGAACGTCAATGCATAATATACAAATGACAAGAATTCAATAACAAAGCCAACGAGTGATAATATGATCCATTTTTTAACAAATCCGAAATAGAGTGTAATTAGAGTACCTGCAAGTAATCCTACTGCTGAGTAAATGCGTTTTGGATCTGTAAATGAGCCACAAATTCTCTTGAATCCAATAAGTAAACAAAGAGAAACTAGATAAAGGATACTTGAAAGAGTAAATAAAACGACGAATTTACGCATATTTAGAATGAAAACTGCAACAATCGATAAAATTCCAGCGACTAAACCGCATAATCCGGTAATTCCAAAGCCAATAAGTCGTTCTGTATATGTTAATGTGAAACATCCATCATTCTGTGGGCCGGCTAAGTCAGCTGCTGCAGTAAGAACTTCCGCCATTTCTAATTTTAAAAAAGTGACATTCTCCAGAACGATTATTTCTTATTTACCATGAATTTTTAATTTAATCATTGACATCGAATCCAAATTATCTGGAAATTGAGAAATTTACAATTTTCCATATAAATTTTTTATCAAATTTTTATTCATTTGTAAAAAATAAAAAAATGAATGTTTATAAAACTGACTCTATCATAGATAACGAACCAAAAGATATAAATGTTCTAGAAGAGCATGATATAGAACAATGGAAGAGTATTATTGATCAGATTTGCGAATTAAAACAGAATGATGGATTAACAGACGAGGAAAGGGCAGATATTAATTTACAAAAGCAAGCAGATAATATAAGGTTTGGCAAGATTGTTCCTCTTATTGAAACAATAATTGTTTGGTTTGATGCAAAAGAACCTGATCTAAACGTTTTAATAGACTCGCCATTGTTCACAGTCATGAAAGAGTGCATAATGCAAGAAAGAAGTAAGGATCTTACAAAAGTATCTCTAGAATTCATGTCTAAAGTTATTGACCGACATCCTGAACTTGTTCCACAGCTGACACTATCAAATTTCTTCTATACGATCACTGTTCTATTGACTTTCAGAGAGCACAAGAAAGATGAGTACAGTAAATACTTTATTAAGCAAGGTCTCTTTCTTTTACACACAGGCTGCGCAAAAAGCCATGAATTTTGTTTACAGGCTCTATCTTTCAATCTTTTATCGACTATTTACGATATTATTTGCTGGGTCCTCACAGATTCAATGCAAATCGGAATTACATCTTATGAAATTGAAGTTCTCAAGGAAGCTTTCGAATTCTTTGTCAATGTGGAATACTGGATACAAGGAACTCCTATGACGCCCCTTTCTTTTCCTCGAGATCAAAAAATAGATTTAGCTGAGACATTCTGGTTATCTACGGATTATCCGCAGCTTGCAGGATTTGGTTTGCGTGCCATTTATCGTTTAACTGCACTTTCACAAGAATATTTCGAGATATTTAATTCCCAAAAAATATATCTTGAAATATGGAACAAATTTACACAGAAATTATTTATAGATGAGATGTCTTATATATCATTCTTCAAGCTAATGCAAGTAATGCTTCAAAATGACTGCATGTTTCCAACTGTCAATGAATTTATAAATCCTGATCCAATCTGGCAGTGCATTTTGGAGAGATTTGGCTTTTCTGGATCGGAAAAGTCATGTTTGATCGAAGCTTTTCAAGTTCTTCAGTTACTTTACAATTTAGACTCGACTCCGCCACCAAATTTGAAAGATTGTATTGGATCATGCCAAGCACTTATGGAAAATGCTGATTTTTCTATGATTACTGAAATAATTTCGGTTGAATTAATTATTTTCTCTAGAAGAACAGCTTCTGAAATTCTTCCATACACAGATCATATTTACGAAATAATAACTAACATGGATTCAGCCTATCCTAAAGGAATTTCTGAAGCTTTAGTAGTAATTGAAAAATTATCTCCATCTCTTTCAAAGAATGAGAAGTTTGCGGAAGTTGCAAAAGAATTTCTTGATGATGTAGCTGATCTTGATGCATTCTGTGATAAGGCAACAACAATTTTAGAAGAATATTATTCGGAAGAATAAGTCATTTGTCATTTTACGATTAAAATTTGTTATATAATTTTCATGTAAATGTAAAATATTTGTTTGTCACTGATATTATTAAAAAATTAAAAATTATTTTGTTATGTTATGAATTTAGACATTATCATATGAGTAATTCGTTTTAATCCAGAAAATTGTGATGTTTCGCTTAGTAAATATACATAAAAAATAGAAATAAAAATTTTATGGATCATAATTTTAATAGAAGTTACTTAGAACATTTGATAAAAGATTCACCAGTATGAAAAGAATATATTAATATAGTTAAGCGTTTAAAGAATAGCATGGTAAAATAAAAAAAAATTATACAAAAGTTACATTGGTTCCCAAGTAATTGGATTATATCTCTGTTTTTGTGGAGTTGAAACACGGTTATTATTTTGGTTCAATGTTGAGAAATCAACCGGATGATATTTTGGTTTTTGAGGTGTCATTGAAATATTTGGTTTTGGATAAGATGGAGTCTCCTTTGTTTCGAAGTATTGATTAAAAACTACGAAATTATTAGTTTGAGGAACGTATTCCGAGAGTCCGAAATGTTTTTTCATAAATGATAAGCATAACGGAGAAGGTCTGTCAATAGCTATCTGTTGAGGCTCAACATTTTCGCATTTGAGCATGTAATCGTACATTTTCTTACCATAACCACGTCTTTGAACATCATTACAAACAAAGAAATCAAGAAGGCAGAGTGGTGTCATTTCGTGTTGAAATCCGTAAACATCGAAAATATAAAGATGTTTATACCCTGTTTTGATAAAACCTACAGGACGAGTATTACCATCATCATACAGAATGTATAATCGATTATTATCAGAGTTCGAAAATGATGAATACGTAGTAATAATATGCTTCAAGCCTTGAGTTCGCGACGAATCTTCTCCTAGTTTATTAATTAAATCAATTACGTCAAAAGAAGCACGTGCAACATCTTTTGGTTCCAAAACAACAAAGTGTTCTTCATTTGGGCGTAATACTGTTTTTCTCATAAAATCTGTCACTTTTATTCATTAATTTTTATGAATGAAACATGTATTTTGAATAATTAATAAGAAATTTGCATTTATTATCAAAATTTATCCCTAATGGCCGAATAGATTTTTCGATTTTCATTCCAAAGTTTTGAGAAAAACTTGAATTTGATAAAAATTTCTATAAATTTGGTATTCATTCGAATTATTTTGAATTTTTTTTTGAAGAACTAGAGATGGTAAACATAATTCTAATGACCATTTTTATGTCAATATCATACAAATCTCTTATAATTGAAGAAAATTAATAATATTTTCCTTGGATTGATGAGTATATATCATAAAATTCTATGAGAACACTAATATTTTCATTAGTTATCATGATACTCATAGTTGTAATTATATGAAGTAGAATATTTAATTAAATTATACTAAAATAGAATTATTATAAAACTATATTTGACATGTTCTAACTGAATCATTGATAAACAATTAAAGAAAGATATATAGACTTTTATTCATAAGTAAAATATTTTTATAATTCTTCCGGAAGCTTTGGTTGAACGTATTCTACAAATTGTTGTTCAAAATATGATTGTTCGATAAGAGATGTTTCATCAACAAGCTTGAATTCACCATTGACGTACTCGAGATATCCTCCATTCTTAATAACGATCAATTTACCAGATTGTTTCTCATTCCAATACTGGGAAAGTACAATGATATCAGGAATTTCTGGTTTTGTTCCAAGAGGGAATGTTCCCCAGTGAATTGGGAAAGAAACTCTTGTTTGAAGGATTTTTGACATATCAGCCGCTTGCTTAGGATCCAAATGAACCAATCTCATAAGGGAATTTGGTTCTTGTGGTCCAATTGGCATTGGACACAAATCAATTGGTCGGCCAACGTAATCTCTGACTTCTTTGAAGTGTGGACCGATTGCTGTATCTCCTGTGAAGTAAATTGTGGCGTTCTTGAACTCTATTAAGAATGAGGCCCAAAGATCTCTTCCCATTGTCAAAGGACCATATCTGTTTGCCATGTGTCTTGCTGGGAAGCATGTAATAATGATGTCGCCAAGCTTAACTTGCTGTCTCCAATCCATGATGATAACTTTGTAGCCCCATTTTCTGATTAATTGACCTTCACCAAGAGGAGCGATAATTGTACAGTTTGGATTAAGTCCCATTAAGGTTTTGATACTGTAATAGTTCAGATGATCCCAGTGATCGTGAGAAATAAGTATATAATCAATCTTTGGAAGTTGTTCCATAGTAATTGGGGTTGGTGATGTTCGTTTTATCATCCATGGGAATGGAGCTGCATGGTCATCAAAAATAGGGTCAGTAATAATATATTTGTCGTCCAATTGGAATAACATTGTAGCATGATTGATCCACCATGCTCTTGTCGCATTGGTTTTCGTATTAAAATCGTATGTCATGTTACGTGTTGGCATTGGATCAACATAATCTTTTTGGAAAGCAAACTTAAATATTGAAAACCAATTTACATTGGATTTAGAAGCCATTGGCTCTCCAGGGTCATTAATAAACCTTTTGCCATTATGATGCCTTGTTGTATATGTGGATAGATTGGTTATAAATATGGTATTTAAGGCACTCATTTTGAAGAAAAGGTTCCGATCAAAAATTTTAGATCAAATTTACACTTTTGTTACGTTTTTATACAGGCGTGATGCCCGTTAAAGATATGATGAAAGTGTAATTATCATAATAATGACTATTTTTGATTCAAATGCCGAACAGAATTTGAATCAAAAATAATCGTATGCTTGATAATTTTTTTTTCCATCGGGATATTCGTAAATGCAAATCCGTTATCTTTAAAATTACATCGATATAAGGCATATGTTTCTCAAGGAAAAGAGCAAAATCTATCAATTTCTAAACTCATGTTGAATTGAAATCGAACATGAAAGAGAATTACTCTTAATAAACGTACGCTTTATGAACAAATTACCAAATTTTAGATGGTCAGATATTGTTCCCTCTCAAATTTCTTATCAGATAAAATTATATAGATATTATGAAAGGATCTACCCGTTAAATTATGATGTAAATTAAAGATGAAGTGTATTTACAGCCAATTACATGAACGACAATGCCTTTTGTATCACATTCTTTTCCAGAAAAATTCAAATATTCAAATAGTTTATCATGATCATGCAGTTATCTATATTTTATCGTTGTTGTGATTTAATACCTAACGGAACAACATTATTAGCAAAATGATGCATTATAGCGTAATGTAATGGAAAAATCAAAGATATAATGAAAGAATAGAACTTTAATAAGAAATGTTATAAAATGACTATCATTATTCATGGCAATAATCAAAATAAACATGTTCAATAAATTATTGAACAAAAGTTATCCGAAACCAATTCATCATCTTCAATTGACTTACCAATTACACACAAATCATTAGAAACGGTTTCACAGTCCAACACTGTCTTAGTTTGTGGAGGATTGGAAATCTTCTGGAATATACCGAGAGAATGATGATTAAGGAACTTAAATCGATTCTTGATATTTGTTGTTGATCTGCTATTCATATTTTTGGCAATAACTGACCATTTGTTTCCATATTTCGATTGAAGATCGATTAAAAGCTGATCTTCTTCTTTACTCCATTCATCTCTATTATAAGAAGGATCATGATGAATTATCCATCGCTCACGACATTGCTTACCAGTGCGGGTTCCAATAAGCTTAGAAATTAAACCCCAATTATGTGGTCCATATTTACTAACTGCTTCTAAAAGTTTTTGATCTTCTTCTTTTGTCCATCTTAACTTACGGCGCTGAGGTTCTTGTTGTGATTGTTGACTTTTTTGATAACAATCACTTAAATTTAAGGATTCCAGAGATGTTTGACCTAAATTAGGCATTGAAACATCACCCGAGAAGTTACATTCAAGAAAAAGAATGTCATTTATAAGCAATCCAGGCTCAAATTCCATGAAAAATTTCTAACTAATGTCATTTCGGTTTTGCCAATGATATGCCCTTCACAAAATTGAAAGCATTGAAAACCTAATATTTAAAATTAAGTTATGTGTTCAATAATCTTTCATAATGACAAAATTTTATTTTACACACTCAATTCAAAAATTGAATGGCACTCGCGAGTGTGATATGACATGTTCAATCAAAAATATTGACACGATCATAATTTTATACTTAAAACATAATCTTCCATTAACATGAGCAACATGATAAAATAACACCTTTTATCAATTATGATTATCCATATTTTTTCTAAAATGATCAGTATTTTACCTTTAATTGCTTGATCCTTATTCATACATCTAAAGTATAAGAGTTTTTCATCACTTATAAGGTGATTACTTAATATTTTTTTGGTTTTGAATTTTTATGTGTATTATATCATTATTTATCAAGTAATACAATAATTATACTACACATAAAAAGAATTCAGATCATAAACCTTGTAATACCTAATCACAAAAAATTGATTTCTATTTTGAATTTTTTACAATTAAAGCTTTTGTTTTCATTATCAAAATAGGATGGGTATACTAACTCTCTGTCCAAATATAGAGTATTGCATTAATTTTGATTTTCTGAATGGATACATGTAATTCGCACGAAATATCTTAATTGCGCTCTAAACAACAATATCAATTTACAGAGAATTTGAATAAAAACTATACCGCCAAATGTGAAATAAAAACGATACAGTTCCCGCAAAATCGTCGTAAACTTCTCAAATTAGAAATACAATGCGGTCGAGATTTTGCGCCAAAAAATGTGTTATTTCATTTTTCAAACAGAATGTTCAACGGTGATAACATCTACTTCGACTTCGATGCCATATCATCACCAATAGCAGATCCAAATGACACATACACACCATCAGCCGGACTTGGCTCCACTTCATTCTTCATAGAGAATGACCAAGCAGAGAACATCTTACCTTTCGATAACCCGGATCCATGGAGCGAGAAGAAGAGACCAGAGCCTTTGGAAAGATCCTTCTCTACTCCAGAGATAAAGAATGAAATACAAACAAACGTACAACTACAGATGTATCAACTACCGATGCCTGTATCTCCAAAGCCTCAGAAGAAGAAACCAATGGTATTCCAACCATTTTCTTCTTTCGATGCTACGGAATTAACAGTCAAAGCATTAAAGGAGCATTGCTACAATTCATCAAGGTCCACTTATCTTAGCTGGTAAGTCAACCTACACTGTTATTCTATTAATATAGATTGTTTTTAATACAATAAATATTAGTTCTTAATTTAAATACAACCTCATTGATTTTATGATCTAGCACTTTAGCATTCGTCGGCACAGTACTTATTGGCTCCACTTTTAGAAGATCGTCCTATATCTCATTTTTATTTCTCTTCAATCATCTTTCTCATAAATTGGGAGCATTCTATGATCAATAGGAACACCAATAAATGCATCAAATCGGTTTGATTCAACAAAACTGAACATGATTACGTTTCAATTTCGTGTCTCCTAAACTTAATGAGTAATTAAGATTATGAGAGCTTCTTGACAGGGTAGTCAATCTTTAATCCATGAAGATATCATGATTTTTCATTTTCATTGAAGATCAAAAAAGTGACAAAAATGATTTCTCAACCCTTCAGTCAAACTTTCCAAGCATATAATTTTCTCCAGTATTATAATAATAATAGCCAAGAAGCCATGAAAAATATCCCTAAAACACAGAATTCTTTTGAAAATACACATGAAATTCATTCTCTAGTTCAATTAGAAGAGATAAATTCATTAATCAAGATACTAAGCAACAAAATAGCAGAAATTGAAACCAAAAATAAAGAACTTGCGATGATTGAATCACAATTGAAATTGAATGAACCAGAATTACCAAAACAAGCTGATCCTGATGAAATGAAAGAGTTAGAGGACATGATGAAGCCACAAAGCACAAGTATTATTGGTTCAATTATGAATTACTTCAAACCAAAATAATTTTTATTACTCAGAAACAACTTACACGTAAACTACAGGAAGACCTATCAAGAGTTTATCAATTCTTGATCAATTTATCATAATCCCAAAAGTTAATTGAATTTTTCATTCTTGTGTATTGATTATACACATAAATTTTAATGACCCATAACTGAAACGAAAAACAACGATACATCCATTGTTTCATGGATACTTTAAATGTTTTGTTAGCTTATTAAAAAATTACGAAGCAATGACGTTCCAAATTTCAGAAGCAAAGTGGACAATTAAAATTGAGTAGTTTTACATATGAACTATATATATCAATTCTGACTCTAAGCCAGAAAAAAATAAAAATTTTCAATTTTTAGCCTTGGAAAAGTACCTTTTTGAAAATTTTCATAGCAAAATTATACATCATATCCTGTGTAATTCATTTATGTATTAATTGTTCTCTAAATGACTTTGAAAATTCAATAAATGTATTACCAAAGTATGAAAATGCTGTAGGTAACACCATGGGATGAAAGTGTACTTTCTATAACCATGATGGATCACTCCAGATATGATTTGGAAAGATAATTATGATTTATTGTCACTTTTCAGAACGATATCGCGAAAAAGAGATTTCGTAAATGGATTGCTATATATCTCTTGCATCAGCGAAAGTAGACAAAATGCACGCTTTGATGATTAATCCCGAAACAAAGACGTTACAGGTGGTTCAGTATTATAACGACCCAAATTTCAAATTTATTATCACGAATAATTTGATTATTCATAAAAAGTCAGGCAAAGTTTTAGATGCTTTAGGTGGCGCTACAGAAGGAGCCCAAGTTGGACTTTGGGAAATTAATGGCTGCGCAAATCAAGAATGGTTTTTAAATGAAGATAAAACAATAAGATCTCAAAATGGCCTTTGCATGTCTTTAGAAAAGAAATCCGATTACAACAATCAAAATATAATTCTCGCCAAATACTCACAAAATACTCCTCAATGGAGGATAGTTTCATGCGAAAGTAGTGACTAATTTCATGCATTATTACAATTTGTTATTTTTTTTTGTTATTTTAAAAATAAAATTGATTATTATAATATTTTCATAGATCTTATGATTCCTCTACAACAAAATAACATGAATTGCATAGCTTAAAGCCATGCTCATGAATCCTTCCCTCAAAATGAGATTTTTTTTGAAATGAAATCATTTTGTAAAATTTCCTTTGAATTTAATTGGAAATAGCACTTAAACAAGCTAAATACAAAAAGAATTTAATAGGTTTTGTTTTTGTTAACTTTGGCAATTTTTTCTGATACTAAATCTGAAAAGCCGAAAACACAACATGATCATTAATGAAGAAATTTTGATTAAGTTTTACAGAAAACGATTATGAAAAACGATAAAAAAATTGAATTGAAGGGATAATGCAATCATCATACATTGATGCGGCTATCCTTCTCAAGGTCACATCAGCAAAGTCTTGCATCCCAGTTAAGTTCTTTCCAGATGAAATTCATACAGATCCTCAAATTGAAACAATTATGACGAATTCATTAGTGAAATGCAAGACAGAATTAATATTCTGCTACACTCTTGATACAAGAATTGCATTCGCATACTCATTTAAGCTGAAAGATGAATACTATTCTATTTCCATCATCACAACTTATCATTATCCTAAGCTCTATGAAATATTTTATCTTGAAATGTCACAAAACTTCAAAGGATCAGAACATGAGATGACTGCTGAAGAAATGTTTGATGTTATGACAAATACACTCCCGACATGGGTGAATTTCCAAATGGAAAGACTACAAGAGGTAGACATTAAATCAATGTACGAGTATTTATCTACAACGGCAGACTTTTTTTCAGATTATGATCCATATTTATACTTTGAAAATTTCAATACAGTTAACAGTGCATGGAAAGCCCTTCTTAAAGGTACAGGATTATTAGTTGTTGCAGATACACCAGATCTTCTTATGAAAGCAGCATTTGCAGCCCTTTGCATAATTTCTCCTTTGAAATTCCAAGGAAACTTCATTATATCGGTTTGCGATTTTGATTGGAGACTAGACGACCTTGATCAATACGAAGTAGTATGTGTCTTACCTAATACCCTTAAATATATTAATAGAAAATTCAAAATTGCCCTTAAAGCACAGGACTTAGCTTTTGACTTTAGCGGTTCCCGAGAAAAATTACTTGAGAAATCAACAAAATTTAAAGAGTTGTTGATTTATTTGATGGATAGAGTGCTTACATTGAATCCTTTCAATGATATCTTGGAAGGACCTTATGTTAATGATAGTTTAGAGAAAGAAATGAATCCAAGTAAGCACAGAGGCTCACTTCTCCCTCCAGAAATCAGAATTGCCGAGAAAACTTCGACAATCAAGAAATGGAGGAAGTCCATTATCTTTAGGGATTCATTCCGTGACAGTTTCCTATCATCTGAGCCATCCAATGTAGTCTCATCCTTTAGTTTGCATCATGTCAAAGAATTATCATCTATTTTAGATGAAATAGACGAACGATTCAAGGACGATACACATATTCGTGCTGTTGTCAAGAAATACAGGAAAGAAATTGCTTCTTATTTGGAAGCATATAAATAGAAAATTTTAATTATGTTAATTTATGTAGTTCATGTTAGTAAAATTTCATATAATAAATTTTTTTAATCAAAAAAAGCTTTACTGATCCCATGTGCCTTCGACAACTTCCCAGTTTGGATCGATCTGTTCTGGGGCCAAATGGTTGATACCTTGTGGAGTGACAGTAATAAATTCGATTTTACCATTAGCGGTTGTATTTCTAGCGTTAACAGCTCTAAATACTTCGGTGATACCTTTCTTTACGTCGTCGAAGCTTCCATTGACGACATCTGCAATTTGCAAGCCTTGTAAGTATTTACCAAAACCAGTGCCGATATGGTCTGATTCCCAGGAGGCACCGTATGGATCTGTGCATGCTAAAAACTTACTACCGTCTGGATTAATACCTGCGACAATAACCTTGCAGCTGAGTGGCTTCATATTAGAACGGCACTGATACATATAGCGCTTAATGTAATTATGAACTTCGGAGGCTGTTAAATATTCTCCATTGTGCTTGCATTGCTGTTGAAGAATGACAGATTTAATAACTTCAATTAATGTTTGAAAATCAGCGAATTCGCCGGAGGCTCCAATGATGATATTTGGAGCAACTTCAACGAAATGTGAAACATTGTTATGTCTAAACATTGAGCCGTATGTAATAGACAAATCAGATGCAAGGAGAATACCACCATCGTATTTGGCAGCGACGATTGCTCCACTGGCTGTTATTACTTGCATTATTATAATTCTTCAAACAAAGTTATTCAATTAATTTTTTTTTTGACCAATTAGACCAACTATCCCAATAAATGATAAGCACTATATATTGCAATAGCTAAGATATTTTTATATAAATTCTTAATCACATACTCTGAAACCGAATCTAAATGTGGAATTTCTCAAATGATTTGGCTTCATACTTTGTAATTACTAGGGACTATTATAAATTTATTAAACTAAGAGATGAATGTATTGTTGCCATATCCTAGACTCTGTTTGTTGTATTTTGTTTTAATCTCAATATTGAGAAAAAGTTTCAGCATAACTAATGAACTTATAGCTACTTTACGAATTTTTCTCGAAAACTAACTGTCATTTTCATGTTTAGGTCATGATTTATTAAAAAAGTTCATGAACTGATTAATTTTTACCATTAGCTAATGCATTTATACTTCTATCATTATACACATTCATTTTACTAATTGGAATGAAAAATTAAATAAATTAAATATTGAAGATAAAAGAACTGAAGGTTTGGTGTGATATCATCGAGGCAAACTTATTCTGAAAAGGTTGATGATGAATGAGCCAATTTTTTTTCTCAGCCCAACTGTGGGAAAAATCTGAAATTGAAAATGTTTTTCGGAACTTTTAATTAACAACCTTAATTTACATATTCAATCATAAGGAACATTTTTGTTATGGTCTTTCAAGTTACAGAACTTCATTCACAACAAATCCGAGTTTTTTTTTTCTGAAAATAAAAAAATGTGTAGGGAGGTGGACGAATCTTCACAAGCAACAAAGAAAAAGCAAAAGAAGAGCGTTCCGCCCACTCCTGAGGTCATAAACACACCACCTACCACGATTCCACCTCCAGTCCAAGATAATGATATTATTCTTCCGAGCCATACTACAGGAATATCAGGTGATCCTTTAAATATCTTACTTTTAGACGAATTCGATGATCTTTCTTTATCAGATATGGACCAATGTTGAAAAATTTCCAAATCAATTTTTAATCCGAAACTCGGTCCTCAACGGACCGTATCTATACTATTGTTTGTAATATTATTATTTCGGTTACTTACATTTAGCGTTAAATTTACTTTGACATGAAACATCTTCATTTTCAATTGAAAAATGAATTTAAGAGTGATATTACTCCCAACCGAAAACGGCATATTATGTTCATGTAAAAAATACAAATACTTTTACTAATATATTACTAAAAACTACTCTATTTCTTGTTCTATTTGATCATTTGAGAGAGGATACGTCCTTTCGGAGTCTAAGCCATCTACATCTCCACACATTCTAAAAGGAACCTCTGGAACTGGTCCAGTTGGTAAATCATCTGTACAAAGTGTCGGAGTATATCCATCTGGCAATTTGAATCCTTGGCAAACAATAAATGACTCAACAGATGATAATCTACAAGCACGAGGTTTGCACATCGTAATTTTACTGAAGAAGCAACCAAAAATTGCTAATAATTTCGGTAAAGATTTTGTTCTAAAAATTTTAGAAACAAATGTACCTCCCTCACGTAAAACCATTGTTGCAATAGTTAGCGATGCTTTAACTATGTTATGTTGAACGTATTCGTCAAATTCAATTCTAATAATCGTATCTGGAGCGCCATCAGCTAAAACTGCATCGGCTTTGTTTCCATCTAGAAGACTTATCACATTTTCTGCTGTTTTTACATCTGTAATATCGCCTCTGAGCTCAGTTACTCCATCTATTGGAACAATTCTACGGAGATCAATAGAAATAATCTTTCGAGCATCAGTTTCTGGCATGAGCTTAGCACAAACTTGTGACCATGATCCAGGAGCAGAGCATAAATCGACGACTCTTGTTGAATCTTTAAGGAAATGCATTTCTGATTCAACTTGAATAAGTTTGTACGCAGAACGTGCGCGCCAACCTTCTTCAACTGCTGTCTTTTTATAAACATCTCTCCTAGAAACAGATGCTTTCATTTTTTTTAGTTTTTTTCTATCGTCCAGATTTTGAAAAAAATTCACCCACTTCGATTAATATATTAAGAATTCAATGATACGTATATTAATCATACAGTGATTGCAGCAAAGTCCTCATGTTCAATGTGAATACCTTCGCATTTTTGAGATTGCTCTCTGACAATGGGATAGTTTAAGTACTTCTATCTCACCATCTAAAAAGATTTATAGGGAATTTCTTATAGCAACATGTATCCATATGGACTCATATATGTAATCATTATATTCACACCGAGCGAAAACAAATTTGTCTCCAGGAAAAATGAAATTTAAAAACCATGCATATTGAACCTTAAATTATGAGTGAAATTACACCTCAATGGCACAGTTTTCAATTTTGATGCTTAAGATCAGTTTTTAATGACATCACTGCTCCCATAATTTCTGAAATCATCTTTATAAGTTGAATTTCCAATATGTTTGAATTAGGAAATTATTACTGAGAATAACAGAGAAAACAAACTCAAAAACAGAAAAATATATGCGAGATAGCAAACGCAGAACACAAGCATATGTATAACAGAAATAACAAGTGAAAAAACAGTAATAAATATATGAGAGATAATATTATTTACAAATAACATTCAATATATATATATAAAACAAACAAAAATAAATAATAAAATAACAATTCTATAAGCTGAGCATTGTCAATAAGTCTCCAACACTTATTTCCGAGTCGAAAAAGCTGATTGTACTCATCTGAACACTTTTATCTCCTCTTGCAAATGAGTTGTACACGAATTTAACTCTTTCAAAGAATTGCGGAAATGCCGGCTCCACAAGCATGTCAACGAACGGCTCCTTGTTGTCATTTCCGAATGGGTCGCAGTACTTTCCCTGTGCTGCAATGCAGTACGCGTGCAAAAGAATGTGGCCAATCTCATTCTGGTAAAAAGTGAATTGATTTGTCAGCCAAATCAACAGAATCATCTTGGAAAGTGCATTCATTGGGTTATCTCCGTTTATTAACTTCTTCCAACACTCATCAAATACAACGGCGGTTTGCCAGGCACTTTGTGTGTCACTTTTTGGTGTCAAATAAATGTCAAAACCGAAAACCTTTGGTTCCAAAATAATTGAAGGCTTTGGTATGTTGTCGTGTTCAGGAATTGTTCCTTCCACTACGTAGTACGGTTGGTCAAAGCCCACAATGTTGTCTCCTTCTTTGGAAAGCTTGAAACCGTATTTGGTTTTGAACTTTTTCATGATATCTTGGAAACGGTCTTTGAGTCTCGGGTTCAGCCATTCGCCGCGGTGTACTTCGTACTTGGGAGCATTGAACGCATGGCCCAATATCACTAAACAGTCGCACCATGTTGAAAGATTATTCGGATCTGCCAAATTTAGAATGGCAAGGACTACATCGAATGGATCCTTCCAGGAACACTTCGAGGCAGATGTGATTTCACGTCGTAATGAGGCGCCAAGATAAAGGGCTGAAAGCCCCATCGCGCGAATTAGACGTTTTGCGGGCAATCTGTCTCGCGGGAGGCCAAAAACGTTCTTTCCGATTTTGTCCGCTTCTTCTGCAATCTGTTTGAGTGCTTCCATGCGGTTAGTTTCAAATTTAATATTTTCTGAAAGAGAATTAGGAGCGTGGATCAAAGATGTTGGCGTAATTGACTCTATCGAGTCCTTCACGTGATATATTATGGCTCTAATCCAGCTAACTGTCTGTTCTGCGAGTTCATTAATTTTTTGTGGGTCATTTCTTGAAATAAACTTAATGAGAGGGGTATCAATGGGGTTCTCATTATCATCAGTGCATAAATCAACGTTGATTTGATTCTCATTCAGACGTTTCGTAATAATTTCGCATGTTTCTAAGGCTTTTTCGAAATTCATGGCACAAAAGAAGCAGATTGCTTGGCTACGAAGATATTCAATAGGATTGGAAACAAATTTAAGGGCTACTTTGTATGCTCCGATGGCACTTTTCAAATCTCCATTTGCGAAGAACAAACCGGCTGTGATTTGGAGTATTCTAGCATTAGCAGTAGACACTGTTATCTGCAGCATAGCGTTTATAGCTCCATTTAAGTCACCTTTCTGTCTACAAATTAAATATTCGAGAAAAGCTCGTTTATTGTTCGTTTTTTCAACATATTTGATGTATTCGGAGGCCAATTTGACTTTCCCGACTGCAAAAAGTGCTTCTGCGTATGATAACCAAGTAAATGAATTATATTCTTGTTGTGGAATCAATTTGAAGTCAGTAAGTGCTGCAGTGAAGTACCCACGCCACATTTGAAGGGTTGCACGTGTAGCAATCGACTCATAATCTGTAGAATTATATTGTATTACGTAGGATAAATCTTGGATTGCTAAAAAGTAATTTTTCGACATCGCATATGCATTTGCTCTATATCGAAGTATCTCATCTGTTTCGTTCATTGCTAATGCTGTTGATAAATCTTGAATTGCAAGGGAATATTGCTTTGAAAGGCAGTAAGCTATGCCTCTGTACTTTATAGCGTCTTGATTCGATGCGTTTGAGCTCAAAATTATGTTAAGATACGTGATAGCCATCGGATAATTTTTTTCCTTAATAAATTTCACGGCAAGATCGATTCCAAACGGTGTACAAATGATTTCTGGACTGAAATTATCATGAAATTCGAATAAAGATTTAACATTGAATCTGATAGATTTGATATATTCTCTGACAGTGCAATTTTTTACGATTTCTGATACAACAAGATGCGTAAGAATAACTCCTGATTTAGTTAATCCCTCTTGCCATTCTTTCATAGCTGTTTCTTCGTCACCTTTCCACAAATACGAAACTCCTAGCACAAAGTATGCGAGAATGTTATCAGGATCATGTTCAAGTGAACGCCTGCAATCATTAATTGCCTGTTTTACTAATTCTAAAGAGAGATTTACTATACCTTTTTCTAACCACAGTGTTGATATTGCTGCTGATGAAATTTGTCTATCTATTTCCGATTTGATGGTTGCTAGAGTGCTAACCGCAGATCCGGCTTCAATATCATTTAATATATCATGCACTGAGAAAACATCTCCCTCCATTCTCTGGTTCCCACCGATCATGTTTTCAATACTCCCTAATAATACCATCAAATTTCATTTATATATAAATTTTGTTTAAATAGCATTTAGATTTATTAAAGATGACAAAACTTAACAAAAATCCCTAGAATTATAAAAATTTCTCAGAGATATTTTTTATAATGGCAAAGAACATAAAACATTATTTGAATTAGTTCTCATAGTGACTGAATCGAATGTTTTTCTCTTGATTCTCCCATTCAGAAATTAATATTTTGTTTTCAGTAAGGAATCATATATAACTCAGCCCGTATCTAAATATCGAGGGTTTGGATATACTCCAAGCTATAATGTGGAGCACTTATAACAAAATAAAATCTTCAATTTTATGCAGATTTTTATTATTTCACAGAGTTAGGTTTGTTCTTATTAAGTGCAAATATACTAATTACAAACACGAAACTAAATGAGTGCGCATTGAAATTTCTGATAAATCCTTTTAGATGTCTTGGTATAAGAACAGATGTAAGGCCTCACTTTTTTGACAATGGGAAAACTCAACCTCGAGGACCGCAAATACAACCTTATATGTTGTATTTTTGCATTAGAAACATTATAAAGACTAAGAAATGATAATTAGAAACATTATAAATACGAAAATATGATAATTATAGATGCAAATAAAGACAAATGATAATTATAAACATTATAAAGACAAATAAATGATAATAAGAAACCTATTACAAACGAAAGTATGACAGTTAGAAGCATTATAAAGATAAATAAATGATAATTAGAAACTTTTTTTGTTTAGTTCAAAAATAATAAGATAAATCAATAATAATAAAAATATAGAGCCATTAACAAATAAAAATATATAAAATAAATAAAACAAAAGAATTATTAAAGTTAATCTTTCTCACCCTTGAAGTAATCCTTGAAGTACTTGTATTCTTCGACAACAGCATCTTCTTCGATGCAGTGTCTCCAAGCTTCGTAGTTGATGAGTTTGCTGAGTTCCTCGAAATCAACAGGAGAAAACTTCTTCAACTTCTCAGGCTTGAGATCTTTCGATGGCAAGTTCTTCGCCTTGCAGAAATCCTCGATGTAAATCGGGAGAGGCATTATCTCGTCCGGTTTGATGTTATCAAGAATGAAAGCGACAGTCTGGAGAGGGATGTCCTTGCAGACAGTTTCAGTCAGTTCAGGCTGTTTGACGATGACAGGAGAAAGAGTTATCAAATGGCAAATTTGTTTTGCAATTGGGAATTCGACCTTCAACTGGAATTTCTTGAGTTCGTCCTCTTCTGTTGTGAGAAGCTCTTGTTTCTCTTCCTCTTCAGTTGGAAGACCGTCATTTGTCTCTTTCTGCTGCTGCGGCTTGTCGTCAGGCCTCATTGTTGCTTCGACCATCGTAAAGAAACTCGCCCACAGTGCTGCGTTTTTGGAATTCCATCTGAGGTTGGATTTCGCAAGTTTGGAGGCGAATTTGAAGTCAAGGATGGTAAGGAAGAAGCGCATGACGTAGTTGTCGACAAGAGGGAATTGTGTCTTGATGATTTTCTGAGCCTTGCCAAATTCAACAACGAAATCTTCGACGAGTTCGTTCATGATGAATCTGGTAGTGCAGAGCCTGTTGCAAAGTCCCTTGAATGGGGTAACGAAGGTCTTCAGCGACCCTCTGAGGGTATTAAAGAAGATTGGAGTTAATTTGTTCAAGAAATCGTCAACATGAGCGTATTTCCTGTTCTTGACGTACTGAGAACGCTGTACGAACAGTAAAATAACGGCGTAAGTGTAGAAACGATGGACTGAGTAACAATTATTTTGTAATGGAGCGAGACCGATGTTGTTTAGGAAGGCGTTGAGGCACTGTTCCTGATGAAGAACTTGGCAGTGAAGGATTGTTGCCAAGAATGGAAGAGCTGCTGGTGGACATGCGATTTTATCGTCAACATCAAGGCAATAAGTGACTTTGTAGTTGGGCCATGTCTTAAGGAGTACTTTCTGAACAAGAGAAGCTTCTTTCCTGATGGTTTCTTCGTCGATTTCATCAGAATAGTAAATGCTCTCTTCTTCGTAATATTCATCTGAGTAGTACTCGTTATCGTTGGCCTTCTTCGGCTCTTCTGGTATCGCTTCGAGCGGAGTACTCTCTGTAATTGGTATTGCCATCTCAGTCGGAGCTTTTCCTTCTGTATTTGATGCATCAAGCTCCTTCTTTTGATCTTCATCGGGTTTTGGAATCTTGTCCGAAGATAAGATGGAAGATGTAGATCTTTGGTATCTTGCTGTTGATCCGCGCTTTCTTGGCTCCATGACGTCCTTGAGATCTTCGGCATCGACTTCGCGGGCTTTGGCTTCGAGTTCAGGATTCTTTTCTTCTGGTTTCGGCTCTTCTTCCGGTTTTTCTTCTTTTGGCGCTTGCATCTCTGGAGGAAGGCCCTCTTGGACTTCTTCGCGCTGATCCTCTTCCTCGCCGGATTTGTCCCAGTCGTTGCGCTTGATCTTGGTTGGCTGCTCGTCGGCATTTTCGATATCAGATTCATTGACTTCGAGTTGAGACTGGAAGTCAGGAACATAATCGTTCGGTATTGGGCTGAAAGAAATAGAGAGATTGATTTTTGGTTGTTGAGAACGCTCAGATTCCATATCAACGCTGAGCGCTGTTGGTTTTTCTTTCTGAGAGTAGTATTCTCCAACGTTTATGTGAAGGCGACCTAGGAATTTGACTTGTGATCCCTCAATATGTCTTCTGAGTAAAAATTCGACAATTTTTAGTCTAATGGACTTATCTTTCTTGTTAACGAAAATTGTAACAGGAACAGAGAAAAGTTCTTCGTATTTTATCCTTCCTTTTTTGTCAGGCTTCCTTTTTTCTGTGACAGAAGCATTATTTCCACGATGCCATGCGACATCGAACTCATTTTGGAACTTGGGTGGAACTTGAACCATGTGTACCTTGATGTATAAGTTTTCAACTACTTTGTCCCATTTCCAAAATGCCATTTTAATACTTATTCACTTTCCTATAAAAGTGACGGCATAAAAAAATCTATGTTTGATTATTTATAATTTAATTTATGTTCAATAAAGAATAGTGTAATAAACAGAAATTCATCAAAAGTGACAGCTCTCAATTTTTTGACATTTGTAAATTCTAAATTGAATGAGAAAAATGAAATAATACTAAGCATAATACAATATTCTAGATTTAATTATAATTAGGAAAAAGTTAGTTTTGAGAGTACTTTTCATAGGAGAGGTAGGGCAACGATAGGTCAAAAAGGCTTCTCTGATAGATTTCCTTGCCTTTTGGATATGCTATAATATATAGCCTAGCATGATAGGATATGATGTCAAAAGTTAGAACATAACTTAGGATCTTGAGAAAAATGAAAAACAAAAATTACATAAAAAAAGAAAAATTTTATCTAATTTGTTTTTTTGGACCGAATAAGTAATTTTATTGAATTTCAATACGACAAATAGATTTTATTATTAGTAATAAATATAATGGTTTACTATTAACAAGGAACCTAAACTAATGAAAATTTGATTTCAAATATTGTATATGATTATCATAGATTACCAAAATATATTGCTATTTATGAGGATATAATATTGATTATTAGTAAATCGTATAAATTTAATAAATATACCATGAATATTGAATGAATTTCTTGATTCATAGGGGTAAAACGCGCTTTTATATGATTTAGACAGAGAATTTATGAGATGTAAATAACACAATAAAGGTTTATATTGAATATTTTCTAAAAATAAATCGAAATTATAAAAAACAATACATTTATTCATTGAAACTACTTGGACAAATATGAAACAAGCATTCAGGCAATACTTTTGAGACTTCAACGCATCTGATAATTTTTATATAACTTCACCTCTTATGCTTAGAGTGGAGGTATTGAGATCGTATAAGTATAGATGAGCTCACATTCAGATATGATGTGTGAACTTCTGTTTTCACTGCAATTTTGAATCAGAATAAACTCAAAACAAGAATAAAATGATATACTCACTCTCTAAATGTGTTCGAGATTTAAAGTTGTATGAATAAAACGATTCATCTTTCGAAGCCTCCCATTTAATGAGAGACTTCGAAAGATGAATGTATTCATGTAGATGAAATACTATATATGACCATGTGTGATACTAAAGATATCAAAATGTTCATTTTTAAGTGCAATAGAAGGGTTATCTCTCGTAAAATCTCAATTTAAGGAAGATTTAGAAAGAACTCCTTTCCTAAGTAGATAGTGTGTGGTTTCTGTCTTTTGGTTGATCAGGAACTATGAAATTAAGTCGGACAGAAAGAAGTTCTTTCCAAAACAGACTCCAAATGAGTTGTTCGAAAAGAACTTCCTTCTGTATATGGATAATTGTAGTTACCGCACTGAAGTATGTGATTGTGATGATGGAGTTCTCGATAAATCTAAAATCGGATTAAGATTAATTGAAAACTCAAGTAATTCTTTGAAATCTTGTGTTGTCTGGCACTATAATAACCAAAGAATGAGAATATTATGTTGAATGATGAGTACGTGTGCTCGGCATTCGCCGAGCGAATTGAGTTTAACGTACTATGAAAAGTGACAAATTTGGGCTTTTTTTCCTAGGGTTATGATCTCTTCCTTTCTGCTCAATACGACAGAAATGAAAGAATGAATTTGTACTCCCTAATTGATTACTACAATCTGTATCTATCTTTAACATAGAATTAGCTGCATTGTGATTTATACTCCAGAATTATTCAATTTAAGATCAACCTCGTAAATTTTAATCATATTGCACCAATACTCCTACGTTGAGATAAGAACATGATTATACATACCAAAGCCCCATATTAAAAATCAAAATTTAGCACCTCCATTATGCAACCACATTATTCGTCGCAAATAAGTATATTTACGCATATTATGATGCATATTCACACAACTCGTATACATGAAAAGTTATTAAAATCAGACAAAATTATTGCAATAAGGAAAAAAAAACAACTTTATTATATATGTTAGTAATGAATTACAAATATTTCTACAAAGAATGCTCAATACTTCATATAATCTTCGAATATTTCTTATTACAAGTTAATACATTTTGACTCGAACATGATAAACAAAAGCTGACACGCTGATTACTACATTTATGAAAATATAGTACGTTTCCATTCATCTGTTTACTTGTTTTTGTTGGAATAAAATCATTTTTTTTTTCTTTCATGAAATAAGAATTTTGCTGCGAAAGCAATATCTCTAACAATAATTAATACATTACGTCAACTCTGGAATGAGTATTTATCAAATATGATATCAAAATCAAAAATTAGTTGTTTTTTATGAGTAAAAACGATGTAAATTGATTATTTGACTAATTATCAAATACTTTGATTTTCCAAATTTTTTTCGAAATTGATTTTTTCATGTGAAAATTCAAATTGTTTAATTTCATTTTTGAAATTTTGAATTTTTTTTGGAATTTTGAGTTGATCAATTCAGCAGAATTGATAATGCTATTGCTTTAGGGCATACCACAAGGTGATGAATAAAAGGTGAACATTAACAAATTATTTTAAATCACAAATATCATCCTCATCAACTTTAATTCTAAAAAGAACTGTACTGAATTATGAAAATGCATGATTTACATTATTAAAATCTTTGAATGAAAATAGTACAAGATAAGTTTTTATTCATTTTTAATTAGATTTAAACGAAAAACTACTCCATATTAAAATTTAAGTCGAGAAATCGTATTTTGTTCTTATTTGTTAGCATTTTGTAGACATTCTAATCTTGAATTAATTTGTTACATGATATTATTAACAAATTTAACTGAAAAAATATGTTAATATGGAATAAACCATGATTATATAAGCTATCAATGCTATATATACATATGTAAAAGATTCATATTAACTCAATTAACAAAAATGATAGATTTTCATAAAGGTTCAATCTAGGTTCGTCCGAAAATTTTGATTTTTATATAGAAGACATAGTTTCATATACATAATTAAATTTTCAAACAAATTTGATCATACCATTTATTAAGCAGGATAGTATATTAATTACTATCAGTATAAAAATATAAAAATGATTATATTTAATTATTGCATAATTTAGTCAAAGAGTTATAAGCCTCAAGTGATCGTTATCACCTTCAATGCACGTATACTTTATTGATTCATAGATATTTAATCTATGTTTGACATGTTGTTGTCGTCATTCGTTTTGTTCCCATTCTTCCTAAGTTAGAATTAGAGAATACACCATCCACATCATCTAATTTGGTCCTCAGCGATAGATTGGTTCATTTTGGAGGAGTCCCATCAGACAGTTTTCGAGCACCAAATATCAAATTTTAATGTATACAAATCTTTAGTGATTTATCTCTTTTATGATGAGTAAAAGGTTTCTGCTCATCAACATTTGATTTCCGACATATATGATTTCTAATTGCAATTATTTACTTTCTTTTTATAATCTAACTTTGTGACTCATACCATAAATTAATTATTGGAAAGTGTCAATAAGTTTGGCACAACGCATGGCGGAAGATACCAAACCATGCAGGGAATATGATACGTTTAAGATCTCCGAACTTTTTTTCCAAAAATTTTCTATCGTTGCCCTACCTCTTTCATAGGCATATAGAATGAAATCTTCCGAAAAATAATATCACATAAACTCATATTATTTTCTAATATATAACTATTTTATATAAAAATCAAATTCAATGATCTTAAAAGCGAAAGATAAACCTCAAAATTTACGAATATAATGAGTGGGAATATAATGCTTATCTATCATAAAACCATATGAAATAAGGGTTTCGTTTTGCGAAAAAAACGTACAATACGCAATTTCGCTAAAAAAACATTTAGCTAGCAATTTCGACCTTTGACTCCACTCAAGACGTCACTTTTTTAATTTTGCGGTATCATATTTTTGGAAAATCTTTATGAATATTATATAAAAAGTCTCTTTAATATCTATATTTCATATTTTTATCGATTTTTAAAGTTTTTGCGAAAAGTATTCAATTATTTTTGCTATTTGGTCGGGTAAATGTCAGATTTGCGACATTTTCTGATATGATATTCAGATTCTACGTTGATAATAATGCTTATAGAACCCTCTTGCTATTGTGTCAAAATTGCGAAACCGATAGCAAAAATATCTCGCAATATCAAAATTGAGATATTGAGTGAATTATGCATTATAGAGATCAAAAATCTGATTTGTGAAAACATCTCATCAGTTTCTAGCTAATTCAAAAATCTTTACTATCTTATTCGATTAAAATGAAAAGGGAATAGTTTCATTATGCTTTAAATGATAGCCTTATAATATAATCATAATTTTCGCTCAATATGCAGCATTTTTTTTTCGAAATCTATGGTCAATATCCTAAATACTGATTGCTTTGCATTCATATCTCTTACATTTTCTATACCCACATCACTATTCATTGCTATTCCTATCTTTTTCATTTTTGTTTGTTTCTCATAATTTCTCAAAAAACATGATAACTTGATATTTGTAAATATCATACTTTATAACGTAAATAAGAACTTGACCTATTAAGAAAAGCAGTAATGAAAAGAAAATCTGAAATTCATAAAAATTACAAGTTTCTGATGACAATTAGCTTAATTAAACCAGGTACAAGATTATATAATTGTATTTTCTATCCAATTATCCATATAATATCTTATCCAGAAAAAAAAACTTGATCAATACCAAATGATTTTTTAACTAGTAAATAAAGTATTTTCTTTACACACACATTGTATATCATAGTTTTTTTTTTTTTTTGGTTTCGCAAAACATCCAAAAACAAATAGGCAAACCCAAATTTTAGCTAAAAGTGACAGGGGAAAAAAACGTTTAGTATTAAAAAAAAAGACCGATGAGAGCTTCGTTCGAAATATAGAGGGAACTGAGAATGCGCAACCATTCTCAGGGAATATTGGATGCTATTCTCGTTCCCTCTGTATGGAAAATTGAGGTTTTCAAAGGGAGTTAAAATAATATCAAATTTATACTAATTTACTTCAAAATACAAAAGTATTTGACAGCTAAAATTAGTTACTTTAGCAAGCCTATCAATACCCTTTTACGATTATTGCTACTTTTTCGAAATAAAAGTAAAAACAAATTTATACTAATTTACTTCAAAATACAAAAGTATTTGACAGCTAAAATTAGTTACTTTAGCAAGCCTATCAATACCCTTTTACGATTATTGCTACTTTTTCGAAATAAAATAAATTTATTATCAAAAACCTTTTTTTTCTTAGTAAAAATAAACGAAATTTTTTACCTTATGAACTTTTGATGGAAATATGCAAATTTAAAATAATAAAGAAAGCCGCGAGCGAAGCGATCGGCTTAGTTCGAAGATTTTGATTCAAATCTTTGCTGATCTGTAATTCGCGGAAGCCGCGAGCGAATCGAGCGGCTTAGGTCTAAGATTTTGATTCAAATCTTTGCTTATATTCCTTAAATTCTTTATGAAACTCGCAACAGTTCCATAAAAAATTTTAAATTCTAAACTGTCGAAATTACCGATCGGTAATCACACCCTTCACGGGTGTGTCACTTTTTACAAGCGTGTCACTTTTAGCTAAAATTACCCCTACTCAAAACAAATATGCTATAAAAGTGACAATTTTAGCAAAACGAAACCCTTATATGAAATATTAATTTTTGCTTTACGCCTAATTTTTGACGACAATTAGCAAAAAATGTTAAATGTTAACACTCAGTCCATTTGAATATGAAAAATAAAATTGACTTTGATTAAATGTTTTTATTTATCATGCAATTCTTCTTGCGACCAAAGATTTGAATATAAGCAGGTTCACGTTTCGGTTATAAGCAATTCTTGTTAAATTAATTATATAATTCTTCAAAAACAAGATCTTTGTGAAAATTAACATACGCATCCTAGCACATTGCAAAAATTAAGAAAGATTACATCTCAAACTTGCCTGAATCATGAGGAAAGTTTTATTCAAAAATATTAATGAAATAAAGCAGCATAGTATTATCATATTGAAAATAAAACATGTTCCATAAGCAATTGACACAATAATAATATGCTAATTCGAATGATATTGATTGAAATTTTCCTTTGAGCTGCAATTCTTAAATATTCTATTGGTTTTGGTGTATCATTTTCGACCAAAAGATAGAACGAATACAAAATTGGCTCTTGTATTACAAGATTATTAAATATTTTCGATATCTTAACGAATTATGGATTGGCAATAGGACTCTTATATATAATAAAAGCAAGCAAATATAGTTGTCTTAATATTCGAAAAGTTTAATCGAATGTTTAGGCTCTTGGGATTGGGCCACGGCGGTAGACACGCTTAACGTGGTTGCCGCAGTCGACAATAGCGCCATTAGCCTGGAGCTCCTTGAACTCCTCGAATGTGTATGGTGTGAAACCGACCTTGTTGGAGATAACAACACGGGTGTGGCCTGGGAACTTGAAGGAAGCACGGCGGAGGGCTTCGAGAGCGTGCTTGAGACCAGCAGATGTTGTACGGATTGTCATGATCTGGGAGTTGTAGTTAGCACGAGCAACGAGGCCTTCTGGCTTACCGAAAGCGTGTCTCATACCTGTCTGAAGTCTATCGGCACCAGCTGTGGAAAGCATCTTGTTGATACGAAGAACGTGGAATGGGTGGAGGTTGATCTTGATGTGATAGCCATCCTTGCCCATTGTCTTCATCATGTATCTGTTAGAGCTGACACGAGATGCTTCGAGGGCTTCAGAAGAAACGCATTCGTGTTCGAGAAGGATAAGGCGGCAGCAGATTGGGAGATCCTTAGCATGAGCAGTCTTTGTGCCTGTTTCGTAACGGATGATACGTGGATCTGGGACACCACGGCAGAAGCGGGACTTTGGATATGGCTTGTTTCCGATGTAACGGTAGCAGCGAGCTGGACGACGACCCATTACTCTAAAAGGCAGACCAAAACTTTACAAATATCGTTGGTCCGACGTAAAAACCGACATCAATCACTGTTTTTATGCATATTTTAATTTAATATATATTATACAATACTTTAATAATACAATTGAATTTTCAAAAAACTATAATAAAAGTGACACATAAAAATATAAAATTAATAAAATATTGTGATTTGTTGTTATAGATAAAATTTCATTTTTGAAAAAGAAAAATTGAATATAACTTTCAAAATTTTCTGAGCAACATTATTATCAAAATACTTCCCAATCATTTTCACCATTTTGCATTTAATTTTCATCAGCTATTCTTTATCCATAGAATTAAGATAGACTATTCACAGTTGTATTTATATAAAAACTACAATTTTTTGAAATATTTATTTATATGGAATAAAAATTCATTGAGTTTCTTTATTATGTATTAATATTTGTAACAAATTTATCTAATAACTTAGAACGACATCAAATTACTTGCTATGTTTTAATTTTTTAAATTAAATTATCTACAATTTTTATCATTTCAGCTTTTTATCTCTTATGCTCATACCTATAAGATAATTTTAGTGTGAAACTACATATATGTAATAGACAATACATTAATAATCCGCGTTCATATTAGAATGTGAATGAAGTACTAAAAGATTGGAAAAAATCATTCTGCCAAAACATTGAACAATACCCTTCTCTTCAAGAATAATTCCTTAGAAAGAACTATCTCCCAAAATATTTTTTGAGATCCATATTTCTTTTGATTTTTGCATTCAACTTGTAAATTTCGATTAATTTTTAGTGTGTGGTTTATTTGATCCTGATTAAGCCAGATAAATGGATAAATTTCAATAACATGACAGCTTGTGAACTCATATTTTTATGCAAATGATCTTTTTAATACATAATACACAAGATGTTTTCCAAAATTTTCTGTGATCCAAAGTTTTTTATTTCTTCAAAGATGATTTCTTCTAACCAGCTCATATCATATTTTGAGCTGGTTCAAGAGATTAAAGCCAAAGACGAATGCCTGGTTAATCTGGAGAAATCATTTTTGCAAAATATACCGAATTTAACACAGAATGATAAAGAACTTACTAATTTTAAATACGATGGAACAAAATCAATCGAAAAATTCATTAAAGATGCCAATATAGTATCCAATTGCGCCAATGTTATTATTCCAACTCTCACAAATGCAGCAGATCAAACGATATCCATTCAGATTCTCTTAGCAAAAATCATTTATCTCTCATTTTCTCTTTTAGATTTGAAAGATTATACAAATATCGATGATAAATTTTGCAATTTTATGTCAGAATTAGAAAAAATTAATTGTTTGTCAACAAAAAATAGCGATCTGATACAACTAGCTTTCGCATTAGTATCTATATATTTCACTTCTTATGAACGATTTATCCTATCTTTACGCACTTTGACACATTTTTGCAAATACCTTGAAACAATGCCACCTTTTGATCAAGGCAGTTATACTTTCATTGCCGCCATATTTGCGAGAATGCCAATCAATCTAAATCCCGATTTTTTCGACGAATTTGCAGATTCAATTTTAGTTTTATTTGAAAAGAAAGCACCATATTTGATGGTTGAAAAACCAACCACGCTTGTGGATTTATTTACATCATCATTTCATCGTTTTGATGTTCGATCTCTCAATATTATTTCGAGTTTTTCTCTTTATTCACAATGCGATAACCTATTAGCAATGTACGCATCGTTACCATCGATACTTATCTCAGAGATTAGCAAATACCAAATGTCATACACAAAAAAATACCAAAATATTCCTTCAGCTTATGAAGTGAAATTCGACCCAAATAGGATATTCAAAATACCTCTCAACATTCCTGAAATATATACATCGTTATCTTTTGAAAAAGTCGAAGATAATATCACATTATTAGACGTTTTTCATCCAAACTTACAATCAATCATGAACAGACTAAGCGACGCACTCACAAACTCATCAATGTCGGCAATTATGAACTTTATCCAATCTTACGGCAAAATTGTAGATCTGACATATCAAGCACCGAATACTATCTATGTTTTAGCTGGTTTCGTATACATAATGAACCAGATTAAAAATCTGTCTAAGACAAAATCGATAATTTCAAAGCTTTTGTCGTCAATGTTATTTCAATTGAATTATTCCGTATTTACATGCGAAGATAGTGATCCAGTACTCGGCCTTTTACGAAATATAGTGATTAATCGTATAGTTCAGATCGACCAAATGCTTTTGATGCAGATTTTAGCACTTGGAAGTACAAATCCGCACATGTTCGTAGAATTTATCCTGAGAATATACAAAACTAACGTTGCTCTTGACTATACAATCTTCGCGCATGCAAATCTAGTGTCATTAATACTAGATGTTGGTACAAAACTTTCTGAGATAAAAGATGTCACTTTTATTGATCAAGAAAAAGTAATTTATTTTACTTTCTTGTTCAACTGTCTTGCAAACAAGAGTTTTCTTCAAGTTGCATTCAGTAATATTGATTTCGTCAGAGTTTTCCTAAATTTAGGAAAAGATTTTTCGATGCTCACCAAGATCTTCAATGTTTTGAAGACATTGTACATAGAAGAATGTGATACATCAGCTTTAGAGAAGTATATGACCAACTCTGACTTCTTTTTGAGTGATTTCGACTTAAATTACAAAGAAAGAGTCGTAAAACTCATCGAAGACATCTACGTTTGCCATCCAAACTCCCAACAGAACTTGAAACCATTAATCATCAAAATAACAGAACTTTTAAACTCCCAAAAAAGTCAAAAAATCATGATGTCACTTTTGGAAATTTATTCTCATAGAAAAGAAGGTTTGTCTGATTACGAAACAATGACATTATTCAATTGTTTCAAAACTTTCTTTAGACAAAAAGTGCCAAAAGACGATAAAAGTGACACCCCAAAAATTTCAGAAGAAAAACCACCAGAAAAACGAAAAAGGGAGAAATCGCCAATCAAGAAATCAAACAGTGGAATGGTTAAACCACCAGAACAAACCAAAAATAATTTGAAACGATCGCAAAGTGACATTTGTTACAAAAATTGTGATGATAGTGATGAAATCGAAATTAACAAGTGTTTGCAAGCGAAAGTATTAGCAAAGATATGGGAAATATGCTGTGGATCAACAGCTGTCATTTCATTACAACAAGCACATTTGTTCCAACCTTCTGCTTTACCTCTTTTGTTTTTCTTTTATCGAAAAACTGACAAATTAATTGAAATTTTTCTGGATCAAATTGAGTTTTCTTTCTTTAACTGCTACAAATTACACGAAGGATTCGTTGATTACATAATTCTTAAATACCTTAGCTCGTTAAAGAAAATTAAGTTCCATAATTGTTCTCTAAGACTAGAAATTTCAAATATTGAGAACGCTCTCAAATTAATTGAAACAATTCAGAAGTTTACAAGTGATAATTCAATACTTTCTTTGTATCTTGATATTATTAATGAAAATCAATCTGAAAATGTTCTGAAAATTTGCCAAAGTTTGGAATGCAGTTTGACATCCACTTTTTCAATGTCAAAACCGTTATTTAGTTTAGGATTCATGGATTCACAGTTTGTAACAAAAACAACAGAAAAACTGTTTGACAACGGTTTTACTGCAAGTTTTATTGTTAAAATTGCTCATAGATCTCTTAATAGTTTTAACCTTAATTTGTCACTTTTTATGATTAATGATTCACAAGGTAATTTGTTGAGAGTTTTTTTGAGCAACAACAGTTTGATGATGGTAATAAAATTCAACAGAAAGAAGATTGTTGCAAACTTAGCGAGAAGTTTCTTATCCGATGAATGGATCCATATAATGATTTCTGTTTTGATTGATGATACAAATGGAATGACCGTTTTCCCTGTAATTGATGACAATTTGGTTGACGCAGTCCCTATAAAAGTTAAACCAGTATTCAATCAAAATCTTTCAATTGTTTTGGGAGGTTTTGACGAATGTGAAGTGAATCCGGCATTTTCTGACACGCCCATCGGAATTACACATAGTTTTTCATTCTTCAACAGACCGTTGACTGATGAAGAATGTGCTGTTCTCAAAAATAATCCTTTGGACACGAAATACAATCCGATTTTGACATCAATGAATTTTTCGAAATCTGACGGTTTTGTTTTACATCCTTCTACTATTTGTGAAGTTTGTTTGGAGAATAATGTTACAAAAACACTTGACAAATTCTTTGAACAAAGAAAAGATGTTGATGAAAATTTAACTCTTTCTGTTTTTGGCATTTTACATTTAATTTATGAAAAAATGCCTTCAGAACAATATTATTTATCTCCTGATCTTATTAGTTATTTTTTCCTGTCTCATACTGATCCAAGCTTCCAATTATTTAATGGACAATTGAAGTTGTTTAAAGTTTTGACGATGACGATTATTAAACAAAACTGGCTTGACAAAATTTTGTTGAATCCCTTTATTTGGGACAGAAGCAAAGATAGAGCGATGATCTACAAAGTAATGACTTATAATATGATGTATTTCGATTACAATCATATAACTCCAACAACTGTTTTGAAGTTCATTAAACTTTTCTATCAAAGCGATTACAACAAAGAATACGAACATTTGTTGACAAAAATCGCTCCTCTCGCAAACAAAGAACACATTACATGTTGGTTCAGCCAAGCTGTGTTCTCAAAGGATTTGAAACTGTTAGCAATTCTTAGAGCGCTTATAAATTGTGATAAGAATTTGCTGATTTCGAATCAATACAAAAAACAATTTATGAATTTCTGTCATTCGCAAATTTTGAATGATAATGTTTATATAGTTGAAGCAGCAATTATTTTGATACACCAGATGTCAACAGAACCTCAATTGATGTCTTTGGATTATTTGAATAGTGCTTTCAATATATTGGTCACTTCACCTCACCTTAATGAAGTTTTTCATTTACTTTTAAGTGATTTGAACAGTTATCCAAATCTGTGTAATTTCATGTGCATTGCAGCATTGCAATTAGGAAAGAAAGCGATCAAACAATATTCAGTTTTGATGTATCCGATTAGTTGCATGCCATCTTTCACGAAACAAGTAATTTTGGACCAGAATTGGTTTGTTTTCCCATTGATCATGTCATATGAAGCAGATGATTATGATGGAATTATTAATTACATCATAAAATTGCTTCAAATTTCAAACAACTTTTTGACAGATGTCAGAAACATGACAGTTTTTACTTTATATGCAGATAGTTTGTCTATTCCTGGCAGCAAAAACAGAATGATTGAGTTATTGACTTATTTGATAAAGAGCGATAATTACAATACAGATGTAATGAACAATTTAGTTGAAATGTTGACTCTTTTGACTTTGTATCATATTGGTAATGGAATTTCAAATGAAAACATTGATAAAACTTGTGTAGAAACAAGAAAGACATTTGCATTGATGCCAACAAGTAATCTCTTGAATTTTGTTAAGTTGGATTTAACTAATTTTCCTTTAATTTTCCAAGCAATCGTTGAAGATGATGGAAACTGGAGTAATTCTAAATTAGGAGTTTTCATTTTGACAGTTGTAACTGAGAAACAGTTGAAGACAAGAAAGATCTTCAATGTAATAGACAATTTCATTGTCGGGAAAAAGAACACGGATATAAAATCTTTGGTCGAATCTTCCCATAAAAACATGATAAAAATTGTCACCGCTGCCGTCAAAGATTTCACATCGAATTTGACTGTTTCTATCCAATTTGTTAATACTATTATATCGAATGTCAATAGAATGCACTACACAGAAATGTCTGAACACACGAAATTCGTTGTTTACGTCAAAGAAAGAACAAAGAAACCTCCGACATTGAGTTTCGACAACACTTTGACTTTGACATTTCTCCACAACAAGATGAAATTGAAAGAAAACAAATTGCCACCTCACAAACAGAAGAAAAAGAAGAAACCCCAGACATTGGTTTATAGTTGTCAACTAAAGAAAATTGATGATAGTTTAGACAGCCAATTCTCCATTTATCAGACACAATTCATGATTTCAAACAACAAGAATTATATCTTAGAACATGACAACATCGAATATTTCTTGTTGAGAGGTGAGTATTCATTTGAAATCATTACTAATGAAGGAAAATCATTCTATCTTCAATTCAACAGCAGCGAATTCGCTGACATTATGAAAGTAATTTATAATTGTGTGATGAAGAACGCGAGAATTATACAAAGATCTATTTCTTCTTCTTCGTTTTCTGCAACAAAAACATTGTCGAAATGGATTAACTCTAAGTTATCCAATTTCGTGCTTTTGATGCATTTGAACATTTACGGAGGAAGATCATTTAGAAACAGCACAGATTATCCAATCTTTCCAAGAGTTTTCGATGAAAAATTCCGGATTTTGGAAGAATGTCCTCCATTTGAAAACGAACACAGAGGTCCTTTGACAGGAGATTTCTTTGAGAGAATAACAAAACATGATATTGTGAATCCAGAAGCTTTTTCATTTGCTGAGAAATATGAAGATTTTCCAAAGAATTTCTCTTCTTCTCATGACTTCATTTTCCAACATAGATTGGCACTTGAAAGTGAAAAAGTTTCTAAATGGCTTCCTCTTTGGATTGACCAACATTTCGGCACAAAATCACACTTCAATTCCATCATTTTCGGTTCAGTAAAATCGAAGAAACCAATCACTATTTCTCCTGGATCTTTAGATGACGAAAAACTTTCTGTTGAAAATGTTTTCCGTATTGCGAATTACAAGAGCAAAGTCATTTATATTCTCAACGACGGCTCTGTAGTTAAAAACAACAAAGAGATCGGAAAAATGACTATTTCTGATGACCTCATTTTCTGTCCACTTCCATTGGTTACATATGCTTATTCTAGATCTCAGAAGTTAATTTGGACAATTGGAAAAGAAGTCAAATCATTTTTCTTCCCGTACAAATGTTGTTGTTTCTTCATTCTCAAGAACGACAAAATCTGTTTCCAATCGAGTGAAACATCACTCAGTTTGCTCGACACGAATACGAACGAAATCAAGATGATCTGTTCTCTTAAGAATAGAATCGTTAAGTGCACAGGAAACAAAGTTTCTCGTTCAATCATTGTTGTCACTGATGATTATTTAGTTCATTCTTTCGATGCAAAAGGAAAATTCATCAATTCATACGATGTAAGGAATGAAGTCATTTCCATTCTTCAGGCTGGACAATTAGGACATGTTATCATTAAAACAAAGACAGACATTGTTGTCCTTTCATGCTCTTGCTTTGAAGTGAGACGCGTTCCTCTAAAGCACAAGATCTCTCGTTGGTTTATCCAACAAAATCTGAACCAAATGGATGTTGTTTTCTTCGAATCAAACGAAGGAAAAATCTTCGCATTCCATCCAGTTCGTCCTGATGAAGTCACTGAGATTTGTAGCTCTCCAGGAGGAAGCATCATCGCTCTCGATTTCAACAGAGAAACAAAGATATACTCGCTTACATTCGACAGCGGAATTATCAAACATTTTAGTTACACCATAATATAACTTTTTTTTTATTTATTTTTAGTATTATTTTTTATATTGTTTTATATTAAAAATCTTAATATAATTAACTAATACTTTTAACTGTAAGTTCAAACTAAAAGTGTGGAAATTAAAAATCACTGTTTGAGTACTTTTTGGGACTCTATTTGTCAGAAACAAATAAGTTTATTCAGTTGTAAACTTTCTGAAACACACACATAAAAAAGGTCATTTAATTTTTTTGACAATATAAGGTTTTGTGCCAGAAAGTACTCGATTTTCATCTCAAACAATGTATTTTTAAAAATGTTCTATTTTTTGTCAACCTTATATCACAAAGATATTCATAATGAAATAGAATATTGTCGTTTATTTTGATATGTAGTATATATTTCCTGGGAAGTCAAAAACATTTGTTTCTAATATATCTGCCCCACCAATGTTCTTTCCAAATTGGATCAGTTTAAATGATACAAATTTATCATCCGATTTAACAATAAATTTCCGAATTTCTCCTGCTTTACATTGAGAAGAATAGACTTCATGAAGAATCTTTGTTTCTCCATAAATTGTTGTTCCTTCAACTCTCCATAATTGAAGGCGCAAATTATAATTACCTGGAGGTGTTGATCTTATAATGTATTCGAGTGGTTGAATTGCATATCCTTGCTTCAATTTCCACTCAATCCATGAATTTGGAATATTTTCAGTGCAGAATAATTCATTATTTGAATTATTATTTATCGAATAAATGGAACCTTTTCCAATTGATGATGCTGACATTTCTACATTTCCAGTTTGGAAGAAATTGGATTGGTAAGATATTTTAGAATAGTTATTTGGTTTTCGAGCCTTCATTATCGAATCACAAAGATATTTGACAATGTATTGGTAATTGTATTGATTACAAAATTCTTGAATTTCATTAAAAATGGCTTCACTGCATAATTCAAATCGAATGTTTTGAATCAAAGGGAAGAAATCATTATTTTCTTTTACTAATGAAATAATAAAGTTTGCAACTGAATCTTCATCAATACACATCAGTTTATTGTTACTAAATATTCTTTTAAGGACTTCAATTCCGATTTTTTCTGAAATTGATTTGAGTTGTGATTGATTTATTAGATAAAAGTTTGATGAAATGAAATCAATGCATTCTATGATCTTATCTTCTAACGAAATGTCAAAATAGATATCGAGAAGTTCAATGCAATTAAATTGATCTAATTTTTTGTTTTCAATGATGTACATTTTGTATGTATCAACTAATTCTTGGATTTCAAGAGCAATTCCGACATGGAAAAGATCTCTTAAAACTGTTTCGTTAAATTGGACTTCTGTACGTTTGTATTGAAGTATGTCTGCTAATGCATTATACGTACCTGTTGATTTGATATCGAGATTAATTTCAATTTGAGAAATGTCACTGTCTAAAAGGTACTGAGAGAAAAATTTTTGAGAAATTGCAACTGCAAAAGCCTTATTTAGCTGATATTCTATGCCATTTATTATAATCATCGCTTTATCTTGTGTTTGATAGTTATTGATCCTATATAATGTCTGATCATTTAGCTCTAAAAGCGTCATTTTTATTGAATATTATTAAAAATTCACGCCTGTAAATCTATATTGGTCGGCCAAATAAATGCAATCGTTTTCTTAAGGGTGCCCTATAGACGATAGACCACCCTCAGAAAAGCACTTTTAAGGCTATTATATTGAGAACTAGAATCCGGATAATCCATTCATTCGAGTTCTAATAAGGTTAATTTTGTGATGTTTACATTATCGTTATAGGGCACCCTTAAGGAAAAAAAAATTGAGAAATCAAAATTTTGACATGTGTGAATTCACACCTTGTTCGGAAATAGAAAGTCACCAAATTATAAATTTATGATTAAATGTAGCAAAATAATCTCATATCATGAAATGAACTCGTTTTCAAAATATTCATCTTTCGAAAAAAATCATTTTTTTGTGATGTCAACTGATAGACCGTACGTGTTTATCCACGTCATTCCATCAATGGATGGAAAGATTACAGGAAACATCTTCAAAACACAGAGTCTCCTTAACTTAAGACCTGAATATTGGAAAACTAAATACAATCATGAACATGATGCCTGGTTAGTTGGAAGAGCCACATTTGACTCAATATGCACACATAATGAGACAGTAGATTTGAGCAACATGAAAGCAGAATGCGAAGAAGGAGATTATATTGCTAAAAGAAACCTTGACATGGTTGCAATTGTTGTCAATCCAAAAGGAAAGCTCGGATGGAAGGAAAATGTCGCTCATTACTGGGGCCATGACTCAGACATTATTGAAGTTTTGATAAATCAATCAACACCACAATACAGAAACTACTTACGTAGCATCGGAATTTCCTACATTATGTGTGGTGACCATGATGTTGATTGGAAATTGATGTTTTCCAAATTGAAGAATGTTTTCAACATCAAAGCAATTTGTGTCCAAGGAGGCGGAATGATCAATTGGTCACTCATGAGAACAGGATTAGTTGATGAACTCTCATATGTTATTGCTCCAACAACTGATGGAAGAAGCACTGATGTTTCTTTCATCAGAAGAAATCCAGAAGATACAGATTCCCCACCTCTTGAATTTGATTTGATCGATGTTCAAAGAGTAGGAGACAATGGTGTTTGGTTAAGATACGCTCCAAAGAAAAATTAAAAATTTAAAATTGTGAAAATTCAATATTCTATTTTTATTTATGCAACAAATCATTTGTGTTAAGGATGTCAATTTGGAAGAAAAGTGAGAAAATTCCTAAAATTCTAAAAATGAATTTTCCAAACGTACTTTTTTATCTCATTTTTTTGATTTTGAAAAAAATTTGGAGAGAAGAACTCTTCGTTTTTGAATTTTGTCACGATGGGTTTAAAGTATATTAGACACATGTATTGATATTACTATTTTTGTATATTTTGAGAGAAAATCCCTAAAAAGTGAGAAAATCCGAGACGGTTTGAGAAAATATATAAACTATTGAAAATTTGAATTAAACTTCTAATTTGGAAAAAAGAAATTTGGAAAGAAGAAAATTCAAAAATCGAGATTTAGACTCAGTATCAAATGGAGAACAAAATGTTTCTTCATATGAAGGAAAAATTTTCTTGAGAAGAAATAGAGTTTTTAAAATTTTATTGTATGTAATGAAATAAACAAATATTAAAATTATTTTTTGATAACAAGAAAATTCCCAACAGAAAATATTTGAGACAAAGAAAAAAGAAAATTGAAAAATATTACTCTCCTTTACATTTCATGAGATTTTCAATTTATTTTTATAAAATTGACAATTTTATACGTTTAGATGAAAATAAGTGATTTTGCTTGAAATAAAAATTATTGTTTGTTTACAGCTATCAAATATATTTTTGCTATTTTGATTAAAATTTGTTAATCAAATTAATAATTTTTTTCTAAATATTTAAATATCTGGATCACTCACTGATACGATAAATTAAACGATAAAAATAATACAAACTCAACTAAGTTTCCTGTCTTTCAACCAAAAAATATTATGCAATTTAAATTAAATTGTTTATTCAAAGATAAAACAAAGATAAAGTAATTATAATTATCATATACTTTATGAATAACTCTCTAATTGGATAAGATTTTCGTACAAATATTTTTATTAATATCGATAAGAATATGTTTACCTACTATCACCATATGTCGATAAACGAGAGTAGAGTGATTTTTATCATCGAAACTTTTTAAAAGCTGTAAGCAGGAAGTAATAATCTTGTTTTTTCTGAGTTAGTTGTAGAACTATTGATGCCCGAGTTATCATTGTGATGCAGAAGGATATCAATGTACTGACTGAAGGATATGAATTGAATTGAATTTTATTGAATTTCAATTTGATCAAAATTTGTTGAAATGATATGAATGTGTCAACTTCTGTATCATTCTCCTTCACTCCTTCCTTATTCTTTCGAGAACGAAGCTAGCTCAGCTTTCGCTGAGCGAATTGACACTTTTCATGCCCTAAACGTACATACTCTCAAATTTATCGAAAAAATCAATACCACCTAAACTAGTATATTCTTATTTTAAATATGATATTATCCTTATATTCCACACTAAAATTCATTTAAATCAACTTTTAAAAAAGTTCGAATCCTGCGCGTCTCACTTTTTAAATTTTCCAAATGGAAAATTATATTCTCCTAAAGTGAATACAATTTTCCAAATTGACTTCCTTATTTGTGTAAATAATATTGCTTATCTTTTTGCATTTGATTAAAATTAGATTCAAATCAGACAAATTGTTCAATATTGAACCGAAATTTATACTATTGGAAGTTTTAAAATATAACATATCCCATGTTCTATCATTATTTTTGACGAAAAATGGAAAATGAGAAATTGTCAACAAAAAGCTTTGAACAATTACGAATGACATAATTGAGATGATTTTCTGAATACAAAACAAACAAAATGTTATTAATATGCTAATAAATAATGAATATTTAAAATAATATCAAACAATTTTATAATAAAATTAATTTTGAGGTTGTTTTTGTGTTTGAGTTTCATCCATTTCTTGTGAGATTGAGAAGAAACTCGACATTGCAAGAGGACGAACAACATAAGCTGTCTTCTTGCCTTTTCCTTTGAGTTCGATCTCTCCTCTCTTTTCTACATTGTAGTTCATGTTCGAGATGAGATCGAATGTTTCTTGTGAGATCTGGATTGTTCCAGGAACAGCTGTACTCTGCAATCTTGAAGCAACATTGATTGGGTCACCGATGATGTCGAACACTGGTTTATCTGTTCCTAGAACACCAGCAATAAGAGGACCATTTGTATTCACACCAATTCTTACCATCAATGAAGCATTGAACTGATTGTTTGCTTCTTCTAAAACCATCAATGCTTCCAAAGCGAAATTGATGACTTGTATTGCGTGGTTTTGTGGATTTTCATCTGGATTGAACAAACCACCAGCAGCCATATAAACATCACCAATCAATTTGATCTTTGTTATTAATGGATATTTCTTTACCAAAGTATCAAATTTGGCGAAAATTATTGACAAATGTTCCATGATTTCTGCTGGAGTCAATGTAGCTGCGTAATTACTAAATTTCACAATATCAATGAAAATAATTGTTGCCGAAGGAACTGTGAAGTTAATATCTGTTTCTCCTCTATTTAATCTTACAACAATATCTCTTGGTAATATCTGATACAATAATTTTTCACTTTGTGCTTTAGCTGTCTCTGCAACTTGTCTTTGGCGAATTAACTCTGATTCATTCCTTAATATTGCAACAAATGCTTTAGGAAGATGTGAATTTGTATCAGGAATACCAATCAATGTCACATGAACAGGTAATACTTGGTCATCATCAGTTACACCTTGGAATGAATGCATGTAAGTTAAAGCGCATTGACCTGTCTTCATCATTTCAACTGTCTTGTAAAACTCTTCATTTGCGCCTTCACTGAGAATTGTGTTAAATGGCTGACCTAATATTTGATCTGGTGTGTAACCAAAGATATCTGTTGTTGCTGTATTGATTGTTTCAATGTTTAAGTTCTTGTTCAAGAAGATAACTGAGTCTTTCGAAAGATAAACAATAGATTTCGTTGGTGCCATGTCTTCAACTTTCTTTTGATCATCTTTATGTGTGATGTAATTCATCATTGGTTGAGATTGAGATAACATCAAAGGAGCAACTCTTCTTAATTGTTGCAATTCTCCTTTGTACATAATCTCAATTCTTCCAAATGCTGAATACAAACCAAAAGTAATGATGATAGAAACACCAATGCAAGCAACACAAATCAAACACATATTTCTTCTGAACTTTGACAATTCTTTCTTTGCTAATGAGTTAATTGCTTCTGTTGATTGCCATGTTCTTTCGATAATATGTGTATTTGTTAAATGGAAAGCGTTTGCCATATCAGTGTCTTTTGCAAGTGTTGCATTTTCTGGATCTTGCAAAACCAAATTCAAATAAGCAAACAAAGAAGTAATGACTGAATCCAAACTAGAACACATATAGTCACTGTGATCAACAGAATCAAAATTATCTGTTACACAGTAAGCACGAATATTGTATTTATCGATATCATCAGTAAATCCGATGCAGCTTGGATTGTTTTCGCCACCTCTCAACAAGTTATTGTTATCATCAATCAAAGCATGTAATGCTGTATTTGCAACTTCAACGTATGTTGATCTGTTGAATGCCATTTCTGGGAATCCTTTTCCAATTCCAACAGAAAATATAGACCAAATAACTGCCTGCATTGCATCTGTTGATCTTGCTGATGAATAAAATGCCCAGTAGTTATAGTTGTTGTAGATTGAGTTTTGGTTGATGCAGACGAAAGGAACAATACGGAACATGACAGCATTAATTACTGGTAATAGTGCAAAGAAATACAATGAATTTGTTAACATAATTTTTGATTTCATTGTATCTTTCAATGTGATTTCTTCGCTGTCAATTTTTGATAATGATTTCGAAGCTGTTTCTCTTGTTGGCTGATTCAAGTTGACTAATAAGCCATGAACACTTCTTAGTTCCTTCAAACACAATGCTAGATACAAATATAAAGGAGGAATGGTTAAAACAGCGTACAAACATGGAATTAGAATCATTAACATTTTGTTTAATGATCTGTCATCAACTTCTAATGTCTTCAAGAACTTTAATATTCTAAATGAAAGCAATCTATAATAAGTATTGGAATTAGGAACATTTGCAATTGTTTCACATGCTCTATCATCATTTGCCAAAGCATCTGGTGTTGATGTATGTAAACCACTCAAATATTTTGCAATTCTGATGAATAATTCTTTGAGAGTTTCATTGTAAGAGTTCTTCATCAAATTGATACCATTGCATTGGTAAATAGGAACAACAGTATCAACGAACTCTGTAAAGATTACTTCTATTTCACGTCCATCCTGTGCCAAACCCATTAAATCATTCATATAAATACTTAAGTTATTCGTCATTGAATCACTGAATCTTGAAACTTCTCCATCACCATCTTTGACATCGATTTCATATGGTGAACCACTTCTTACATTGACTTGATCAATCATTGATGGTTGTATTGCACCTAAACCAGCAAGCATCTTCATGATTGATGATAAGAAACTTGCGTCTAAATTGTATTTAGTTCTTCCGATATTGATCAATCTTTGGATACTTTGTAATCTTTCATTGTATCTGTTGTAATAAAAAGCAATGAAGAAAATAGATAAAACAACACAAAACAAAGACCATAATATGGCACCATGCAAATGTTTGTCATATTTGATCTTTCTGTTTTCAAGACAGTTTTGGAACTCTAATCTCAATCTGTGATAAGTGAAACAGTTTCTTGCAACAACTTCTTCAATTTCCGGATCCAAAACACCATCAATTGTTCCTGATGACATATTGGAATTCTTGTTAGAACTATTTGATAAACTTGTTGAATTTGCACTGTCGTTGTTTCCTGTTCTTTTCTGAATGAACTGGCCTTGAACATTCATAACATTCTTCTTGAGATATTCTGGATAAGCTCTAACTAATGATCTGAAAGAGAAATCTACAACTAAGTTCTTTCCTTGCTCAAGAAGATTTGCTCTGTGTCTCATCTTTACGCCTTCTTTGAAATCCATGGCTCCTTCAACTAAAAATGATGAATAACTCTCGCAAATTTTGACATTATTTGGATAATGTTCCATTGCTTCGGAATAGAGTTCTCTTACATATTTAGTTCTCATCTGGATATCATAGAATACATTCATTTCATCAGGACATGTGATCCAAAACTTTCTTACATCATCAATTATTGTATTTGCCTTTGTTTTGAGTGCCATTAATAATTCGGCAACTTCTCTTGAAGCTGATGATTGTCTGAGTTGCTTAATAATGTTAATTTGGAACATTAAGAATCTTTCTGTGAAATTCAGTGGCATTGTACATGTATGGTTGAAGAATGAAGATAAAAATCTGGCTTCGCATGGATAGAATGAAAGGAACTGTGTAATAATAGTATACATGTGTGCTGTTTTGTGGTATTCTGCAGCGAACTTTATCAATGACCAGTTCAAGAACAAATTACATCTGTTTGCTAAGCCAATTCTGAAGTACATCTCGCATTTGACTGATGACCGATCTAATCCAAGTCCATGGTAAAGATGTCTGAGCTTTTCATCAACAAGATTGTTTCCTGTGAGGTCAATTGCGTGATCTCTTATATCTGATTCGTCGATTTCGATCGTATCAAGAATGTCGAAGTCAAGCATTCTGCAAATCTTCGCAATGCGCCATTTGAAGATCAACTTTGAGATAATAAGGCAAACAAAAAATGATGATACAGATGCGACAAGTAAAATCCAAAATCTGATGGAGAAATTGAATAAATCGAGCATCTTGATGACATCAAGAACATTAACTGCCATAAATAATGCGCAGAAGAAATCATTCATCTGGATATGAGAAAATGGGAAGAAATAAATGTTGTAAATCATGAATATATTGTAGGCAATCTTCACAAGCATCACAATTAACATGAAATAGTTTGGAAAGAAATCGGCAATATACGAGACAAGCATGATGAAAGCTGGTATTGCAAGGAATTCAAAGTGGAATACGCCAGACCAGCATGTTATATGGGAAGATGGAATGTATGGCAAGCTAGCCGAGAAATAAGATTGGACGTGGTGAGCGAAAAGAACAATGACGAAATAGATGAAGGAAATAGCAGTGTATACAATGTATGGTGTTGTCTTATCCTTAATTGCGTACTTAAGAGAGAGACCCAACCAACTCGTTATTGGCAATAAGGTGAGCATTGGGATAACATCAAAGCATGTTCTAGCAAAGTGAAGTAATATTTTGTTGAAACGGCGTATCTTGAAAAAGATAAACAGCTCTAAGCCAAATGAAAAAATAAATAAGAAAATAAGGATAGAAAAGAGAATTAAGCTGACTGTAAGCGAACTAACTTTCTGGGAGATCTCTGAGAGAAATGCAATTCTGTAAATCCATAAGCCAATAACGTCATCGATTTTATCTGTGAGCTTTAGGAAAGTGAATGCGGGCCATAGAGAGAACGCAAAGATTTGAAAGAAGATATGTATCACAAGGAAGTGCTCAATAATACCAGGAACTTTGCCTGTTTTAAGCATTTCATTGAGAAGTGGGAAAATTTTGTCCATTACAGAGAATTGAGCGGATACAATCTTTTGCCTTTGTTCATTGGATCCTGTTGTAGACTGAGAACGGGAATGCAAGATGGAGGCAATCGAATCGCCTGCTTTCATTTTCTGGTTATCTGAATATAGATTGAATGAATAAATTGAATAAACTTTTTACAATCCGAAGAATTGAATTTGTTTATAAGTTAATTTTAAACTTATTGGTAATATCAATAGGAAAATTCACAAAATTGCTTAAAAAGCAATAAAGAATTTAATTTATATGAATAACAAGTATTTAGATATAGGTAAATAGAATAGATAGAATCTTTCAAATGTATGAGTATTGAATGTTTGAATTTGACTGAAAAATTTGAAAAAATTGGATCTTATTGAATTTTAAGATATTATTTACAATATCAAATTGCGTGATTTTAACTTGATTATTTTGAAATGAATGCAATTGAAAAATGAAATTCATTGAGAAAAAAATTATTTGAAAGACTTTGAAGAATTTTTATAATTTAATTTATTAATTATTATATATGAAGCTAAGGATGTCAATTTGGAAGAAAAGTGAGAAAATTCCTAAAATTCTAAAAATGAATTTTCCAAACGTACTTTTTTATCTCATTTTTTTGATTTTGAAAAAAATTTGGAGAGAAGAACTCTTCGTTTTTGAATTTTGTCACGATGATGGTTTAAAGTATATTAGACACATGTATTGATATTACTATTTTTGTATATTTTGAGAGAAAATCCCTAAAAAGTGAGAAAATCCGAGACGGTTTGAGAAAATATATAAACTATTGAAAATTTGAATTAAACTTCTAATTTGGAAAAAAGAAATTTGGAAAGAAGAAAATTCAAAAATCGAGATTTAGACTCAGTATCAAATGGAGAACAAAATGTTTCTTCATATGAAGGAAAAATTTTCTTGAGAAGAAATAGAGTTTTTAAAATTTTATTGTATGTAATGAAATAAACAAATATTAAATTATTTTTTGATAACAAGAAAATTCCCAACAGAAAATATTTGAGACAAAGAAAAAAGAAAATTGAAAAATATTACTCTCCTTTACATTTCATGAGATTTTCAATTTATTTTTATAAAATTGACAATTTTATACGTTTAGATGAAAATAAGTGATTTTGCTTGAAATAAAAATTATTGTTTGTTTACAGCTATCAAATATATTTTTGCTATTTTGATTAAAATTTGTTAATCAAATTAATAATTTTTTTCTAAATATCTTAAATATCTGGATCACTCACTGATACGATAAATTAAACGATAAAAATAATACAAACTCAACTAAGTTTCCTGTCTTTCAACCAAAAAATATTATGCAATTTAAATTAAATTGTTTATTCAAAGATAAAACAAAGATAAAGTAATTATAATTATCATATACTTTATGAATAACTCTCTAATTGGATAAGATTTTCGTACAAATATTTTTATTAATATCGATAAGAATATGTTTACCTACTATCACCATATGTCGATAAACGAGAGTAGAGTGATTTTTATCATCGAAACTTTTTAAAAGCTGCAAGCTGGAAGTAAAAATCTTGTTTTTTTTTCTGAGTTAGTTGTAGAACTATTGATTCCCGAGTTATCATTGTGATGTAGAAGGATGTCAATGTACTGACTGAAGGATATGAAGTGAATTGAATTTTATTGAATTTCAATTTGATCAAATTTGTTGAAATTATATGAATGTGTCAACATCTGTATCACTCTCCTTCACTTCTTCCCTATTTTTTCGAGAACGAAGCTAGCTCAGCTTTCGCTGAGCGAATTGACACTTTTCATGCCCTAAACGTACATACTCTCAAATTTATCGAAAAAATAATACTACCTAAACTCGTATATTCTTATTTTAAATATGATATTATCCTTATATTCCACACTAGAATATATTTAAATCAACTTTTAAAAAAGTTCGAATCCTGCGCGTCTCACTTTTAAAATTTTCCAAATGGAAAATTATATTCTCCTAAAACGAAAACAATTTTCCGAATTGACATCCTTAATGAAGCCTGTTAGAAAATTTCAGAAAGTTATTGAAAAATTGAAAGGAAATTTTCAGAGCTTACGCTTCGATAACAAAATAAATGTATTCATTATCAAAATACAATCTAAAAACTCCAGAAATATTTAAAAATAATTAATGATATCTGAATATAGAAAAAATTTACACTAACCAAATAAGATATCGATACCTAGTACCAAAAATTAGTTTTATTTTAACCAACTTTGCCATCACGATATATCTATTTTAAGTACTGGCGTGCTGTTGTCCATTCAAATCAGTTCGAACATAATCAATTCAATTTCTTTTTTTGAATGATTCGAGTAAAATTGAATTTATTGAATAGAAAAATGCTATATTAGCATTTCATATTGTTATTTAAACTATATTTTGTAGTTTGCATTTTTAATTTATATTTCAATTTGTTTCCTCGATTTCAATACCAATCTTCTCTACTTTTGAGGAAATTGTATGAATCAAAAGGTAATGAGAGCAATAGTATTTTTACTAGAATATGGAATATTCATAAGGAATAATGAGAATTATTCACTAGATCGCTGGCCATATATGATTAATTCATAAATGAAGCATGAATATTATTTTTATCCGATTGTCAAGAGGTATTCGAAGAATGTGCATGAAAAGCACATAATCTCATTTTCAGATTTTTGTAATTATATAATTAATGAATTCTAATTACGATAAAAAGCTGCCATGAATAGTTTTAGATAAAAAACTATTTGTTAATGGTTCTTAATTCATTGATAATGTTGGCCAATAATCGACAGATTAATTCAGAAGAATTCCAATAGAAAACTGAGATATTAATAGTTACTAAGTCTTTTTAGTGAATTTTTCTTTCTCTTAAAGATATTATTCAGATTTCATTCTAGTTTGATCAATGCATATCCATGATTAGAATTTCAATCTAAGCATACCAAATAAAAGTCAGAATAGTACTCTATCAAAAGCTTTTAATAATGAATAATTTTATCAGATCTTAAAGGTCTTTGTTTGAAGGCTGATATATCAAGGCAAACTACATAGATAATGTGTGTTGAAAGTTTTCATACGTTTATGAAATTTAGTTGCGACGAGCTCTTTATTCAATGAAATAGAAAAATTGAAAGAAAAATCTATTCAATTTTCTAAATTAAATATTTTATGTAACGTTCCAACTTTATTATAATTTGAATGATAATAATAATGGTAATTTATTGGGATTTCATACATCTATCTCACAAAAAGTCGAGTTGACTCCATTGAAAAATTAAGTTTACAAAAAAATATTAAAATGTCAGTACCTCCGCCACCCCCACCGCCTTCACTCCCTGCACCACCACCTCCACCGCCTCCAGGCACACCAAATCATGGAGGTGGAGGAGGATTGGTTAAACCAACTGATGATGCGTTGCAGGCAATGATCGCAAAGAGAAAAGCTAACGCAGCAAAGAAGCCAGCAAATCCACCTCCTGAAAAGCCACCTCCAAAGAAAGCTGCAGGACCAATGGATTTGAATTCTTTACTTAAAGCAAGATTCAACAAGAATAAAGCTCCTGAACCAGCCCCACAACCAGCACCAGAACCTGCTCCTGCACCTGCCGCTCCAGAGCCAGCTCCTAAACCTCAACCAGCAGCTCCACCACCAGCTCAACCTGCCCCACCACCATCTCTTCCTCCTCCACAAGCAAGCCAGCCTTTGGCTCCTCCACCAGCAAAACCACCAATACCACCACCAAAATCGAATAACCATGTCCCTCCTCCACCAGCAATTCCTCCATCTCCACCAATACGCCCTCCGGAGTCACCTGAGAGAGAAACAAAGCCCGCTGTAAAGCCAAAGAAAGAATACTTTACAAACGCTCAAGGAAGAAGGAAGGTACTTTTCCATTCGGACTCTGAGTATTACTCAGACGAATTCTACTATTCAGATGATGAGCTTAAAGAAGAAATCAAGAAGAGAGAAGAGCGTGCAATACAAAGGGAAGTTGAAGAAAAGAAGAAGAAGGAAGAACGTCCTCCAGTTGTCATACAAGTTTCCCCGCCAAAGGAAATCAAAGAAGAGGAAGAGCCTCAGGAAAAAGAACCGGAGCAGGAACCCAAAGAAGCATATGTTCCTCCACCAAAACCAAAGAAACAGAAAGTAAGGCAAACACAAGAAACAGATGAAGTCGAGCAAACAGCAGATGGCAGAGTCAAACTTCCGATCTTTGAGTCGAGCTACAGAAAAGTCAGTAACGAGTTCAATATTCAAAATATTTTCACACCATTTGTTAAACAGCGCGATGAGATGCACAGACATGCAGAGAATGCAGTTAATGCATTCTTAAAAGATCCTCAGATGACAATGGATGAATATACCAATGCAATCCATGAGTTTGTGACAGTGTTCCAACGTAACATTATCACAGCTTCCAAAGATTTCCAAGAAAATATTGCAACAAGTATCGAAATGGTCCAAAAGCTTGGGGAACAAGTTGACAAAGTCAGAAATAGCTTTGAAATTGCCCGCCAAGATGAATTGGAAATCTGTCTTCAAAGTTTTACTCAGCCATATCCAAAAGTAGAAAAGAATTCAATCCCAGACTTCATCAAACCACGTCCACATAGCTCTATTTACGTTTGTTTACCGGGTGTTGGCATTAAAATGAACAACCTCCAAGAGTTTTGCATAGATCTCAATACAGCAGGTCCAGAAGATCTCATTAAGACACTTCCTCCAGAAGGAGAAATTCCGGATTTCTTCTCTACACCATTCAACTACTTTGATCTCGGCGAGTCTGTCGATATGAAGGATCCATTCGAGTCAGAAAATATCGTCGAGACAAGGAAGAATATTAGGCCGTCATCCAACACAAGAACAGGATATGATGATGAAGCGCTTGTCAATGCTGGTGAAGCACCCCCTCCACCATCAGCACCTGGTGCTGGAATCCCTCCACCGCCCCCGGTCCCAGGAAATGCCCCTCCTCCACCACCGCCCCCACCTCCGCCTCCTGGAGCCGGTGCTCCGCCACCGCCACCTCCTCCTGGTCCTGGCCTTGCACCTCCCCCGCCAAAAGCTGGAGGCTCATCTTCACCACCTGCAGGAGGCCTCGTAAAACCAACCGATGATGCTCTTCAGGCTATGATTGAAAGGAGAAAGAAGACAGCAAACAAAGTGAAGCCACCAGAACCAAAACTTCTCTTCCAGAAGTAAACACCTCCATTAATTTCAGTTATAAACGCATTTTTTTTAATTGAGATCTCATATAAATCTAAATTAGGGATTTTAGTGTTAGGATTGTCATTAAATTGTTAATATAATAATTACCAAGTATATTTATTGGCAAAAATACTGAAATTAATGTTGAAATGAAATTAAAAACTTTATTTGATCAAATTGATACCAATATCATAGTGCACTATGATAAATATAATATAATCCAAATCAATTGTCTCGGAAAATAATAATTGAAAATATGAATTTTAAAACTTAATATTAGATGAAAATTCATCTGTTTCCTATTAAATCGATGCAATTGATGAACTTTAAACCAATTCAGGAAAATGAGATAACAAATTAATTTCTCTTCGACTTCTGATATTAATTAACTTACAAATGTGATATTCACATGCTTGAAATAAATATCTCAAAATGTAAAGATAGGAAATAGATAGATTTTTATTCTCTAATAATGAAATTCTATTTTTGGCTTTGCAGGATGAAATACATTGTTCTGCATATTGTTTATATTTCATCGATTGCATACCTGTCTTGATTCTCGATGTGCTCTCGACACTTTTATTGCCGATAAAAATAATCGTTCATTATTATCCCTTCTGCACAGGTTATGCTTCTCTTGGTATATCTGGATTGGTGCAAACTGGGGAGATATGAACTGTGAACTTTCAGGCACGTATAAAACACATTTATGCGTTGCTCGATAATTCACAAACAATTTTCTTACTTTTAGTGCAATAGCAAGGTAATTTTGTGCGATCCACATGCTCTAGATTATTGTATCAGCAAAATTTTGTCAATTGCTGAGCATTTTTTTGAATTTTTTTTAAAACAATGAAGCAAATATTGAAAGTTATTCAATATCATTAGTATATGTCATCATGATCTACTTGTAGGCAAATATTATTTGCGTATTTCGCTTTGAATCGTATTTTTTCTGATCAATATTAGCAATTTTATTTGTAATGCATCGATCATCTTGTTACTTTTAAATTAAGATTGTACGTAAGTATGGTTATCTTATGATTGTAAATGGCTAAGTTTTCTTTTGGATCAAATGGAAATGAATAATAATTCTAATCTTTTTGTAGTTAATTGTGTTTGGATTGGTATTAAAACGGAATTAGACTTTTGGGCATAATGATTGCTGCTTGATTTTGCTAAATTCTGAAAAATAATATGCAAAATTTTGTGTTTCTTATATAAAAAATATGATCAAATAATTTCCTACGTAAATGTAGGGAAATTGTCTATAGAGAAATTTCCAGAAGAAGGTAAAAGTAAAAAATCATCAAATGGCTGATAAGTTGGTGCAGTAATTGCGGATAAAGTAGCTATTACTCTCAGAGTTATAACTTTGCAAGCTGAATTCATTGCATGATATAAAGGAAAAGAGAATTGCTTTGGACTTCCTATTGGCATGCTATATAAGCCTATTCTTGATCTTGCAACTGGTCGTATTCCTTGCCCATTTAATTGAAATGAGCATAATGTAAAATATAAATAGGATTTTCCTATGTCATGGAACTCCAAACATAGGCGAAATGGAAACTCCCACTGCGGTTTATCTGAAAATGCTACTTGATTTGTGCTGAATGGCTGTGGTGCTCCATCACATGAAACAACTAGCCACATGCCATTTTCTACTTCATTACTGCTCCATATATAGTCTCCATCCTTGATAACTATATCAAGAATCCATGTTTTATTCGGCAGCATAAATTACTTGGCGGATTCGGATAATTTACAAGGATTGAAATAAATTTAAGATTTATTGATTTTTGAAATGCTCTTGGGGAAAGTAATAAATACATTGAATCTGAAATATAAAAAATATAAAATTGAAACAAAAAAATAAATACAATTTATTCAAGCATTTCAAATGAATCAGGATTAAGCTTATCCATAAAATGTGCTACGCATAGACGAGCTGCTCTCCACTCTTTCAGTTCATCACCGACAAACCAAGTTGATTTGTCTTCTCCAGCGAACTGAATGATTTCATCCATTGCGGATTCGGGAGTTACAACACGAGGCTTCTCAACAACCAATGGTTTGTCCTCTGGAACAACAAATGAAGGGAGAAATTGTTCTTCTTGAATTTCGGCCCAATTGCACTCTCCATTGATGTCTAAGCCTTGTCTGAGCTCTTTGCCAAACTCAAAGTGGGAATCTTCCTTATTTGTGACTGATCTGTTAACTATATTTATTAAATCTTCTCCAGGAAGGTCCATGGCCTGGGAGAATTGAAGTACGTATTTTTTGTATTCTTCTGCATCATGGGAATGTATTAATCCTTCAAGAGCTAAAATTAAACAAAGATCTAAGCCATTATGCATTGAATCTATATTTTCTGCACACGAGGAAGGTCGTGGTGGTAGCCTAACTAATGTTTTATGATTCTGAGGAATTGGTTGCTTTTCTAAGAAATCAAGAATTTGCTTTGATTCAAATTCAGTAAATTCCTTTGTAGCCATCTTCATTATACTTGCAGATAGTAAATCACCTTCACTAACTGATGTTTGAAGTGTTGTTTTTCCTGAAAATTTAAATGGAGGGAAAATTCTTGCTGCGACGATGTAAATTCTTCCAGCAAGAAGGGATAAACGTTTAGATCTTAACAGTTTCGATTCATTGTCTATTAATTGCTTAGAAGTTAAACTATCTGGAAATTCGAAATCGGTCGCTGGTAAAGTACATGTTTCGATCTTTTCAATAATTCTAATGAATGTAGAAGCTGATAAATTTTGGAAATTTGAAAGTGCTTCTGATTTTCTTTCTAATGTTTCGACTAAAGATTCGATATTTTCTGAATTTGAAATTCTAAGCCAAAAAACTAAAAATGTATCAATGTTCGATGGTTGATTATCAACAATATATTCGAAAAATTCTGATATAGCTTTTATATCGTTCTGTGTAGCATTTTTACTTATAATGTAAGCAATTACACCCGATGGTTTAGCTTTAAACTCATCAGTGGAGTATATTTCCTCATAAATGTTCTCATGACCACTTGTAATGATCTTTTCAATTTTAGGAAAACACTCCATTATTATTGACGATTATTTTCAATTCAAAGTAGAAACAGGTATAAATTTCTTGATATCTTGTTCATAGTGTTAAGATTAATATGTAAATGGGTCAATTTAAGAACAACAAAAGAAAAATGATATGTTTATTAATGATTGCACGAAAAAATGGTTAAAATTTTATTAATTCTCCTTTGAAGTCAAAAACAGTAATACTCAAATAGTCCCGATTCTTTGAATCCTTTCCTGTTTGTGTTATTTTGAAAGCAACAAAATAATCATTAGTTTGAAGTGGAAATTCCTTGATTTCATTGAGTTGAAATTCATAGTATTGATTATCTAATACAATAGATGTTCCATCTTCTTTGATACCTTCTAGCATCCATCTTCTCAATAAACTACAAGAAAAACCATATGATGATCGTAGAATATATGATTTTGGTTTTAATTTATATCCCTTTAGATCAGCTTTTACCCATGAATTAGGTTCACTCTTTGTATAGAAATTAGCATTATCTGAATATGAATTTATATTGGATAAATTTCCACCAGCAGATGAAGCAGTCATTTCCATTTTAATTTCTTTTGAAACTTTTTCTACAATTTTTGGATCAACAAAACTAAAACTATGATTTGATATTTGAAATTGATTTCGAATCAAATGTTTTTCGAAAGATGCAATAGTTTGATTTGAAATTTCAAATTTATTTCTTAATTTTGACTGATAATGTTTCAATGTTTCATTATAAATAGTTAAAAGACTTGATTCATAAGAGTTTTCAACTGAAAAATTATAAATCTCGTCATAAACTTCTGAAGAACAAAATTGTAAATTAAGGGTGCACCCGTATGTACGTTTATTTGAGAGGAGGAGGATTACCCTCTCAATTTTGAGGGATTCGTTAGTTTATTTTCTCGATGAATATGCAATAAAATTTGATTTTTACCTTATCAATATACTTCATATAATATACACATGTTCATGTAAAAACTTTTTCCCAAAATCCTCAGGAATTAAGGGATTTTTGAATTTTAAGAATTTTTTTCGAATTTTTTCGAAAAAAAAAATATTTTCAGAACAGCCTTAACGGCTAAGATTTAGGAACAATGTTAAGTATCAAAAAGAAAGGAGGTCTGATATAGACAACATATATCGTTGAAGGTTGAAAAAATCTCTAATATTTGAGCCCAAAATTTCAAATTTTGATTTTTTGAAAAAAAGAGGCCACCCGTATGTACGTTTATTTGAGAGGAGGAGGATTATATTTTTGAAAGGGTGAAACATTATGAATATGTTAATTATATAATAATATGTATTATTATAAAAAAGAAAAAATAAAGCACGTTAAAATTTTTCTTTCTTGATTTTTTACAAAATCTACTTAGAATTATGCAAAATATGACTAAATAATTATAAATTTCAAGTTAAATTTTAATTTTGATAAATAATTTAAATTTCAAAATATCAAGTTCAGTTCGACTATGTATGTAGTAATTCCTCAATAAAGTGCCAAAACCCTATTAAAATATATGAACATTTTCAACATTTTAATGTTTTTATTTAAAAATTTGATGGAATATGAGCTTCAAACAATTATTATGTAAATAAAAATAATTAAATATATGTATTTATTCGTATTACAACCGTAGTAAGTCGATTCTTCCTTTCTTCTACTGAGTTTTGAATTTGATTTCGAATTGTAAAGAGATTCAAAGGGAAAATACTAGCGGATAAAAACTACCTCCATGAAAGGGTCATAATGGAGTCAAGTTGTATTTTTTGATATTTTTTGCTTTTCGAGCCTAAATAGGTAGCCAAGATAATGCCTAAAAATAAGGTTCTAAATTCTGAAGTTTACATGATCCTCTCGTGTGCACCCTTAACATAACCAAATAAATCAAATAATGTACTGTCTCTTCTGCAAGTATCTAAAAGTAACAAACATAGTTTGTCTTCATTTTCTATTTTCAGTTCTTTTGACTTCAAAATTTTTTCACAAAATTCAAATCCATTTTTCACAAAATTTGTAATGATATCATCATCTTTCAGACTGTAGAAATGTGATGAGATGTGCTCAATGCATTCATTCATTGTCGTAGAATCGTTTTCGTATGCAGAAATTTCGTACTTCCTAAAAACGTTTTCATTTGTGAGAGATTTGTCTGATTTAACATGTTTAGCATATATTTGTATGAGTAGTTGATTTCCAAAATATTTGCCGATTTCGAATATGTCATGATAATGTGCTTCATCTGCTTCAAATTCAAGTTTTCTTGTTTCAATAAAGTTTGAAAGTATATCAATTGAATCTTGACATGTAATATCTAGATGTGTGTTCAATGATGTGATTGATTTATCAATATAATATTTTTCTTTGATTAATTCTGAAAAACAAATCGCTGAAGACTTCTTTGTGTTGATGACTCGATCATTAATATTGATACGCAATGTACCACATTCCGTAATAACATGTGCACGCTTTAATTCATTGCACAATTTCGATATTTGCACCATGAAAAAAAAATCCACTTTTTTTTATTGGTGCAAGTCATTATATCGGCTCTGGAAAATAGAATCAGCACAGTATGGTGCACTCATAATGAAAATAGTGTGTATTGTGCCATAAACGCAAAGAATCCTACACAATCTAATTCATTATCACAAATTTCGCTATCAATTCATTTTTTTTTTCAGTGAAGTAGTCTCAATTTAAATTGAAAGTGTATGAGTTGAAGTGGGGAAAAAATATTGTCATTTTGATTGTACATTCAGTGATAGTCCGTATGCCTCTAAAACATGAAAAGAAAGAATGAAAGAAAAATAATGCAAAATTAATTAAATCAAACACAAAATAGTAAATATATTTAAAAAACATAAATAAAAAAATAAATAACATAATATTATTCCGTATATTCATAATAATCTTCTTCGTCATCATAAGCATCATACTCTGTATATTCCTGTTCCTTATGCTTTTTGTTAATATTTGTGAAAGTCATGTCATCTGTCTTTTCCATATCTTTTGTTTTAATTTTCTCTCTTGTTTCGTCAAGTTCCGCACATGAAGTATCTTTGCTCTTGTTCTTAAATTTATCATCAATCTTCCAGTGGTCAGTGATCGGTTGAAATTCAAATTGAGAAGGCACATTGAATTTATTGTGATTAATTGGAGCCGATGGAGCAGTAGCTATTTCTCTTTTAATTTCATTTGCCTTTTGTAAGTTCATCATATTCTGTTGCATCATCTGTTGCTGCTGCTTCCTCATCTCTTCAACACCCGGTCTTCTGAGGCATAAAGAGTTGAATTGGAGCGTGGAAAGTTGTCCTTTTTCGCCTTCAATCGGCTCTTCAATTGTTTTGAATGGTTTACTAAATAATTGGTCGTATATTTCTGAGTTCACTTCTCTATTGAATTTCTCATGTTTCATGTCTTCGAATGGGTAAGGATAGTGGAAGAACTCTGATATAGTTGAGTGGCATCTTGTTCTTAAATTGAGCATCGACTGGTGCATCGAAATCGTCAAGTTATCGATCATTTCATCAACTTCTGTTATCTGTAATTTTGAAAGATGAGAATGTAAACCTCTTTCTGCTTGGTTTTGTTTCATTCTTTTCATGGCCAAAGAGTATTGTGCTGCCAAATCTCTTATCATTGTCATTCTCTGCTGCGTCTTAAGATTACTAAACAATGAATCAACATCATTTCTAGGCCATGGACAAGTATTTATCGAAGGATGTTTTGACAAAATTTCGTAAATTTTTGTATAAGAATCGATTGTTTTTGGTGATTGTCCATCCAATTGGAGATCCAATATTATCTCATTTTTCTGAAGCATCTTAGCCATCTTTGCCAATCCTTCTCCATGTATATGGTTATTTGAAATGTCCAGTTCAACAATGTTATAATTATTTTCCATTAAATTCGCAATTATTTGCGCTCCATTTAATCCGATGTGTTTTTTAGATGTTCCGGATATACCTATATGGAACAATGTTTGTTTGTTGAACAGCATTTCCAAAGCTTCTTGTAGTTTTGAAGAAGTTTTGTGGAAATTTCCGCCGATGTTGAATTCTCTCAAATTTGTCAAATTTTCAAACCAATCAAGAGAATCGACGAAATCTGTTGTTGATATATCATTGTGTTCCAATGACAAACCATTCCATTTGATGAGTCTGTTCGATTTAAACAACTTCACAAATTTTCCAAAATTCTTTCCGATTCCGTTATTATTCAAAAGTAAATTGAAACCTGACAATTTTTCGTTATCTTCAATAGCAGCGATTATTTGTCCGCACCATTCTATACTTAAGTTTGTATCGCTTAAATTGATTTCCTGGAGGAGTTCCGTTGTTTTCAAGTAATTCAGTAAAGAAGGCAAATCTTTTTTAGTTATTTTTGAACCTTCCAAACTCAAGAACTCAATTGGTTGTGGGAAATCAACTAAAGCATTAAACAACAAACCAGATCCACTTATTATTGATCCGATATCCAAACATCTTAACACGTTCATTTGAAGATTCCTCATTTTCTGGAGGTAATTCATGAAATATTTCAGTCCATCTTCATTTACTTTGCAGTGTTTGATCAGAAAATATCTGATCTCATGCAAGTATTTGTTGACTGACAATGCTTTCATGAAATTAACTGTCTCTGTTTGGTCCATGCCCGTGTCACTCAAATTCAAATACAACAGTGGATTTTTGATTTTTGAGAAGGCATAGGCCAATTTATATAATTCTTGCAATGGATTATTTGACAAATCGTAGAAAACAATGTTCAAACTATCATTACTTAACATCGCTTCAGTGAGTTCGTGTATTCCTTCGCGTATTGAACAGTTTGAACATTGCAATAATTTCATGGATTTGTTTTTAGCAATGACTGGACTTATCAACTTCAAAAAGTCTGGTCTTGAAACGTCTTGTATTATGTGGCCGTAAATAAGTGGTGCGTACGTCATGGCCTTGAGAACGGGCTCGAGATTGACGGGATTCCCGAAGAAAACATCGATGTCTTGGAATGGTAATTCAGAAAAATTTACAAAAACGTTTCCTTCACAAATTATTTTGTGAAAAAACTTCACGAGATCGTGATTGTAGTGGGTTTTGAGGACAGTGCAATAACTTGTATACGAGAACTGGAATTTCTGTGATACAGAGAGAACAGGACGAAAATGTGGCAAATCAAATCCTTCCGGCATCGAAACTTTGCATTTAAGAACAGAAGGTATGTTGCATGTACAAAGGAGATAATTCCTTGATAGTATCTCTACAAATCTGTTAGAATAATTAGTCATAATTGATAATCTGGATTCCGGAAAAACAAGTGTCACTTTTTGGTCATGAGAAATTTTGATTTTTTTGATCTGCATGATAAAGAACTGCTCGAAAACCGTGTAGCTGCCTGTAACATAGGCTTTGCGGACAACTAATATAAGGTGTTCGGTCAAAATACAGATTCCGTGCATTAATCTTCTCTTATTTATGCGAAAATCCATTTTAAAGATCATGAAAATGGTGTTTTGGCTCCTGGGAACTAATGTAACAAGCTTTTCTATCTCTTCTTTCGGTAATTTCGAATCTTCGCTCGATATAATATCTGATTTTTCGTTCTCAGCATTTTGGCCGGCCATCTTTGGTTTGTCTATGAGGTTTGATACTTTTAAAAGAATTTGGGTGTCGTAATTTGGCTTTGTCATGTGTTTCACCGCATTAAATTTTTCAATTAAGGTTGGATATGTTTCTTGTAGGTTTGTCTTAAGGGAAGTATACTTAATTGCCGCATACATGAGTTCTAGAGTGGAATTAAGTCGAGATGTCGATGAATTTGTCAATAATGAATCTTCAATTATTTTTACAAGCGTTTCTATATTGATTTCGTCGGATGAAATTGTTATTACATGTGAAAGCAAGTGAATGGAAGTGGAATCAAGTCGATTCTTTATAGAAAATAAAATTTGAATTAATTTTTGAGAAAAAGGAATGAAAATTTGACTGCAGTTGTCAGAGAATGAATGTGGTGGATCACAAAAAGCTGCATTCGCGATCATATTAAAAAATAATATATTTTCTCGGAAATTTTCTGAAGAATTTTGTAAAGAATTGATTCGATCTGTTAGTACTGATGATATTATTGGCGGTATCGTCTGATAACTTGCTAATTTTATGATAATTTCGAAAGATTTTTGTCGAATTTCTTCATCGTTGTCAATTAACAGTTGTTGGAGGGCCGGAATGATTGTATCGTCGAAGCTTTTAAAAGTTACACTCGATAATGCATCTAATCTGATCTCCCTGTCTTGTTCCAACACAATACTCGAAAAAATTCTTTCCAAAATTTCAGTAGAAGGGTTTTCTTTGTTGTATTTGAGTATGTACATGTAGCAAGCCCTACGAACCAGCCTCGAATGAGCACTTAAATGGTCGGAATACTGTAATATTAAATCCGGTAAAATTTTTTTCGAAGGAATGTTGAGGTCGATCAGAAAATTGAAAATTCCGACGGTTTTTTTTGCAGGAGTTGAAAATTTTAAAAGAATTTTGTTTGAATAAGTGATAACATTTCGAATTACGCTTTCGCTGTATGACGGGCATGCGTTTAAGAAGTTTTTGAGGGAGTACGACAAGATTAATGAGTGAACTTGGCTGTAAATTTTTGGGATATCAGATTCGATCAAATCTTGTAAGAAAATATCGCAAGCAAGAAGCGCAGATGATGTCTCTGGGCTATCAGGGTACTCCAGGATTTCTTTTCTGCATTTTTTGATATTCATTAAAATTTCGTCATTTTTCAAAATTTTTGCATGGAAAATGAAGCAAGAGAAGTTGTATATTGTGTCATTTGTTATAAGATCCTTTTTCTTGAATAAATGTGCGAATGTTTTGATGATATTACTGTTAATTTCGTTGTTAAACAAATCTGGCGAAACAATTACCAAAATAGGGAGAGTATATAGCGTAGATATCTTCGCTGTAATATCCTTGCCAAAAAGAGTATCTGAAGGAAGCGTATTTATTGAGAAATATGAAATATCTTCTCGATATCTCTGAAGAATCATCCAAAGAGCCATGCAAACGCCTGGAAATTGTTCTGTCTTGCCAGATTTGAATGGTTTGCATAGGAATTGGATGATTTCCTTATGTATGTCGAAATCATAATCCATTAAACGTTTCAAACTTTGTAAAGCAAGGGGATAATATTCGGATTCGGTTGTCTTAAAATAACTAGCGATTAATCTGCGATAATAAGTGTTGTCTTTCTCAAGGAATTCTGGAAAATACTTTGATATTGTATTAAAAATTCGAAATCCTGAATATTTCTGATTACCATCAGCGCTATTTAGCCATGAAATGCATTTAGATACGAAATCTTCAATTATCTTAGCGAAAGAATCTTTCAAAGGTATAGATGCCCAATTTAAAATTTTTTGGAAAAGATCCCATGTTAAGGCGTTCTTGTCGGGTGGTATATTTTGTAAGTCTTGACATATTTTATAAGCTTTGTATTGTTTTTCGTGGTCTTTGACTTGACAGATAATATTTTCGAGAATTAAAGTTAATGGAGGATTGTTTAATTGTTTAATTGATATTTCTGATAGTGCCTCATCAATTTTGTATCGACCGTTCCCCGAATTTTCGCTTTGAGTGAACTGTTTTTCATAAAATTTTTTGAAAGATCGAACAGAAGTCATGTATATGTTGGAATCCATATCACCCATACTCCTTCGGACCATATTGATGTAATATTGATATGTTCCTGGTTTTGGTTGATTGGATTCCATAAAATTCTCGAAAAAAAATTTATTGAAGTTTTTATTTTGGGGAGAAAAAAAAAATAAAATAAGGTGAACCGGGATCCAAATGATCGCTTTTAAGAAATAATAACATTTGATTTATTTTAATCTCAAGCACGAGTTGCGTAATATTGATTCGTATCATCATTATTCCAACTTTTTCTAAATTCTAAATTAATTTTGAGGCTAAAGCTGTTTTGGATTAGATTTTTTATTCATCATCTACATTCTATATCTGAAATGAATGTTGAATCACTTGATCTTCTATAAAAATTAAATTGTTCAATGAAATCACTCAAAATATTGCTATTTCATCACAACCACAGACAAGATTCTATGATTTAGCATGATGAGTCACGACATTTTATAATTCCCCGCTTTTGAAGCTCGACTTCGGATTTCTTCATCAAATAGAAGAAAATTATTCTTTTGCAGATTGCATATAATGGAAATGTATCCAAGAAGGACAGAATATAAGAGTATATTTGATCTATATGTAATCTAGTTTAATTTAATATTGCAACATCAAAACCTGATATTGCTCATATATGGAGGTACTAAAGCTATAATATGCCAGTCTTAGCTCCAATATGTCTGAAAAGAAATGCAATATTTTCCTTTATATTGATTTTTCAGTCAAACACAATTAATACAGATATTATGAAGAAGACACGAAGTTTCTACCAAAATTAATCTATGTTGTATAGCAGAGACAGGATTCTAAGATATCAAAGGATGGAGACGAAATTGTTTATTTCAGAGAAGAACGTAAGTTTGTTTCTGTATTGATCAACGATGCTCTATAATGAATCTCATATGATTTTAAGTCGATTATTATAAAACTAGCCTTTGGCCTGAATAATTTTGCAAAACTTGCAAATATCTTACCTCATTCTGAGAAATCTTTTTCCTAATATGAATTTTCTGTTCTGTGATATAAATTTCATTGTTTTGAAATCTACTTTTCATTGTTCTCCTTTAGAATCTTAAAGAATCTCTTTAATTCATTCTATATTTGAATGTTGTATTAACAATTTTTATTTCCTATTCAAATACAATTGTATGAAATACTATAGTACAACGATTGAGGAGTTATCTCCTGATATCTCAAATAACAACTCCATTTCATTCTTATTGTTGTTGAAAAAGATGTGTGTTTGGTAAGTCTATTACATTTTAGACATAATTGGATAAAACTCAGTCTCTTGAGAACTGAATTTTGAAAATCCATGAAATTTTTTTACGATCTGATTGCAAACTGATTAAATTTTATCTTTGATTTAATAAAGAAAGATATTTCCATATATTTGATATATTTTTGAAATCTTCTCAGAATTCAATGGATATTCATTGTTATGAGACAATATTTACAATAAATGACTTGTACACATGAAATATTAATGAAATATAATGTTTTATAAGACAAAAATGCATGATAGATTGGAATTTCCGATGATTGTTTTATAGGATGATCACATATGCGTTTATTTGCAATGAATATTGTATATTAAAAGGACTTTTATGTTTACTAAATGATATTTTCTTTAATTAATTATTTTATATTGCGATATCGGAGCTGTAATCTCAAAAGATCCCAAAATATGAAACAAATTAAACTTATTCTCCTTGTATCAAGGTGAGTGTTTATTTATTCATCCTGATGAAGCCTGCTTCAAGGTAAAACTAGATCCTAAGATTTATTTGAGATGAACTTCTATTTCAGATGATCATCTTTTCTATTGATGTCTTTCATTCTTTTAAGACATGATGAATTAAACTCCTGACTTAATCATTTGTCTAAAACCTTCAAAAATGATATATGGGTAACTTGTTCATACTTTCACACGAAAAATAAAACAAATCGGATCCATTGCATCCATTATTAGTTTTTCAATACTACATGAATGGATACTGTACCATTCTAATGATCTTCTTCTTGCTAAACTTTTTTAGCACCATTATTTGGATGAAGAAATACCATTAATCTCTTGATTAAGAATCCAAAAACTTCCCAAACATCGTGATTTCCCATGAATGTGTTTTTCAAGAATCTAGAGTTGCATATCTTTTCAATTTCTGAAATGAAATGTATTTAAAATAGATTGATCCACAACATCCCAATGATAATTCACCCAAAAAAGCTCAGTCAAAACATAAAATAAACAACAATATCAAGCAAAAAATGATTTTAAGATCTTTTTCCAGTGAAACATGTATTGCATACATGAGTTATATACGCTCGGCTGATTTATTCATTTGGCAAAAATATGTGTGAAATGATTGAATATTTTGAGAGATTGTAAATCAATCAAATAAATTGTGAATCATTTGAACTATTAAGACGATCATTTTATTTACGAACTGATATTGAGGAATTAATTATTATGAAACATGGTATGTTATGGTATGACAATATGATTAAAATATCAAATAATGAATTTCTTGGATTGATCTTTCGAAATCTTGGTTAACAAACTCCTATTGTTAGTGTTAATATAATATTCTAATAATACTTAATAAAAATCTAAAAGATTAAAGCCTGATTGTATCTTTGCCGGGTTTTCGATCTGTCATATGAAATAAAAAGTCAAATTTATGAGAATACGAACATAGTACACATACTAAAAGGCTAAATAAAGCAATTCTCGTTTCAATAAAGCCCGACAACTGCCGAAAAAACAAAATCTCACTGGAAAAAATAAAAATATTGATCCCCAAATTATTTAAACTTGATATTCCATTGATGTGGAATGTGTTTATTGCATTTTTATTGAACATGTTGCTATCGCTGTTTAAATAAGTGAGTTCGTTTGAATTTAAAAAATTATTGGAGAATTCAACGGATAACAATTGTAATTATTTCTCTCAAATATCAAAATGAATATTCATTATAATGCTTTTATAAGATAGGCAAAAATTAATTTGAACTTTTCAATGGAAAGATTATTTGGAAAATAAAATTTTAAATTCATTGATGTGACTGCTCGTTGGTAATACTTCTGATAAGTATCTCAAAAGTTTCATTGTCAAAAACTGAAAAAATGATTCAAAGAAAATTGATTCTATTTTTTCGAAATTCTGAGTACCTCTGAAAATCCTACAGCTCGGTATATATGACAGATAAAAATAATGACTGAGAATAAGTATTCTGAATATTTTGTTGTAATTTGGGAATTTGTCCTTAACCATCGGTTAAAGAATTCAATTTTTGAGTATGAAAATCATTCAACAAAATAATGGAGAGTGATGATGACCTTATAATTGTTGAAAGTGAAAAATCTTTACTCAGGTTACAGCCATATAATACTACAAATACCCAAAAGCAAACATCACTTTTTTCAATCTTATCCTCAATTGACCATGCCACAACCTATAAGAATGTTAACTGGCCTCTCAAAGAAGCTAGTAATCATAGGGAATCAATATTTACATTAGAGAGTTATTCAGCTGCCTAATTTTTATTGTTCGTTAAGGGTCCACTGTAAAAATTGAAAGTCTCTCAAAATTGAGAGGCGATTTGCAAATAATCGTTATCGTCATTTTTCGAAAATCCACTTTTCCTAGTGTTCTGATTAATATTATGTGAATACAACAATGAAGTATATGTTTCAATAAGATGGTAATATATTCTATCACTTCAAATCTCATAAAAATTGCAAAATCAGTGAGTTTTATAAGAACATGATTTTTTCGAATTTTTTCGCTTTTGGATGCGTGTTTTGAAAAATAGATATTTTCGAATTTTAATTTTATCTTAAGTATAAGTTTTATATTAGGAATTTTTTTGACCTATTTCCAATCATTAATTCCAATGTTTTTCAAGGAATTTAATTGAGAAGAAATTAGGAATTTCGCTTTAATGCCATTACAAACTAATATTATGATGCATAATATATATATTTATTGAGGCTAATGCCGGATATCTTGCATTTAAAAAAAATTCAAAGAATTGACAATTGGATAGCACAAATTTAATTCCCTGGACAAAGTATTATTTTATATATTCAAACCATTATCCTTAGTTTAGATATGTTGGCCAAAAATTTTCGTGTTATTTTTTGTGTTTAAGCATAAATTATGTATTTACTTATGAAAAATAAGCATTTTATTCATTATCATAAAGATATACCATAACAATTGATAAAAATTTTTTAAAAAAAATTGTGTATTTTAGTGGGTATTATTCTGGATAATGCCAATTTTTACAAGATTTAATATTAACCATATTAATAGCCGACTCAATGTAAAAATTTAGTATTTTTTCATTAATCAAACTTTGATAAATTTTAGTATAAATGAACGATTTTGTTTCGTGTATGATACAGAAATGAAAAGCTTAATTAATATCATTTTGCATTTTTTAAAGGATGTTAGAGTACATCTACATTAAAAAATCAGATTTGAACTGCGATACTGCATCAAATTGATGCATATCTGATAAGGATCTCAAAAGAGTAAAGTTAATTTTTTTGTGTTTTTTAAGTTTTGGGCCTTAGTAAAACACCATCTCGAGCAATATTTTTGGGACGACGATAGACCTTATTTGGCCTTACAGTGGACCCTTAAAATAAATAGTAATATTATTCTTTCCGTATCTAAACCTTAGATATTTTTTTCGTTATAGAACAGAATTATTAAAATTACTACAAGGATTCTAATTTCAAATTTAATTAATGAAATTAGAACATATATCTGAAACTCGACTATCATCTTTCATTTTCACTTTTAAATCTTTTGACATTTTAATCAAAAAGAAAAATTGCAATGATAAAATATTTGAAATTATGTTTTGAAATTAGTATCAATAGAAAGCAATTGATTCCAAAGTCTATGTACTACAATTGTTATTATCTATTATTAAAAAAAAAAGAAAATTTTATTGTTAATATGTTGAAATATTATTCTAAAAATTTTGTTATATCGAACCGTATCAATTTTTATCAAGTAAATCTCAGATTTAGCAATTTTGATTGAAATCGCGATAATGGGAAAATAAGATCGAAAGAAGGTTCTTGTTAGCAAATAACCCTAAAATATTGAAAAACACGACAATCAATAGATAAACAAAAATAAAGGTACATTCACTATTTTTGACAAAATTTTAAATTTTCATGGGGTTGTAAATCTTATAATAACTAGATGAATAAGGAATGAATCCCAGTATAATGTGCATCATTATATTAAACACTATATGTAAGGCTAATGATTCTATTAACACTTATGAAGATCTATAGTATTTGAGCAGATAAATTTGATAATTTCCAAAACTCTTATATTTCAAAATTAAAGTGTGCGAATGCATTTAAATGAGAGCAAAAAGAGATTGATGCTGTTAAAACTAGGTGTTAATTTGCAATTATTTCGCATCACAAGAACTACCCAGTAAATTCGGCTATCTTTCTTTGTAATTATTCTCCATTATACATATAATATAATGTTTAGGGTTTGAAGAAAAGTTACTAGAGAATTATTGACTTTTGAAATAATGCAGAATTTTACTTGAAGAAATCATTAATTTATGAGTTCCAAATTGCTAAGCATGACGAAGGATCATTAAATTTGCTCCAATTAAATACACTTATTGCAGAATTAAGATTTTTGAAATTAAAAGTTTGAAATATTGTCTTTTTGAATAAAAATTTAAATTTTATTATATAATCATGATAATATCTTATAGAAATTAAAAGAAAATATTTTAAACCATTCAAATATTTTGAATGTCTTATCAATTTAAAATATTAAAAGATAGCTTGATTTTATCATCATTAGTTGTTATCAAAGTTTTCTTTTTTGATGAACAACAGTAAATGATTTGTTAATTACTTGTCTTCCTTTTTCGCAGCAAAATCGAAAGTTATGATGATAATCTTGCTGTCAATTTTGAAACTCTCTGATTTACAAGTAAGCATTCCTTTGGAAAAGCAGTCCTATTCTGTTTTCAAGATATTTTAAAGCCTCCATTTCATACAATGCGCAGATCTATTCGAAATTGCAAGAACTCTCAAGAAAAATGCAGCATCAGAAGAGATTCATAGTTTCTAGCATCAAAAATTTACAACCTTAATAAACAGTTAAAGAGAAGCTCGAAAAGAAAATATTTAACCATAAAGCTGGAAACCATTCGATATCTACTATTGGATCTAATAAAAAGTTAATTATAACATATTTAACATGCTATTTGTTGTCTTTGTTCCATTATATTACCATATATATCTTTTTGAAATCTAAAATATTTTTACGATTTTAACCATGTGTTGTTGAAACCATATATCAATCTTAGCTAAAGTATAGTTTATGAGTCTGTCACCATCTAACGTATGAATTTTCAAAAATGTCAAATATGTTCATTTTTTCTGTAGATTCAGCTATAATTTCACGTTGTTATACTATTCAACTATTATTTAATATTTTTATCGATTTAAATATATGATGAGATGCTTAGTTCTCCTGGAAATCGATTTTTAATCGCAATTTTAACTTTCCAAAAAAAATTCAAAAATAAAAATCCCTCTCAATTTTCTAAGTTTTATAACTCGCCAAATCTCTAGCCAAATTTTTTTGGCCCGTATAAATATTGTTAGGCACTATATAGGGATGCTATTTATCCTATTTTCATCCCATTTTACTGTTATCGCCTAGTGAATGTACCTTTACAAAAATAAAATGTTTTGTGAATTCAATTTAGCCGGCCTCAAAGGAAAAATAATACATTAATAAAGATCTAATTAAGATCAAATAATGTTGCTTAAAAACGTACCGAATAGAATTAATTACTCTCAATATAAGTTTTGATTAAGGGTATAGTCCACTAAAAATTTTTAAGTTTTGACAATGAAAATAAGCTCTGTGACCATGTAAATATATATCTATGCAAAACGAGAGGTTATGCCATAATTTTTTTAGTTATCAAATTTTCCTTTTTTTGAGAGAAGTCTCTCAATAATTTGAGAAGAATCTTTGATATAAAGAGATACACATTTGTAGAACGAAGTAAGTGTTTTCCAAACATTTTATATGTTCATCCTGTATAACAATATAAAGCTGCATAGTGCCATCTTGTGCGTTTGCTATTTTATGTACTTTTCATTGAGATAATCCCTCTTCTCGGGTGATTTTAACAGTCAACTCAATTTTAAAATAAAGATTTCATCAAAATGATTTCGAAATTCGGATATTGATTATATAAATAGCACTGTTAACATATTTTGGATGAGTAAAAAATACCTTGTTTTGTATGCATTTAGTACACCTTTATTTTTGATTAAAACTATAAAATTTTTATTCCTTATATAATAAATAGTATATGTTACATAAACATGAAATTCAATAGCATTCAATTTGGATTTTTTAGATTTGGTAAATTTTAGAAGAAATAAAATCAGCAATCAAAATAAAGAAACTTTTTTGTATCTTCTATGATTACCTTTTGGTACTAAATTTTGCATTAATAAGTAAATTATCTGTATTATTCTGTGAGCACAAGCCCTCAGTTATGCTGGTAGTGAATGAGGAATCGTCATTTTGCGAAGAGAACGCGATTATTAAGGTAATTTTGAGAATTGTCTTGAATTATTTAAAATTAAAGTTAATTGAATAGGTAGGATAACTAGCCTTTGCTAAATTTGTATAATTTGACCTTATTCTAGTTGGATCTGAGAATATTTTGCTGAAATAATAAATTATATCGCCGATTTATGAAATTTCTCTGATGGGACCGACTCGCTGAAACGTATTAGTGTTAATGGTAACTTGTCTGAATTTTCAAATTTTTTTCGAAATCCAAAAAATCACAAACAAAAGCATCAAAATTAGATTTGCATTTAAGGTTTTCATTTTTTTTTGGAAAATAAAAATATTTTTTCCCCAATAAAGTTTATTTTTACTTTTGAGAGGAATAGAAACGTTATTTTGGAATTTTGAAACGACAGAAATGTTCCATTTTTAATGTAGATTCTAAAATGGGGTCAAATTTTTGATTGAACCGTTATCCATTGAAAAACCTCGATTTTAAAATGTTATTCCAAAATATTCATCTAATGATATAGTATATATTTATTAATTATTACTTTTTATTCAATTTTCACTTTTGGCGGGATTTCATTTTTTTGTTGTTGTATGGGCCATATTGTTCACCCAAAACGGAAAACAAAGGCAATGCATAACATTTTACTCCACGAACGTCGTCGACTCTCAGCGCGACAGATGCTTGGTGCTTGCATAATGACCGGAATGCCATATACAAAAGGTGCTCGCTTTCTTTCTCTTTGTGGAACTAAGCCCCCTGTGAAGAGTGGTGTCATGAGACAACAGAGATTTTGTGACGATAAGATTAGAAGACTTAAAAGTATTTCCCTAATGCTGTCGAGAAAGTCCTTCAGTGGTTACTTATCCATTGATGCAAGATGGACGCACAGGCGAAACTCGCCAAGTTGTACAGTAACTGCGCTCGATGCTGTCACAAAAAGAGTTCTTGCATGCGTGAACATCAACCATATTGGTGGAAACAGACAGCATGCTCAGTATTCCGGAGCTTCCAACAATATGGAAAGTGCTGGAACTCGAATCATCTTGAAGCAATTAAAGAAATACAATATCTTGAAAGATGTTAAAGAGATTATTAAAGACCGAGATAACAAAAGTGTCTCTGTCTTTAAAGAATTTGGCGTCTCTCATCTTGAAAGATTCGATCCAGGTCATGTATCAAAAAATATCTCAAAAGATTTTACAAAGTTCTCAGCTTCTCATAAGACAGTTGAAGTTTTCAACGACAAGACTCAGAAGATTGAAAAAATAGAGAGACCTTTCTGGGGTCTGAATGCAAGCCTAAGTATGTGGCTTTGGTCATGTTTTGCCGAAGAAAATATTGACAAACGTACGAAAATGTGGGAGAATTGTGTCTACCATTACGTAGGCAATCATTCTTTTTGCGAACCGCACAATTACAAATGCTTTGAATGGCAAAAAGGTGTCAATTCGATCCAACTTCAATTCATGCTCTATGACTGGGTTCACAAATGGACACCCATAGTTTCCAAAGTTTCTTCCAAAATTGCATGCTATTTGGACAAATCAAGAGCCTGGAAGAACATTAACATTAGAGTTAACGTTGCAATCTTAGAATGGAATGATCCAGAGCATTTTCTCGGAGATATACAAAAAGCATTACATCTTCCCCCACTTCCAGAAGATTGTGTCAAATCATTTGAAGAGAATTGTTACTCCAAAATGATATTGAAACAAAAAACTGTTACAAAAGGTTCTAAAAAACAGAACAAATACAAAAAATCCATTCAGAGTGTACCAGGAGGAGATTATCAAGTTTTCAAGTCCGAATGGGAATCAGAAGACGAAGACATTGATGACTTTGATTAACGAAAATTACATTTTATTTATTGTTTTTGTTTTTAATTAAATTATTATTATGCTCATTTTCTTATTTTGATTTTTTCTCATTATGATATAAATAATTTATTAATGCATTTATCCAATAATTATGCTATGATATTTTTATGCCTTATTTCATTTCTCTTATATTTGATAATCTGGTAAAATATAGTTCAGACTATAATCATTTTAGATTATTGATATATTTATATAGGTTAGAATAAAATTAGTTTCATTTTCTACTTTTATTTTGAATTAATAATTTATAATATCAAATATTATGGCGTAACCTCTCCTTTAAAATATAGATATATATAGGCCTATAGAGTTTATTGGCACTCTCAAAACTCTAGAATTTTGAGTTTACTATACCCTTAAAATCGTCCAAAATTGTAAAAATAAAGCTTTTTTGATATGATAAAATATTTTAATCTTCACATTTTAACACGATATATGCACAAGAGGTAGGGCAACGATAGAAAATTTTTGGAAAAAAAGTTCGGAGATCTTAAACGTATCATATTCCCTGCATGGTTTGGTATCTTCCGCCATGCGTTGTGCCAAACATATTGACACTTTCCAATAATTAATTTATGGTATGAGTCACAAAGTTAGATTATAAAAAGAAAGTAAATAATTGCAATTAGAAATCATATATGTCGGAAATCAAATGTTGATGAGCAGAAACCTTTTACTCATCATAAAAGAGATAAATCACTAAAGATTTGTATACATAATTAATTTGATATTTGGTGCTCGAAAACTGTCTGATGGGACTCCTCCAAAATGAACCAATCTATCGCTGAGGACCAAATTAGATGATGTGGATGGTGTATTCTCTAATTCTAACTTAGGAAGAATGGGAACAAAACGAATGACGACAACAACATGTCAAACATAGATTAAATATCTATGAATCAATAAAGTATACGTGCATTGAAGGTGATAACGATCACTTGAGGCTTATAACTCTTTGACTAAATTATGCAATAAAATATAATCATTTTTTATTTTTATACTGATAGTAATTAATATACTATCCTGCTTAATAAATGGTATGATCAAATTTGTTTGAAAATTTAATTATGTATATGAAACTATGTCTTCTATATAAAAATCAAAATTTTCGGACGAACCTAGATTGAAGCTTTATGAAAATCTATCATTTTTGTTAATTGAGTTAATATGAATCTTTTACATATGTATATATAGCATTGATAGCTTATATAATCATGGTTTATTCCATATTAACATATTTTTTCAGTTAAATTTGTTAATAATATCATGTAACAAATTAATTCAAGATTAGAATGTCTACAAAATGCTAAACAAATAAGAACAAAATACGATTTCTCGACTTAAATTTTAATATGGAGTAGTTTTTCGTTTAAATCTAATTAAAAATGAATAAAAACTTATCTTGTACTATTTTCATTCAAAGATTTTAATAATGTAAATCATGCATTTTCATAATTCAGTACAGTTCTTTTTAGAATTAAAGTTGATGAGGATGATATTTGTGATTTAAAATAATTTGTTAATGTTCATTTTATTATTATCACCTTGTGGTATGCCCTAAAGCAATAGCATTATCAATTCTGCTGAATTGATCAACTCAAAATTCCAAAAAAAATTCAAAATTTCAAAAATGAAATTAAACAATCTGAATTTTCACATGAAAAATCAATTTCGAAAAAAATTTGGAAAATCAAAGTATTTGATAATTAGTCAAATAATCAATTTACATCGTTTTTACTCATAAAAAACAACTAATTTTTGATTTTGATATCATATTTGATAAATACTCATTCCAGAGTTGACGTAATGTATTAATTATTGTTAGAGATATTGCTTTCGCAGCAAAATTCTTATTTCATGAAAGAAAAAAAAAATGATTTTATTCCAACAAAAACAAGTAAACAGATGAATGGAAACGTACTATATTTTCATAAATGTAGTAATCAGCATGTCGGCTTTTGTTTATCATGTTCGAGTCAAAATGTATTAACTTGTAATAAGAAATATTCGAAGATTATATGAAGTATTGAGCATTCTTTGTAGAAATATTTGTAATTCATTACTAACATATATAATAAAGTTGTTTTTTTTCCCTTATTGCAATAATTTTGTCTGATTTTAATAACTTTTCATGTATACGAGTTGTGTGAATATGCATCATAATATGCGTAAATACACTTATTTGTTGCATGCTAAGTTCGGTCAACGATAGAAATTGAGTGGAAATTAATCGTCGAGGAAGTATGATTATGTAAAGTAAAAAAATGTTGTGGGATTTTTAATATTATATATTATTTTATAATAAAATTTTTTTGAGTCATTTTAAGAAGCACATATAATTTTTTGAATTTAAAAATTAAAGTAGTGTCAAACGAATTTATCACTTAATTTAATACTCAGATTTCTTAAAATTAATGAAAAAAAGGTTTTCTGAGAACTTTTTGAGAATGGTTTTCAAATTCCATTATTGAAAATATATAGGTATTGTATGAAATTCAAACTCTATATTTATTAAAATTCTAAATTTTTAATAAAATAACTTTTCAGAGGAATATGATTTTGAATGGTTGATTAATAAGTATAAAAATGTCTACGATTTTAAGGAGGGAATTGTTCCTTATGAGGTATACATCATAACTATATACCTCATAAGGAACAATTCCCTCTTGATAGCTGGGAAACTTTCTCTGAATAACTTATCATTTGGAGAAAGTTTCCCAGCTATCTATTAGAAACTAAAGGCTGTGAGGCACTAATATATAATCAGTGCCTCATAGCCTTTAGTTTTTATTAAAAACGAGAAAACTTGTTCGAAATGATAAACAAATTTCGAACAAATTTCTCGTTTTAAGGAGGGAATTGTTCCTTATGAGGTATACATCATAACTATATACCTCATAAGGAACAATTCCCTCTTGATATCCTGGATATTTTTGAATATATTTTTTTAATTAAAGTTCTCAAAAGTATTATCAAAAGTGATTTTTTAAAAAATATCTCCAATTAATTAACTAATTAAAAGTATTATATTTTTAAAATTAAATAATTTTTCAATTTTTTTGAAGGAATTGAGATACTTCCCACGACAATAAAATTGAGAGGTTTACATTCTGACTGATCTTAGCATGCAACATATTTGCGACGAATAATGTGGTTGCATAATGGAGGTGCTAAAAGTAGTAGGATATGACGGGTTTTGTGACTTTTTTTGTTACATCTATATATAGACTATGCATTAAAATATATTTATTTATAAATCATTAAAAAATTAACATTAATTTTAAAATAATTTATTTTTTTATCTTTTATAAAAGAAGCTATATATAGATGATGTCAGATATTCCGCGATTAATTAAACATTGTTTAAATCCTGAATGGGTTAAACCTCAATTTAAAAATGAAGATTGTGAATTATTAAATGAATATGAAAGCCAAAATAAGCTAATGAGGTATAAATATAATGATAAAGAATATTTAATTTCATGGAATCAATGGAGTCATAATCAAAGACCTCATAAACGAGAAGAAGAAATTGAAAATAATGAAATGGAAATCATTGATGACATTAAAGAGGATGGAATTCCTAAATTTTGTAGAAAAACCTTTAGAACTAAGTTAGGAGCATATAAACGTAGAGTATTAAATCCTGAATATCTTAAACATCAATTTAAAAAGGAAGACTGTGAATTATTAAACGCTAATGAATATGAAAATGCTAAATCAAAACTGAGATATAAATATATTGGAAGTGATGAAAGGTGTAAAGATAAAGATAAAGTTTATTCAGTTTCATATAATAACTGGCACACGTTAGGGATAAGAAAACATTTAGGAGATTATGGGAAATGTTCTGAATTCTTTAAATCTAGTATGTACGAGAGAGTAAAAGAAATTAGAAATAATTATTTTCATGAATAAAAGATTCACTACCATAATGAAATAAAAAAATTTTTTAAAAAATAAACTTCTTACGAAAAATTAAAACTTAGTTATGTTTATTATTTTATTTTTTATTTTGTATGAAATGAGCGTCAAAACTAACAACGTTAAAAAATTAGGATTCACAAACGAGGAAATAAAGGATATATTAGATGAGATGTGTTATGAAGTTAGTAAATATTATTTAAGAAATTGTCAAAAATTTGCCGAGTTATTAAATGATTTAGATTATGATGGAAAAATGAATAAAGATGATGTTATAAATTTCTTATATCCTACATCTGAAGAAGAAAAACCTAAAGAACCTGATGTTTTCCCCGAATATTATGAAGAACGGATTAAAGATGATGAATACAATGAAATTGAAAGACTGAAAAAAATAAGAGATGAAATAGATGAAAAAATTAAGGAATTAAGAGAAGTTGAAAAAATATAATGAAAATGAAGTAGAGGGTTTAATGAATATCCCAGCTTCAGAATCAGAAGTACAGAAATCTCATGAAAAAGATATAAAAATTATGTCTCAGAATCAACACAAAATTTATTAGATGGTGAAAATAGACAAACACTTTCAGAAGAAGGTACTAAATTTATTCGTAAACATAAGTTACAATTTTATTGATAATGAAGAATACCCATGTATCCTACTTTCACCACCTTTAGATTCCGAAAAATTCAAAAAGCACTAAAAAAAAAACGTGACATATGCAACTAATACGATTAAGAAAGAAGATCATGATATTTACACAAATTATTATTTAAATAAATGCACAGGTGTTGATAAAGTTTTTGATTTATTAGATAAAATATCAAAAGAAACCATTGGAACATATAAAATTTTGTGTGATTGTGGTTTCATTATTGAAGATACCAATAATGTTTCATATGAAAGAACAGCACCGAAGGAAGATGAAGTGGAAAGGTCTATACATTCGTTATTAAGAAATAAAAGATATGAAAACGTATAAGCATTATATTTATTCATTTATTTCAGAAAAATGGAAGCAACCCATAAACATCTTCTCATCATTTCATAGCTATTCATACATTCCTTTTCAAAGTTGTGAAATTAAATAAGACAGGAATTAGATTTAATGTATCAGGGTACGCATTCTTAAGTAAATTAAAATGTATTCGTCACGTCGCAGATGATAAAAATTTATGTGTTCTTAATTCATTTTATGGGCTTTAAAAAATAAACTTTATTTTTATTTATTTTTAAATTTTTTATTCTTACAATAAATGAACAAAACGGAACAGCTAAAATGAATGATAATCAAATTAGAGCAGAAGGTAGAAGGTTATTTAAACGCTTCTATAACATTCCTGATGGTGTTAATCCTAAAACTCGTAGAAGCTATTTAAATGAAGCAATAGATGCATATGAAGGGTTTGACAATTTCATCAGAAAGTGAGAGATTAGCGAGAATGTTAAATGTTAATATTGATTTCTATTTATTGTGATCCTCAACAGAAGACGTGGACATAAATAAGGTAGACTTTCCATTAGTGGAATCAATAATGATAGATCCAGAATTTGAAACAGTAAATATTTTATTAACACAGAGTCCATGTGGAAAACTTCACGCTGACAGAATAACAGACGTTGAAGCACTCACCGGCTATAAAGTTTGTCCATATTGTAAAGAAGAAGTTTATTCTATCCGTGATGATCCAGAAAGGAAAAACCAAAAAGATTTTTAAAGCATTGTGAGAAATGTAAAGAAAATAATGGAAGATTAATTCAAGACGTTCAATTGCAAAAGACCCAGCAACCATATGCACCACATATTACGAAACAGAAGATATATCAGTGGTTATTAGCTCACAATTTGCAGAAATATTATAAACCGACAAGATATTATATTACTTTTGACTTTGAAACATTAGAGACTAAAGAAGAATTACAACTTTCTGAGTGTGCAACTTTGAATGCTTACTTAAAACCATTCATGGTATCATCAACGGTTAAATTAAACGATAAAACATATACGAGGAATTTTTGCTTAACTTCGAGTGATTCTTTTATTTCTGATTGGATTGAGTTTTTATTTTCAACCTGTTCATTAGTTGTTGAATCAAATATGGGTCAATACAATGAATTATTGAAGTCGCAAACGGCGGGGACTTTGTCCCATACATTAAATGAAAAACAGAAGGAAGCATTTAAAGAACTTCTAGATGAGGAATTCAATAAAGTGAATATCATAGGTTTTAATTCGGGAAAGTTTGATTTAAATTTAATTCTTCGTGATTTAAACACTGCAAAATGGAAAATAAAATCAATGCTGGGTTCTTCTTCTCAATTTAAGCAAGTCATTGTAAAGAAAACAAACGCTCCATATGAATTGAGATTTATTGACATCAGAAATTATATAGCGGGTGGGACATTAGACCAATTCACTCAAGATTTCGGAAACAATAAATCACGTGTTAAATCCTTTTTTCCTTATCAATTCATCACGTGGGAAAATTACGAAGAAGAATTATATAAAGAGGAACCATTCACGAAAGATTCATTTTATTCAGCATTAACTCAAGAAACTATATCAGATAGTGATTATCAAATATATCTCAATGATGCTAAAAACTTTAAGAATAGATTAGAATATTTTATTCATTATTGCAATAAAGATGTTGAAATTATGATTGACCCAATTGATAAAATTATTGAAGAAACATTTGTTTATAAAATTGACATGCTTCATAATCTTTCTTTATCATCGAATGCTTCAATGATTCGTTACGCTTTAGCATATAAAGACTTTAATCCTAATGAAAAATATCCTGAGGAAGAGATAGAATCAAGTTTTGAATTAACGAAAAAGTATTGGAAATATAAAATTGAATCATATAAGAAACAAGATGAAAAAGCAGAAAGAGATACTAAAAATAATGTTTCAATGGATGATTTTCAATACTATCACGATTTAATCCTTTCATCTAAATGCAAAATGTGTGGTAAAGCGTTTACATATGCAAATAAACCAACATTGGATAGAATAGATAATGAAAAACCACATACCAAAGAAAATTGTCAGTTAATGTGTTGTTATTGCAATGTCGTAAAATCAAATAAAGATGAAGATGTTCAACGTTTAAGAATCAATTTAAGAAATTATGCATTAAAAAATAATTTACCAATGACTTTAGATTCAGTTGAAGCTTATCACATTCTCCATAATGGAATTACTGGTGGTTTATCAAATGTTCAACATAGAGTAAATCTTAAAGGAATCACGCACATTAATAAACTTTCATATAATCCAGAAACTAAAACTGTATCAAATGAGGACACTTCCAACATCATGACTCATTTCGTTGGTGTTGATTTTAATTCATTATATCCTTCATCATTTTCATCTAATCCTCATGATTTCATTCAATATACTGACCATAAAATGTATATGCCGGGAAGATTGAATGGTGTTATCATTTGTGATACAGCAACAAAGAAAGCAAAAGCACTGGGAATAATTAAGAAGAAAAATACTTTATTCGTGGCTGAAGTAAAGGGTCACATTGATGAAAAATACATTAATGATTACATAAACTTTTTACCGATAATAAGAAACTTAGATATTATCACAGATGAAAAAACAATTGGCAGTTTTATGTATAATTACATGAAATCAAACAATCTACCAGTTGACCAGAAACAGAGGAAATTAACTCAGTTAGCATCAACACACAACCAATATCAACCATTTTCTTCTTATTATCTTTGGTATCTAATAGACAGATTTCATTTTATCATCGATGATATTCAATCAATTTTAACATTTACGAAAAACACTTGTTTTAATGAATTTGCGAACGAATTTATGAACGAAAGACAAAAGGCTGAATTAGAAGGAAATAAAGGAAAAAGTTTATTTTGCAAGATTTCACTTAATGGATCATATGGTTACGATGCAATGAATACACAAAATTACGCAAAGACTAAAATAATGAATGCACAGAAGGCACGCGTTGCATGTATGTCAAATAAGTTTAAAAACATAAGAGAAATAGGTGAAGATACATATCAAGTGATGCTTAAAGATAGATTTTATAGATGTGATACATGTTTACAAGAGGCATTTTTTACTTTAGATAACGCAAAATACTGGTATTTAGTTTTCATTTATGATTTTATGTATAAATGCATGGATGTTAATCGTTTTCATTTCATTGAAGGTGATACTGATTCATCTTATTGGGCAATCGCTGGCGACCCAAATCTTCCTAACACTCAAGCATTTCAAGCAATTGTTACCGATAAACAATTTTATGATAAAAACATTTTCAAATTCGCACCTTTTGATTTCTTCTGTTTTGATGAGAAATTTAAACCTAAATTAAAGAATAAAGCTGAAGAAAAAGCACATGAGAAAAAATTATTGGGTTTAGCAATTGAGAAACAAGGTGATAACATGGTTGCTTTATGCCCTAAGTGTTATACATCATTCAACGGTTCAATTGATGGAAGTGATTTTAAAAAGATTGCACAAAAAATGAAAGGTGTTAGTTTAAGGCAAAATAAACAATTAACACCTAAAAATTATTTGGATATAATAAATGATAAAGTTATTTTCGATGGTCAGAATATTAATTTACAACTTAAAAACGGGTCAATGACTCGCTTAACAATCGGTAAGACTGCATTAACAGGAGCACACACTAAGGCTGTATGTTGTGAAAATGGATGTTGTATGCCATTTATTTAATACAATTTAAAATTTTATTTTTAATAAAATGCCACAGAAGAGACAAAAGGAACCGTTAATGATGCGATTCAATATGTAAATAATGGTTTTGATACTATGATTCAAAGAGGTGGGCACCCTTAAAACATTTATTTTATTTTTATATAAATGGATAACGCATATTTAGAAAATTTAATTGATGATTTAGTACTTAATCAAAATTTTCTTAATTATAGGGTGTCCAAAGGTGTGTTTAGCACAAACCTGAATACTGCGAATAGAAATAAACATGTTACATATATATAAAGTTTATTTAAATATAATCACCATTGGATTCAATCACGCGTTCGCAGCGATCGATCCAGGCTTGAAAGACACGCTTTAAATCATCATGAGAAAATTGCTCAAATTGCTCTCTTACAAAATTTTCAAGATCATCTGGACTCGCGAATTCGCGTCCTTCAGCTCTCTTTTTTAGCGTGCCGAATAAATAAAAGTCAGAGGGTGCAATATCAGGTGAATAAATTGGGTTTGGAACAACTTTGACATTGTTTTCCAACAAGTAATTCATTACCTTATGACTTTTGTGAACTCTTGAATTATCAAAATGAATTGCAAACTTTTGTTTTTGTTGTTTGGATTTCTCAAACTCATCAGAATTGATAATTTGAGTAAGAACATTGTCAATTAGATACTGAGCATTCATCGTATTAGGTTTTTGAAGAATATCAATTGCGATGATGCCATTCACGCCCCAAAAAACCGACAACATCATCATTGGTGTGTCAATTTTTTTCTTCGGGAATGTTTGCGGATTTTCATCCTTCGGGATCCACATGATTTTGGCTTCTGTTGCATATTGAAACCAAGACTCGTCCCCTGTTACTAAAAAGCGAAACTTCTTGGATTGATACGCACGCAATATAGAGAGGAGCTCTTTCGAAGATTGGACTCTAGATTTTTTTTGAACTGAATTAAGGTTGTGCGGAACCCAACGTGTATACGCTAGTTTGTAGTTCAAATAATTGTGCAGATAATAACTGACTGTTGTACGTGGTATCTTTGTCATCTCCTCTATCCTTCTGAGTGATGCTCTTGGGTCTTCATCTAGCGCTTGAAGAATTGCTTTGATTTTTCTTTGATCCGGCGATTTTTTGTCAATTTTTATGATGGGCGCCTTTTTGTTCATGAAGTGATACATCCTAACATGATACGTTACAGTGGAATAGCTAGGAGCATCCATACCGAAGCATTTTACCAATGTCTCGTAGATTTTTTACAGTCTTTGCATTTTTTTGCAAGAGCGAGGATGTTTTCTTTATGATTCATTAAAAAAATGAAAAAAATCCCGCCAAAATTTCCCGCGAAACCGCCTCTTGTCTCAAAATTCATTTTATATCCCGGCATGGCGCCAAAATACAACATACTCATCATATACATATATTCATATTTTTTATTATATATTTATAATCAGCATATATCTCCTTTAATAGTCTCATATAGAGCGCTGTGCTAAACGCACCTTTGGACACCCTATATTATGAATTAAAATCATATCTCCAAAAACATAATAAAAATATAACGGGTGATGATATGGATTATTATTATCCGTATTATAAAAATGAAATTTTGAAATATCATGATAAAATAATTTCTAAAATTAAAGACAAAATTAAAAATAATGAATATACAAAGGGAAAAACTAAATCACAACTTAAACAGTTGAAAGATTTCAAAAATAAAGTATTAACAGAAGAAGATATTGATGAATTATATAAATTATATAATCCCGAGCCGCAAAAGCCAAAGGAACAAAAGCCAAAGAAGAAAAAGCCGAAAACAACACCAAAAGAGAAAGTAGCAAATGTTCAACAGCTAAAGGTGCAAAACACCCAGGTCCTTCAGACCATAAATGATGCACAAGCTTTAATTTATGATTCATTAGTTAAACCATATTCAGCCCGACTTTTAAATGAAGATCAACTTTTGGAATTCATCCTTCAACATAAACTCGAAGCGGAAAAGTATATCAAACCTTTATATACAGCATATTTAAAACAAATGAATAGAATACATCCAGAATTAATGAAAGGAAAATCAACAACTAAAACTTCATCATCCAAAATCAAAGCAGATAAAATTAAACCACTTGCAATACCAAAACCTCCAACGACAGTACCTCCTCCTTCAGTTATTCCTTCATCATTCACTTTATTATATCCATTTCAAACATTAAAGAAGCAAAAAGATTTTAAAAAGGATTTCAAGATATAGGGTGTCCAAAGGTGCGTTTAGCACAGCGCTCTATATGAGACTATTAAAGGAGATATATGCTGATTATAAATATATAATAAAAAATATGAATATATGTATATGATGAGTATGTTGTATTTTGGCGCCATGCCGGGATATAAAATGAATTTTGAGACAAGAGGCGGTTTCGCGGGAAATTTTGGCGGGATTTTTTTCATTTTTTTAATGAATCATAAAGAAAACATCCTCGCTCTTGCAAAAAAATGCAAAGACTGTAAAAAATCTACGAGACATTGGTAAAATGCTTCGGTATGGATGCTCCTAGCTATTCCACTGTAACGTATCATGTTAGGATGTATCACTTCATGAACAAAAAGGCGCCCATCATAAAAATTGACAAAAAATCGCCGGATCAAAGAAAAATCAAAGCAATTCTTCAAGCGCTAGATGAAGACCCAAGAGCATCACTCAGAAGGATAGAGGAGATGACAAAGATACCACGTACAACAGTCAGTTATTATCTGCACAATTATTTGAACTACAAACTAGCGTATACACGTTGGGTTCCGCACAACCTTAATTCAGTTCAAAAAAAATCTAGAGTCCAATCTTCGAAAGAGCTCCTCTCTATATTGCGTGCGTATCAATCCAAGAAGTTTCGCTTTTTAGTAACAGGGGACGAGTCTTGGTTTCAATATGCAACAGAAGCCAAAATCATGTGGATCCCGAAGGATGAAAATCCGCAAACATTCCCGAAGAAAAAAATTGACACACCAATGATGATGTTGTCGGTTTTTTGGGGCGTGAATGGCATCATCGCAATTGATATTCTTCAAAAACCTAATACGATGAATGCTCAGTATCTAATTGACAATGTTCTTACTCAAATTATCAATTCTGATGAGTTTGAGAAATCCAAACAACAAAAACAAAAGTTTGCAATTCATTTTGATAATTCAAGAGTTCACAAAAGTCATTAAGGTAATGAAATATTACTTGTTGGAAAACAATGTCAAAGTTGTTCCAAACCCAATTTATTCACCTGATATTGCACCCTCTGACTTTTATTTATTCGGCACGCTAAAAAAGAGAGCTGAAGGACGCGAATTCGCGAGTCCAGATGATCTTGAAAATTTTGTAAGAGAGCAATTTGAGCAATTTTCTCATGATGATTTAAAGCGTGTCTTTCAAGCCTGGATCGATCGCTGCGAACGCGTGATTGAATCCAATGGTGATTATATTTAAATAAACTTTATATATATGTAACATGTTTATTTCTATTCGCAGTATTCAGGTTTGTGCTAAACACACCTTTGGACACCCTATATTAAATAAACCAACTGACCCAAAAATTCAAACATTAAAGGAAAAATTCAGTCGCCCTTCACTTGCCCCATATCCATATTTATACGAAATCGATCATCTGGAATATTCAAAAGGAAACGTTACTTATTTATTTGCCATTAACATTAACACTAGATATTTATATTGCATTCCGGTGAAAGGGAAAACAGAACAGGAAACAAGAAGAGCTATACAATACTTACTAGATCATGAAAGAGTAGATAATATAAGGGGTGATGGTGATAAAGGATTTCAGGCAGCTATGATTCATTATTTCCCACAAATTAATTTTTACTTTTCATCCTCTCCATATACGTTTCATAATAAAATAGTTGATGCGGTAATGAGAACTCTTAGAGATGCGTTAGGGGTTAACGGTCAGATATACTGGGATGGAAATCATGACTCCATCATACAGCAGTTAGTATATTATTACAATAATACATGGCATAGAACTATAAACATGAAACCAGTGGAAATGAAAAATGATATTTCAAAAGAATGGGAATATATTAGAAAGCAAATGGAAAGGTTAAATGATGTTAAACGTGAAACAAATTAATTCGGGCTCATGAATTTTAAACAAGGGGATAAAGTTTTGATTCATCTCGATTATGGAAAAACTGATAAATCAATGACAAAAAGAAGACGAAGATTTGACACAATAGCTGAATTTGTTAGATATATTAACGGCAATGCATTAGTTGAAGTTGACAATAAATTAATAGAAATTCCGATTTATTTTATTACTCCATTATATTTAAATAATATTTAATTTTTTTTTTCGTAAGAAATGAGTGACAACAAAGCAGCCAAGAGTCCTGATTCAATTAAGATTCAGAGTCCAGACAATGAATATAAAAAGAAACTAAACAGAATTAAATCAAAAATATGCTATTACAAAAAGAAGCCGCAATGCGGTGGGGCTGATGCCCATAAAACTAAAGGAACTGAAAACGATAAAGAGAGGAAAGAAATAATCGAAAAATTAGAAACTTACCGTTCAATCCTTAAACTGAGTGAAGCAAAAATAAAAGAATTTAATAAAATAAATAAATTGATTGGAAGAGATGAATTTAATAAAGATGAATTTTTAAACTCTATCCAAATTTAATTTTTATTCCTCTTCGACAACGTCTCTTCGAGACGCCGAACCCTTCTGGGTTCTTCTTTCCATCATTACTGCATAACCGCATCTTCTCGGTTTTCGTGGTTTGTTGTTTTTAATTTGTTCTTGCATCATTTTTATCATTTCCTCCCTTGTTATGATTCGTGGTAAATTTTGAGCTTGTGGGGTATCCATTTATATAAAAATAAAATTTTGTTATCAGTTATTTTATCATCATTTTATTAAGTTCATCTTTAGTTAATTTGAATGATAAGAAAATTTATTTTTGAATAACTGAAGGTGTCACCACGTCACCATGTGTCACCTGGTTAATTAACTTCTCTTAAAATTACTGACAGCATGACATTTAGACAACAGGTACGAAAGGAGGAAGGCATTTATGAATTATTTTTGAATAACTGAAGGTGTCACTACGTCACCATGTGTCACCTGGTTAATTAACTTCTCTTAAAATTACTGACAACATGACATTTAGACAACAGGTACGAAAGGAGGAAGGCATTTATGAAAACATTTACGAAACATTAACGTAAACATTTACGATAAAATTGATTTCCTGGACTGTTGTCAAAATGTCATGTTGTCAGTAATTTTAAGAGAAGTTAATTAACCAGGTGACACATGGTGACGTGGTGACACCTAAAAACCATTAACGATAAAATATATTTTTGGTCGTTTATGACAAAAATAAATGGTTCATTTACTCACAATATTTTTGTACAAAACGACCCCAAACTTTTAACTTCTTTTCTGCAGTTTCTAATGCTATCTTAGCGAGTTCATATTCTCTAAATTCTCTCTTTAAATCTTCTTGTTCCCATTGGTCTAGTTCGTATGGAGAATCTCTATAACCATAACATATCTCACGTTCATGTTCTAATTGTTTTTCGCGCATTTTTCTAACTTCTTCTTCAAACAAATGTTTAGCATTCTCTACTGTATCTTCGAGTTCTTCTTCATCTAATTTCTCATGAACTTTCTTGTCTATGGAGTCCATAATATCTTTGACATAAAATGCATACTTTACAGAGCACCATTCAGCAACAAAATGAACGAGGTCAGGATGTATGTAAATACCTTTGAATTCATTTATAACACCCTTAGTAAGCTCATAAAATGCTTGTTTTGAGGTCGAGCCACTTTTGGCTTGACCGTATTCTTTCATCCAAAACTCAAGAATTTCCTGCATTTTAGCACTATTGAGAAATCTGTTTAAATGGTTTAACTTTCCTGCTTCTCTTGCCATCTTTGTTGCATTAATGTAACCATCCTTGTCTCTACGTAAGACTTCAATACCATTATAAGTGCCTTTTGTGAATGTTTCGCCATTAGATTTGTTCGTGAATGTTTTTGCTTCGACTGACATTTCTGTTCTTACATACAAAATAAAAAAATAAAAATAATTTTAAAACTAACTTTATTTTTGGACTGCATCAAATTTCCTGGACTGTTGTCAAAATGTCATGTTGTCAGTAATTTTAAGAGAAGTTAATTAATCTGGTGACATGGTGACGTGGTGACACCATCAGTTCTTCAAAAATAATTCATAAATGCCTTCCTCCTTTCGTACCTGTTGTCTAAATGTCATGTTGTTCGCTCTTTTGGAGCTCAGGACTTTAAGCAGCTCTGAACCATGCGAATACAGTCATAAATGGTGGCATATAATCTTCACCCGAGCCTGTTGGATTTGTTGTGAAAGTGTGTGAATGATTTCCTCCTGGTTCAGTTGGTCGAAAAGTCTTTTTTGTTGAATCGTTATAAGCTGGAGATAAAACATCATGACCGGCTTCATAGTCTGAGTTGTATAATGAGTGGTCTCTTAATGAGTGTATATGGTCGCTAGAAAAGTTTGTAGTTCCTGTATGAGTGTGCGCAGGTAAGTTTGCTTCTAAAATTTTCTTTGAACCACCTGTTTGCTTTGAAGAGTTAGCACAGTAGAGGAAACGATCGGTTATTTGTTGCCACGTACCAAAACCTAAAACACTTGCTGGATTTGTTGAATTCATTGATGTATATATTGAACCAATGGGGTAAATCATCTCACGAATTGTATTTAATCCATTATGAATATTGAATTTATTATATAATATTGAAACTGGGTGAGTATTTAAAACTGGTCTTGTTATCAATATTAACGTATTATTTTTGAAAATTGCTTTTCTAACATCTTGAAATTTTGTGATTTCAGACCAATTTCTTCCATCACTACTGATATTTACTAAATCACCACATCCAAAAGCAATGAAATACCCATCAATATAAAATAAATTAGTAAATCTATAATTTCGAGTAAGTTTTGGAGTGAATGAATAAACCAATTCCCAATTTGATAAATCCTGTGATAAATAAATATGTCTGTTATAACTTACAGGATATGAATAGACCATTCCACCTGAAACGAGAACATAAACATTTGATCCATAACATAAAGCTTCAATGTCTCCATCAGCTTGAAAAATTTATTCAAATTGACCTTGTGGTATTGAAGATGATCTATAAATTTTATCATTTTGTAGGATAAAATACATGTTGTTAATGTAATACCACTTACTTGTATAATCAATTTTCAAATCTGATGACATCATACTAAACATATAATAATTTATCCCATCCTCACTAATGAAAATTTGATTGACTTCATAAATTAGTACCCATTTATTATTAACGCATCTAATAGGATTATTTGGATATTTAAATTTAGCATCTTGATTTAAATTACATTTGAACCATTGGATACAATCGAATGAATAACAAGGGCAAAAATCATCTCCAACCGTTACCGTTATTATATTCAACATATAAAATTCTTGGATTAATGATTGGCTTTCGTGTATCAGGATTCCAAACAGATGGAGTAAATGATTCATAGTTTTTAAAATCATTTGTTTTAAAATAATAAAGCACTCCAGCTGTATAAAATAAATACGTGGTCACTCCATCGAAACATATCCATTCAAAAGAATCTATATCAAAGGTTTTATCTGATGATTTCATAAAATTTAAAAATGGTGGGGTAAAATAGACCTCTGATTGTTTTATTTCTTCATTAACAAATGATATATCAGCTTTCTTTGCTAACTCAGTATTAATGAATGAAATAACTTTTTCCTTATCTGCTTTCTTCTCTAACTCATTGTTAACATATGTTTTATCTGCTTTAAGGTCTAAACATCCTGAAACCCATTCTGTATCAGCTTTAACTTTAAAAGTCTCCAATGTCCATTCATGATACCATTCAACCTTTTCTTTAATTTCATTATCTTTTTCATCAACATATGTTTTATCTGCTTTAAGGTCTAAACATCCTGAAACCCATTCTGTATCAGCTTTAACTTTAAAAGTCTCCAATGTCCATTCATGATACCATTCAACCTTTTCTTTAATTTCATTATCTTTTTCATCAACATAAACCAAATTTGCCTTCTTATTTAATTCACTATCCACATATTCCTTATCTGCTTTCTTCATTAACTCACTATCCACATATTCCTTATCCACCTTCTTCATTATGTCATTTAGGAAACCTTCTATGAATTCCTTATTTAAATTAAATCTTCCAATCTTCAAAACTTTAGGAAATGCATTTAATGCGTAATATCTCTGTTCTTCTGGTGGAATTGATGTTATATCATCCGTTATTCCTTTAATTTTTGAATTCATAAATAAAATTTCTTTTATATTTGATATCACTGCACCACCTTTGCAAACGAATTCGAAATGGTCATTTTTCAATACTATCTCCAAATCTCCATATTTCAACCCTTGCGTTTGTTCTGCCGTCTTTGAATTATATGCATATGTGGCGTATGTAATGGTCTGAAGGACCTGGGCGCTTTGCGCCTTAAGTTGCTGTTGTTTAATCATTTATTACGATTTAAAAATAAATATTTAATCCGTTATCTCATCAGCTATTTTCTCTATTTGAAATTGCCATAATATTTCATTCATAAATTCTAAATCACAATCAAATAGGTCAGTTATTCTAAATTTAATACTTGATAAATCTTTTGAATGAAGAATAAATGAATTCCCGGATAATTGAAACGGATATGATAAAGAAAATGTGTTTAAGTTGATGGATAAAATGTTTTGTATTGATGGGTAAGAGTTAGGTCTAATGTTTGATGTGAAAATCTCATTGGGTATTAACTTTATCACATTTGATTAAAATGAAATTGGAACCAGTGTCAGAATACAAAACATCCCCAACATCTTTTTCAAAATTTAATATCCCCAACAATGAACGAAGATGAGGAGTACAAAATTTAATTTTCAGCGGAAATTTAATAAGGTTATTTATTTCATCAAGTTCAAAAAGTTTATCGGGTTTTGATTTAAAATTTTCTTCATACCATACGATAAATGATTCATTTAAATAACTTAAAATCATGTTAATATCCCCTTTCGCGATCACATTATTTATATACATATCATACGTTTTTTCAAGGTCATCTTTAATAAATGATATATAATCTGAAGGGTCTAAAAGAATGGGATTAAATTTACCACTCACAGAAACGAGAGTAACATTATAAATTCCGCTAACTGTTAAATTTAATTCACAGTTATTATTCGAAATAATATTGATAATTGACATTTTTTATTACGATTAAAAATATGGTAAAGCGTTATTTTCCAGTGATAAATAAAACTAGAATAAGATTACCTCAAGAATTCATAAATTCAACGAATAAGAAATTCATTCATGTTATAAATTTTAGTGTTTTCAGAAAATATGAGTCAGTGTCATATTCATCAACAGGTTATATTTCACTTCATTCAAATTTAGTTCAATCAAACCCATATAATGACCATTTCATAAGATTTTCAGATGGTATTAAAAATGTAATTGATAGATTAAAATATGAACAGATTGACAATATCGAATTTTTGGAATTTTGGTTTAAATATCCCGATGGAAAAAAGATTGAAGTTAAAGATAAAGCTGATACTATAACAAAAACAATTACAATGACCGATCCGGATAGTGGGGAACAAAAAGAAATAAAACAAACGATAGAAACTGGTGAAAGGTCAATTATTATTGATTATGATTCAAAGGATTATTATTCGATAATGTTAATACTTGAATATTAAATAGCCTTAACAAAGAATTTTTCAAGTGATATTTTATATTCATCAACTATTTTATTATAAATATCATTATATGTTAAATGAAGTTCAGTTGTTGTTCCGTTCTTTGATATCTTAATTGTGCTAATATCCTTTATAGGATTTATTTTTGCAACTGTTCCGCAGCATGAAACCTCATCATCTATGAAAAATTGAATCTTAACGTCTGAATCTTGAACATCACAAAGAATGGCGATAATGTGAATTAATGATTCATAAGGTAAAATAATTAAACCGGATTGATCAATTAAATTTATTATTGAATTATAATTATTAATTATTATATCACGGTAAATTTTCATTAATTCAGAATTAATGTCTATTTTATATGGGTTCTCGATGTTTGATGAAAGAGGTGGGGGTATGTTGGATAAGTGGGAATTTCAACAGGTTCTTTACCGGGTTCAGATAAAATGATTGGGTCTCCATTCTCATGGTTTTCTTCATTCTCCTCATTCTTCGGTAAGTCACGAGTTAATAAATTTGGTTGAGTTGCTGACCTTGTTAATTCAGGGCTAACATTAACTTTAACATTTTGAATAATTCGTGATTTATCATCATTTACGTTATAACCAACCGTAATCTCTGCTTTTGCGTTAGTGTTCTTTTGACTAGTGAAACGTCTTCTCATTTATAATCGAATAAAAAAATATATTTAAACTTTTATTTTGCTGGAAGTTTTGAATCTATTATTCCCTGTATTTGTTCTTGAAGTTGATTTTTAGCTGGTTCATTGTAATTAATAGACCTAATATATTCATTAATTGCATTCTTATAATCATCTGATTTCTCAAATTTTCTTTTATCTGATTCCTTAACTAAATCATAAGTTAAACCTCATTGCTGATATAATGGTTTCTTAATTAAATCTTTGAATGCTTGAGATAAAGCACCTGATGCAATTCTTGCTACTATAATTAGTTGGAATTGCTGTTTAAGTTCATCTTTAACATTTGCGAAAACTGGATCGAATAAAGCAACTTTAAAGAATTTCTTAGCTGAAATTTCAGGTCTAATATTTGCATATTGACCATCAAACTGGTTAGAATATCGTGGTAATCCATCCGGTCCCTCTTCAATAGCATTTAATTCTTCATTGAAATAAGAATATGGATTATAACGGTATGAATTAATTGGACCATTTTCACCTTCTCCAATGTATTGTTTAACAGCTTTTCCATTTTCATCAAATTGCATAGGATAACGTTCATTATATGCTTTACGTTTAGGATAATCAGTTATAGTTAATTTATAACCATTTATGACTTTAATATTACCTTGACCATCAGTAACGAAAACTTCATTTATACCATCAGGTTTTCCATTTGGACCCGTAATGTCTGCTTCGTGTGCTTCCCAATTTGGACCTTGACGTTTGGCATATGCTTGAGCTTCTGGTAATGTTAAAACGTTTCTCATTTGTTTAACATCTTTTTGAAGACCAGCAACAATATGAACTAATTCTTTCATTCCATCAGGAACTTTCATAGTTCTATTATATGCACCCTTTTTGTTTGTTCCTTGTTTTAATGGAACCTGTAGAAGATTTGCTATTTCTGTCATGTTTAATTATAAATAAAAAATAAAAATTAATTATAAAAAGTTAATCAAATTTAACACTCCTTTATTTAAATCAACTATTATTTTTCCATGTTCACCTAATTGCTGATATTGTGTGTAAAGTTCATTAATGCTCATTGGTAAATTCACTTGATAAAGCATAACGTTCAACTGTTGACGACTAAACCCACTGAAAATGAAAAGTGTTGATAGATTTGATTTAATGTTTGTGCTTAATGCTTTGAAATATTGAACAGCCATAAAGAATGAACACTGAATGTGTCGACATTGAGTTAATAACTGATTAAAATATGATTTCTCATTTGTTATTAGTTTTGATTTCACTGCATCATCTAGAAAAATGAGTGAATGCAAAAATTCTCTATCAAAATTTGAAATAGAAAGTGTTTCAAATAATTCATCCCGTTGTTTATCAATAATTTTATCCTCTAATCCTTGCTTCTTGATTGTATTATATAATTCTTTATACATTAAAAAGTTTTTTAAATAATCTTCTGCTTCTTCTTGTGATAAATAAATAATTGGAATTTTGATTAAATGCTTTAAAGATTCAAATGTATCATCTGAAGGTGAACCTGAACGGTTGATATAAATTAACACATGTGAATAGGGGGAAGTGTTAGCAATAATGATAATTTGTTTTAATATCGTTAATGTTTTACCTTTATTTTGTTTACCAATTGCTGCAGTGATTGAATTTAAGTAACATTCAGAATATGGAATTTTCATTAATTTTTCCTTAGATAGAGCATTTCTATTATCACTCAATGCTTCATTAATCATATCATCTACGTATGTATTATATACTCCTGCTAATTCTTCATAAGGAGTGTATGAATTTAAATCCATTTAATCAAAAATAAATTTATAATTTTAAACATTTCTATTCATCAATATTTCATCATATGAACTTCTATACTGTGGTGGTGTACCTGTTGGATGATATTTCAAACCTTCATCCGGTGTCCATGTCCAATATGTAGTCCTAGTAAACCAAACCTGAGGAGGATTTGTCACCTTTGAACAGTAAGTGTCATTTTCACCCTGAATGATTGGATAAGCTTTCACTTGTACTGTAACTTGTGAGTTGAAAGTTTCTAATCCATCAAAGAATATACCCGCTCCATCACGTTGAACTGGAATAGTGCATAAGAATGAAGTTTGGTCTTTCCATGTTCTAGCTAATGGCGTGCCATCATCTGCATTCAGTGGGTCTATTAATGAGTCCTCGTATTCTTCTGTGCATTCATTCACTCCATCTAAATCAGAAGCTTGAAGCATACGTGTAAAGAATATGTCGCCCACTGTGGTCATCGCTTGATCGGGGAAGTTTCTGGAATCTATAGTGACCTGAAGACCTCGAAGCATTGGATTTTCTAAAACTGTTCTTTGCATTGCATTCTTCGGAAATGTTAACACAACATCTGTAACATTATGAAGAGCGTATGAGAAATCTGAACTGATACCTTCAGGAGTGATGCAACCTCCATTTAGTGAACGAACGTCAATATGTTGAGCTGGAATCATGAATGGATCTTACTGTATAAACGTGGTATTGCTTTAACTGATTCTTCAATTAAACCGTATCCTGGTAATGCATTTATCCTCTAAAACTTCCATCTTTGTGCATGAAATAATAACGTCATCAACTGTTGCGTCAGCAGATGTAGCGGCTAAGCTTGTAATTAATTTGGCAGGAAGTCCGATTTGTTGGAATTTGCGATCATATTTATAAACATGATTCATAATCTTTTCATAATTTTCATCGGTTATCTTTTCATAAACGTAATTTTGTAAATCAGCAACTCTTAACGGGTCAACCTGACAAAATACTAAAGTATCCCTGAAAACATAATATTTAAGAATGATATCACCAAATGATTTAGGATAATCATCGAACGCCTGAAATGCTAACAAATCATTTACCGGAATAATCATATCAAAAGTGATATCAACTTCTTCATTTGCTTTCTTGAAAACTTCTGAAGGGTCAATATATTTACCACATACTGAGTTATCATATTTTTGAACATTATTATATAACGAATGAACAAACTTTTTAACTTTCCTTTTGATTTTGGTTTATATGTTGCAAATGCGAAAGATTCACGGGCGCAATCCATCTGAAGATAACCGGCATCACCTCTTTCGGTTTCTACTTCTAATTGTTTAAAGCTTTGATTTGATGATTTGTAACCAACGAATAAACGCATGCATTTAAAAGCGACATCACATGTGAAAGCTTTATTTGAAACAAGAGTTGCTTTAACTTTGCGTTTAATATATGTGTCACCTAATTGGTTCACATCATGAGCCGGATTTGTAATTCTTAAATGAGTTTGTTTATCATCAAAATATGGAGCATCAGAGTCATAGCATGAACTTTCAAGTTCTCTATAATATCTTCTACCATCATTCTTTGCGAATATTTCATTTATCTTTTCGAATGAATGAAATACATTTCCATTAATCGGTTTAGTGTTTGGCACCAAATAGTTAGTCGTCATTTATTAATAAATAAAAAATCAAAATTAAAAGATGAAAATGAATTTTTAATTTTAAAATGAAATAATCAACTATGGCTGCAGGTATATTTAAGAAACTGTGGAATAGAGTAAAAAGAGGAGCGAGTAAAGTTTGGGAAACATTGAAGAAGGGGGCAAATTGGATATTTAAGAATAAAGAAGCAATTAGTGACGTTGCTGAATCAATAACACCAAAAGCTGCCCCAATAAGAGAAGTTTTAAATAAAGGAAAAAAGTTTATCAAAGACTACAACCGATACTAAGATAAAAATAATATTTATTTTTTCCACTATCTACCTCCTATTTATTAAGTATTCCTTCAGCAATTCCACCAACTGCGTTACCTGCTTGTGCTCCCATCGCCGGATTACCTGCTTTAGTACTAATACTCCACCTATGATAGTTCCTTGCGTTTTCGCTACTGGTGCCAAAAGTTTGCAACGGGTTTAATAATCTTCTTTTATAAACCCACCACCCCGCACTTTTTAACCATCCCCATAATAATTTTTTTAAAGAATCCTGCCGCCATTTCTGATTTAATATTAATTAAAAAATATATTTCATCACTTATTTTAATTTTATTTAATGATAAATGAAACCGATTTTAAAAATAAATGAAACAGAGGAGGAAGAAATAAATGAAAGTGAAAATGTTCAACAAAAAATAAACGTTGTTTAAACCAATTACTGAAATAAAAAATTTTTTTCATCTGTTGAAGAATTTAATGACTATTATGCTAATAATAAAAAATTAATTTGAAGAATTGACAACGTGTAAAATTGAATAAAATGTTTAAAGTTGATGGATTCAAAATTTCAAAAATAAAAGGGTGGTTAGTTTGAAATCTATTCTCAATCAAGAATCACCTCATTAATGAAAATTGATGATTTAACAAAAGATAGAAGAGATTGAAGAAAGAATGAATCAAATAATTGATTTCATAAATTCAAATAATCATTAGTTTCTTAAAGTTCTATGTTGAACTCATCAAATTCATCTTCATCATTACCATTACCTTTAGCGAGTTTATTTACTCTTTCAACTTTATCTTTTGATAGTCTTTCGTTTAATTTTTTCTGAAGTTTTTCGTTACCAAGTTCTAAAATTTTACATGGATGATTATTAAACCCATTCAGGATTTAAACAATGTTTAATTAATCGCGGAATATCTGACATCATCTATATATAGCTTCTTTTATAAAAGATAAAATAAATTATTTTAAAATTAATGTTAATTTTTTTTAATGGTTTATAAATAAATATATTTTAATGCATCGTCTATATATAGATGTAACAAAAAAAGTCACTAAACCCGTCATATCCTACTACTGCTAAATTTTGATTTTTAATATGGGGCTTTGGTATGTATAATCATGTTCTTATCTCAACGTAGGAGTATTGGTGCAATATGATTAAAATTTACGAGGTTGATCTTAAATTGAATAATTCTGGAGTATAAATCACAATGCAGCTAATTCTATGTTAAAGATAGATACAGATTGTAGTAATCAATTAGGGAGTACAAATTCATTCTTTCATTTCTGTCGTATTGAGCAGAAAGGAAGAGATCATAACCCTAGGAAAAAAAGCCCAAATTTGTCACTTTTCATAGTACGTTAAACTCAATTCGCTCGGCGAATGCCGAGCACACGTACTCATCATTCAACATAATATTCTCATTCTTTGGTTATTATAGTGCCAGACAACACAAGATTTCAAAGAATTACTTGAGTTTTCAATTAATCTTAATCCGATTTTAGATTTATCGAGAACTCATCATCACAATCACATACTTCAGTGCGGTAACTACAATTATCCATATACAGAAGGAAGTTCTTTTCGAACAACTCATTTGGAGTCTGTTTTGGAAAGAACTTCTTTCTGTCCGACTTAATCTCATAGTTCCTGATCAACCAAAAGACAGAAACCACACACTATCTACTTAGGAAAGGAGTTCTTTCTAAATCTTCCTTAAATTGAGATTTTACGAGAGATAACCCTTCTATTGCACTTAAAAATGAACATTTTGATATCTTTAGTATCACACATGTCATATATAGTATTTCATCTACATGAATACATTCATCTTTCGAAGTCTCTCATTAAATGGGAGGCTTCGAAAGATGAATCGTTTTATTCATACAACTTTAAATCTCGAACACATTTAGAGAGTGAGTATATCATTTTATTCTTGTTTTGAGTTTATATTCTGATTCAAAATTGCAGTGAAAACAGAAGTTCACACATCATATCTGAATGTGAGCTCATCTATACTTATGCGATCTCAATACCTCCACTCTAAGCATAAGAGGTGAAGTTATATAAAAATTATCAGATGCGTTGAAGTCTCAAAAGTATTGCCTGAATGCTTGTTTCATATTTGTCAAGTAGTTTCAATGAATAAATGTATTGTTTTTTATAATTTCGATTTATTTTTAGAAAATATTCAATATAAACCTTTATTGTGTTATTTACATCTCATAAATTCTCTGTCTAAATCATATAAAAGCGCGTTTTACCCCTATGAAATCAAGAATTCATTCAATATTCATGGTATATTTATTAAATTTATACGATTTACTAATAATCAAATTTATATCCTCATAAATAGCAATATATTTTGGTAATCTATGATAATCATATACAATATTTGAAATCAAATTTTCAGTTAGTTTAGGTTCCTTGTTAATAGTAAACCATTATAATTTATTACTAATAATAAAATCTATGTGTCGTATTGAAATTCAATAAAATTACTTATTCGTCCAAAAAAACAAATTAGATAAAATTTTTCTTTTTTTATGTAATTTTTGTTTTTCATTTTTCTCAAGATCCTAAGTTATGTTCTAACTTTTGACATCATATCCTATCATGCTAGGCTATATATTATAGCATATCCAAAAGGCAAGGAAATCTATCAGAGAAGTAGGGCTGTACAAGATTTAAAAAAACATTGCCGGGTTACCGTAGAGGCCTAAAAAAATCGCGCCTCGGCGGCAAGCCGCCTCGGCATTAAGAATGCGCATCTAAATTTTTATATGTCCTTCTTTCTTTTATTTTTCCCTTCCCTTTCTTTTCTTTTTCTTTTTTTCCCCTCCTCTTGCTCTCATTTACCTTTTTTTTCCTTTTCTCATCATTTTTCAAAATTTTAAATTTTTATCAAAAATCTTGCCTATAAAAGCAGACTATGGAACCTTTTAATGCCTCTTAATCAATATTATACAGCATAAAGCATATTAAATGAAAGTAATTACGTATAAATTTATTTTATTATCTTATTTATTAATTCTTTAGCATGTATTGTTTAATATTAACTTTCTGTACATTAAATATGATATCTCCAAAGTATGAATGCCTTGTAACGAAACGAAAACTTAATTTTATGTTGAATATTTGTCACAAACATTAGATTATTAAAATATATGTTGGATATCCCTTAGTATGAGACTTCATGACTCTTGTAGTCTAACGTGAGCTTTGGATTGCAAGCTCTGTGGTTAACGAACATAAATTAATTGTAAAGTTTTCAAAATTTTTCATCGTTTCTATCAGCATCTATTTTTCCTTTAAAATAATATATTTGTATGAATACAATATTTAGTAATTTTTTTATTTCCCATAATTTCATTCAAAATTTCAGAAAAAATTAATTTCTATTCAATATTATTTCAGCTTCAAAACACTTCATTCTTATAGATGTTGATTCACTAAAGTGTGATACTCAATGTCTTATTTCAATGAAAATTGTTCTGCAAACTTATTTCACTTTTGACCTCACTTTTTCCGTAATTCAATTTTTTACTTTTAATATTTTAGATCTTCATAATATCATTTGAAAAATTAACCATATAAAAAAATCAAGTTAACAATTCACTTTTTCCGTAATTCAAAAATCAAAAATATAAATAATATATCTTTTTATCAAATATTATTATTATATTCTATGAAAAATGAGGTCCGGAAATTTTGCGGATTCCCGTAACTCAATTTTACGGAAAAAGTGCAGTAAACTATTCAAAATACGGAAAAATTGGTGTAAACTAATGATTTTACGGTAAAATCACGGAAAGTCCCGGAAGAATATATGTGCCTATATGAAATTATACAAAAATGAATCAAACGCATTTTAAAAGATTGTTCTTGTATTATAAATGCTATTCGCAGATTTATTAGTTGAAGAAAATTACCAAATTTTTGCCGATTTACAAAAAATGATTTACAAAGCATATTTTTATAAGGCTTTAAAAATCTTTAAAATGTGACCGGTGACGGAAATCCATGGTAACCAACCGCGGTTCCCGTTTGGAATGCCATACAGAGAAGCCTTTTTGACCTATCGTTGCCCTACCTCTTATGCACACATAAATTTGAAAAGGTATAATTAATTTGAATGATCTGAAGAATTAGTTTGAAACTCAAGAAATAAGTGCAAAAATCATAGATTAACCTTTTATTTTTGCATTTGCATTTTCATAGCTTTACATAATCGAAAGAATATGTTGTATAGATATGTCTATATATTAATTATTCAGTAAAAATTATTGTAAAGAAAAAAAGCATATTCAATATTAATACTATATTCAAAAAATTCACAACAAATCAAAAATCATCATTTCACATTTTATATCTGATGAAAGTTATCATCCGAAGATATGTAAAAAAATTCATTTTGAGCATACGGTATATTCAATTTCACATTTGAAACCATTTTCAATTTATTCCCCTCTCTTAGATAACAAAGTAATTCACCCCTGAAAGATATTAAGAAAAAATCGTTTTTTTATTACTGTTCTTTTTTGTTTTTCAAACCACCCTCAATTTTTACGAAATAAGTTAAATTTTTAACCTATGGAAGACTCATCAACTACTGCAAGCCGTAACATGGACTTTTCAATGTCTGTTAGTAGTAGGTATCAGGGTTTAATAGACATACCCATAGGCACTCAAGTAATTGATGCGATGGTTTCATTTTTCAATTACCTTGATAACTACGCTCCAAGAATGCCATTTTTGTACAATTTTGTATCAGTTGTAAGAATGCTCCAATTGATTGGCGGTGCGTTCATGGCAGCAAATAACGATATCTACGACCCTAATACTATCACATATAAAGCGATGAGTATCCTCACATTTACATTTCACTTAATTCCTGTTCAATATAGACTCGGAAACGAGTATATTATCCTTGATATTGTCAGTTTAATCTTGTTTCTTTTTGGTATGTATCTTTTAATCACAGCTTGGATGTACAAAACCACAAGCAAAGTTCCAAAGATCTCAACCAATGTACTTGCGATCTACATTGCCGTTGGACCTTTCATTTTGATCCCAATTTCTGTCCAATACTTTGGTCAAATCATCAGTTCCCTTATTGTAGGAAGAACAAAAGATGTGGTATCAATTGTATCATCGATTATAGGCATTTTAATTGTAATTCCATATCTATGGATTATGGTTAAAGCATATTTGATCACTTTGACATTCAGACCATGTTCCTTCATGTCAATCGAAGCAAGTCCGCAATGGAAATTCTTTTTCACTACTTTAATTGTCACTTTTGTTTCTTCCTTAACAACATACTTCCAGAAATGGCCATCGTTAGCGATGATATGTATATCAGCCGCCGGATATGTCTATTGTGGCACAACATGCTTCAATGGAGGAAATTTTGTTTTGGAATTACATCAAGTCATGGTTTTAGGTGGTTCTTTCCTCGGATTCATCTTATGCTGCATGAACTTATACCAACTTCTATCATTAAAAAGATGGAATGAAATATTCTTTGAAATATTTATTGCAATAGCTGTCGCTTGCTTCCTTTTAACACAAGTATACGTACGACTAAGATACAAACGTGACCTTGTCATTCTCGATAAGTTCGAAGAAAGCCAAGATATCACATTATTCGGATCAAAAGGAAAATTCAGAAGAGTTGTTGGTACAGGATACACATTTTGCCATCCTGCATGTATAAACTTCTCAGTTTTCAAAGCAGCGATCGTTGAATGGCCAGAATCAATCGATCTTTGGGCAGAATACGCAAAATTCGTTGCAATTTACCCAGAACTTACACCAACATTGATATACATTGGACAGAGTATCAATGCTTTGAACCTGAAAGACTCAATTTCAACAATTATCATGTCTAATATTGGTTATATCATGAATACGCGCGAAACAAAGATTACACCTGCTCTCACGAGTAAGATCTCAAAGCTGAACAAAATTTTCAACAAAGCGAAGAATCGTATTCGTAATATCTGGGATTTAATTCTTCAAGGCTCAGTTGCTGAAATTAACCATGCTATTAAATCAGCAAATGAAGCTGTAGAACTTGCAGATGTCGAAGTTAGCCAGTTAAAGAGTCTTTATCTTAATAACAGATTTGTTGCTCGTCAATACGCCAAATTCCAAGGCGACATCAACGCAAACGCTGTAGAATACAAGGTATGGATGGAGAATGTCATACAACTTCAAGCCGGTAAGCAAGTTTGTGCAGATATTGTCCACGGATTAGGAGTTTTCGTCTTCCCGAGCCTTCCTGAGAGTGTTGAAGGTTCTGATGGCAAAAACATGATGTCTCTCACCGAAATGGAGTCAGTTGAAGAATTAAATGACGAACAACAAGCCGAAGAAGATGCAAACATCGAAGTTTTAGCAACATTAACAAGGCAAATTGAGAAACAAAGGATTCCTGCCATCAAATGCATGTATATGTCTACATGTTTAGGTTGGTTCTTTACTGTTTTTGTTCCAATTTTAGCATTAATCATTTATTACACAACATTCAGGGAAGATTTGAATGCACCTTTAGTCTTCATGTACGGTATATCATATATGAGGAACTTACTTAACATGTTGGCCGCATTCACAGCAAAATTCTTGTTCGAGGAACTTCCCGATCCGAAATCACCTGAAGAAAAAGTGACAGATGTCATTCATTTACAAGAAGGATTTCCATTGACCGGATTTGGTGATGACGTGAGATCTAGGGAGATCTTGAAATACCTTGCAGCACAAGTTTCATCCACAAGTTCAATGATGTCATCTCTTCGATCATATAAATTTGGCAACGAATTATTAGAAAAAGCTCGAGATATGGTATTTGGATCCACCATTGTCTTTAACTTCTACACAAACCGGTCGATGGAGTATCCAATGAAGTCATCCGTTGCACAGATCGCAGCATTGATTGCTACACACATTGGATCATTGATTACTGATGATGAAATCACATATGATGATGCTCGCGGATCAGATTATTTGACAGCAACAAATAACAATGATCTTGCAACCGAACAAATGAGCTCAGCATTATTAGTCTGTTTAGAATACATTCTCAAACAAGATTAAAGCCAGAAAGCATGGATTATCTCATTAATGGTTTGTATTCCTGTCGCTATCATCATTACATGGATTGTCACATTTAATTTGCAGTACAAGAAATTGAAATCAAACAAAACACTTCCAAAAACAGTTATATCAACTGTTTCTGCATCATTCAATCATCTCAAGAAGAATTCAGCATCAACAACAGAAACGAACCAAACAAATGATGATGCTAATTTAGAAGATATGTCAAGACAAGAACAAAACATTATTAAAGTTTTTTCACAAATTACGGATGGCTCATCTTCTACAACAAGTCAATCATGGAATATGCTTTTCTTTGTTGGAATTGTTATTTTAGGCTGTGTTGGTTCCTGTGTAATTTTGTATTGTTATTTCCAAGCATCTAAAACATTGATAATATGTTTGGATGCAGTGGATATTTGTATTCAGTTTTCAGTCATTTGTTTAAAGTATCTCTTCAAGAATACGATGCAGCATTTCATGATACAACAGTTGATCTCGCTAACGAAATTGTCATGATGAAAATGAGTATTCCCAAGTTTATTGATTACTTCCATAAACTTCGATTAGGCGGAACAGGAGAAAATCAGTTACCATTCACAGGAATGACTAATGCTCTCAAGAAAGCATCATCAATTATTACATGTCCAGATAAATTGGATCCACCTACAACTATCCCTGAAAGTGCACATTGTTTCACTGCTGCAGTTCAGTTGTATTTGACATCCGGATATCTTTTGAGATATTTAGCATTCATTTCCATGGAAAATATTTCTGAACGAACTTATCCTATCCCTAATGATCCCGATTTCGAACAGATCTGACAGATTGGTCCTATAGAATTATATGAAGCATTTTTCTATAGAATTGGAAAGACATTAACAGAAGAGATTATGTCAGGAATCAACAAATACGGAACAACGATTAAAGGTGTTGGAATTACATGTATATTAGTAGCAATGATATTAATGTTTATGGCTGTTGCTTTAATACACAAAGAAGATATTTTGTTGACATTCACAATGAGATTGTTATTGTTCTGTCCTCCAAGAGTTGTTTTGAGTAATTCAAGAATTATGGATTTATTGCAGGCGATTATGAAAATAAAGATGCAGATCAATCTGCAAAGCATCTTGCTTATTCTAATGAAGTCGTTAATAAACTGAATGACTCAATTATTGTCATACAAGATGATGAATCAAATAAGATCATTAACATTAACACTGCTTTCGAAGAAACATTTAATGTTAAATCAGAAGATTTGATTGGAAAAAGTGCAAAAGAATTCTTTACAAATGAGAGATTCCAAGGAAAAGTTGAGTCAGCAACGACGACAATAACAAATCTCCAATTTGAAAAAGATGGAAATACAGTTTTCATGGAATTCACACCTGTTGTTGTCAATACAACAAAGATTATTTCAGGAAGAGATAAAACACAAAATATTTTACATGAACAATTAATTGAAGAAGAAAGAAAGAAGTCTGATACAATATTGGCATCTATTTTACCAGCCTCTTTAGTACCAAGAGTACAAGCAGGAGAAAAGAACATTTCTTTCTCTGTTCAATCAGTTACAGTTTTATTCTTTGATGTTGTTGAATTCACGCCATGGTGTGGTTCACATGATGCTCAGTATGTCATGAGAATGTTGAATATTGTTTTCAAAGAAATGGATGCAATCACAAATGCTCATAAAACTATGACAAAGATTAAATGCATTGGTGATTGTTATATGGCTGCTGGTGGAATATTTGATGAAGTAAATCAACCACAAATTCATGCGAGAGAAGTTGTTGATTTCGGTTGTTTAGCAATAAAGAAATTGTTGGAAATCGATGATAAAGAAAATGAAAATCTCAAAATTCGAGTTGGAATTAACACGGGCGGTCCAATTGTTGCAGGTGTCATCGGAACAGAGAAACCAACATTCGAAATATTAGGACCTGCAATCAATATCGCCCATGAAATGGAACATCACGGTGTTCCAATGAAAGTACATATTTCTAGACCTGTCTACGAATTTATATATGGTGGGCAGTTCTCCATCAAGGAAAGAGGTGAAATAGAAGTCAAAGGTGGAAAGATGTTCACATATTTAGTTGATCCGTGAAGAAATATTTTCATTGTATTATTTTATTTGAAATAATGTTGTAAGTAAACATTTTAATTTATTTGTTATTATCATCTCTGATTTACTTTAAAAAAAATACTTTATAAGTAAAATTTTTTACATGAGAATCAATAAAATCTTGTTGTATATTAATTCATGAAAATCAAACGAAATATGATATCGCATAAGTGTTAAATCTCTCAATCTAATACACGGATTTGAACAATGATTTCTTTAATGATTTTGTTATTCACTTTTTTTTTGATTAATCACAATAAACAATTACTGAATTTGATTACGGAATTATATTTAAAAAGCTATGCCATAAGTGTGTTTAGGTTGTATAAGATTTGCTTTTTAATGATTGAATGAAAAAATGGTTAAAATTTTATTAATTTTCCTTTGAAGTCAAAAACAGTAATACGGAAATAGTCTTGATCACTTGAATTCTTTCCTGTTTGTGTTATTTTGAAAGCAACAAAATAATCATTAGTTTGAAGTGGAAATTCTTTGATTTCTCTTGGTTGAAATTCATAGTATTTATTATCTAATACAATAGATGTTCCATCTTCTTTGGTACCTTCTAGCTTCCATTTCTCAATAAATAGAAGAAAACCATATGTGATCGTAGAATATATGATTTTGGTTTTAATTTATATCTTTAGATCAGCTTTTACCCATGAATTAGGTTTATTATTGTAAAGAATTAGCATTATCTGAATATGAATTTATATCGGATAAATTTCCACAATAAAGAGATGAAGCAGTCATTTCCATTTGAATTTCTTTTGAAACTTTTTCAACAATTTTATCAACAAAACTAAAACTATGATTTGATATTTGAAATTGATTTCGAATCAAATGTTTTTCGAAAGATGTAATAGATTGATTTGAATTTCAAATTTATTTCTTAATTTTGAATGATAATGTTTCAATGTTTCATTATAAATAGTTAAAAGACTTGATTCATAAGAGTTTTCAACTGAAAAATTATAAATATAGTCATAAACTTCTGAAGAACAAAATTGTAAATTAACATAGCTAAATAAATCAAATAATGTATGTCTCTTCTGCAAGTATCTAAAAGTAACAAACATAGTTTGTCTTCATTTTCTATTTTCAGTTCTTTTGACTTCAAAATTTTTTCACAAAATTCAAATCCATTTTTCACAAAATTTGTAATGATATCATCATCTTTCAAACTGTAGAAATGTGATGATATGTACTCAATGCATTCATTCATTGTCGTAGAATCGTTTTCGTATGCAGAAATTTCGTACTTCTTAAAAATGTTTTCATTTGTGAGAGATTTGTCTGATTTAACATGTTTAGCATATACTTGTATGAGAAATTGATTTCCAAAATATTTGCCGATTTCGAATATGTCATGATAATGTGCCTCATCTGCTTCAAATTCAAGTTTTCCTGTTTCAATAAAGTTTGAAAGTATATCAATCGAATCTTGGCATGTAATATCTAGATGTGTGTTCAATGATGTGATTGATTTATCAATATAATATTTTTCTTTGATTAATTCTGAAAAACAAATCGCTGAAGACTTCTTTGTGTTGATGATTCGATCATTAATATTGATACACAATGTACCACATTCCGTAATAACATGCGCACGCTTTAATTCATTGCACAATTTCGATATTTGCACCATGAAAAAAATTTTCCACCTTTTTTTTTAAATTTTTCAATTTATTGGTGAAACTCAAAATATATTGCCACAGGGAAAAAAATGATCACTAAATTGTAGTTTTACTGAGTGTGTTATTGTTAGAACAATAATAATGCCCTAAAATAGCCAAATTCTACAAATCGTGGAAGTATCAGTTTTTTATTCATGGATTTCAGTAGTTTTACTAAAAACTTTTGGGTAAAATTCTACTTTTTAGGTCATTACTTGTTATAGTGTTTATCAGAAAGGATTTTTGGTCAATATTATTTTTGCAATTCTGTAGATAAATCGTTAAAGCTTCAATAATGTGAAGTAATTCTTTTAATTATTAGATTATGGCTCAATGTTATGTGTATCAATTGTTGATTCAAAGTTAAAAATTCTTTTACAGTTAACTAAATCTTCCTATAAACGAATATTAAATCTAAAAGTTATTAGATATGCAGCGTTGTTAAGTATAAGTGATCGTCGCTGTGTAAATGATGAAAAAAGAAATAATATTTCTTATTTCCGAGCTTTTTCCAACAGACAACTGTTGCCTTTGGTTCAAGCAGGCAAATTCTTCTTGTTAACATTTCCAAATTTTTTAGATTTTGTAAAATAACTCATTTAACTTTTATATTTTGATTTTAATTTTTAGAATTCAAAAATATTTTTGGAAAAGTAAGGTTGAAAAATTAAAAATTTCAATTTTACGAATAAATTAAGCTTTAACAAGAGATTTCAAAACAATAGACTCTTTAGATTTTTAAAATATTACTATTTTCTTCTAGAATTTTTGTCTGATTCCGGATTCGAAATAATACAAATTCACATTATAATAAATTTTCATATAATTCTAATAATTTTTTGTGTGATATATCGTGTTTTATGTCGTATAGTTGATTGCTAGCTCCATGCGTTGAAAACAGAGTTGCATGTTTTTTTCTCACTTTATGCAAAATCTCTCTCTTCCGGAACCGTTCAAAGGACTGAATGAGTTACGGAAGTGGGGAAATGTGCAAGCAACATTTAGCAAAGATAAAGTCATGAAAATAACAGTTCAAGCTGTTGGTCCATTCCTATATTTATTTCAAAATAATAGTATCAAAGATGTAATCCAAATAATATTCATACCAACATCTACAAATGATGTTAGCAAGCATTCTAAAGGATATGAAGTCATACTTAATTCAATCGGAAAAATCTTCTCACCTGTTTCATTAGTTTTCGAATCATCAAAAGAAATGAAAGAATTTCAGATGTATTTTAACAAAATATACAGTGAAACAGTCCAATACTACGAAAGATTAATAACGAATTCTTACCAACTCCAAGAAGAAATTGAAGAAGTAATAGGACCAAAGGAAACAAAAGCAGTCAAAGCTTCGATACATGCAACAGCTAAAAACTTCCAATTTCAACCAACAGAAGGTGATAATGTCAAAGAACAGACGGTATCGCAGAAAATATCAAGTCTTACAATGGTTTACCCAGAACCGAAACAACCTTTGAACAAATCTCATTGTGGATTACTTTTTATTGTTGGAGATATCAATAAAACTTCACCATCTCATACATTCCTTTGCAAAACAGTGCCAGATATGATGAAATGGGTATTAACCATATTCATTATCGCTAATACCCCTGATGCTCAGTTCAAAGCCTTAAATTCAAAACAAAATGCTTCTGAAAAACAGAAGAAACCAAAGAACAACGCGGATTCCACACAACAGACACCAAAATCTACAGCTAATTCAGACAAAACTGTTGCTTCAAGATACATTTTGAAAGAAGAAATCGGAAAAGGAAGCTTCGGAGTCATTTTCCTTGGTGAGCATATTGTTTCTCATGAAATGGTAGCCATTAAACTAGAACCTGTTGAGAAACAAAGCCTTCAACTTAAAAATGAATCAAAAATTTATAAAGTTTTAGCGGGTTGCCCAGGAATTCCTGAACTTTTCTGGTTTGGAACGGAAGGCCAATACAATGTTCTTGTCATGGAGTACCTCGGAAGTTCCCTTGAGTTCGAAATGATGCGCCACAACCAACAATTATCATTAAAAACGGTTTTGATATTTGCAGATCAGGCCATTTGCCTAATACAATACATGCATGAACGCCATTTCATACATAGAGATATCAAGCCAGAGAACTTCTTAATTGGAACCGGGAAAAAATCAAATTTAATTTATTTGATCGATTTCGGACTTTCAAAGAAATATAGGGATCCGAAGACTAAAGAACATATCCCATACAGAGGCGATAAAGAACTTGTCGGAACTTCTAGATACGTTTCAATAAACACTCATCTCGGAATTGAGCAAAGTAGAAGGGATGACCTCGAAAGTTTAGGTTATGTCCTTGTTTATTTGCTCAAGGGACAACTTCCATGGCAAGGAATTCAGTCAGAGAACTTAAAACAAAAATATGAGAAAATCGGAGAAAAGAAAATGACTACTTCCTTTGATATGCTATGTCAAGACTTACCTGAAGAGTTCATAAAATACTTTGAAATAGTCAGAGCTCTTGATTTCGCCCAAGAACCCCCTTATTCACAACTTAGACAAATATTTAGAGAATGTTTTCTGAAACATGACTTTGTTTATGACTACAAATACGATTGGTCGAATGGAAATGACAAGGAAACATGCAAAAACTATGATCCAGTTCCAATGCATGCTCCTATCTTCAAAGATCATGAAGCTGGTTTGGAGATTTTACCCAAAAATGAGAGAAATCACCCGAATTTCAGGTACGCGACTCCAAACATAGAGAACAACAGGATACAACAGATAACTGAACAGTTGACAACAGTAAAAGCGAGGACAGCAATCACAAACAAAAGAGTTTGGGTTGATCCTGGAAAAAGACAAACATTTCCAAGAGGTCCTCCACCAATTCCTGCAAAAATGCTTCCTCCGCCAAAGAAGAAAGGAAGACTAAGCAGGACTACGCAGCTGGCACAAAAAACATTCTCTCTTCTGGTTTCTCCAACTTCTTCTTTGAGACAACAGTCGCAGTCACAAAACAAATTTGATGTCGCTTCAACAACTCCTTCCTTGGCAAGTGATAATATCCCAATACATCCTAACACTGCTCCTGAACCAGTGAAAACAATGAGCTTAGACGCACCATACAAACCTGAAGAAATTCCTGAAGATGATGAAAATTAAGTTTTTTTTTAATTATTTATCTTTATTTTTTTGTGTTGTTACATAAAATGTTTGATTTTTGTTTAAAATTTATCGTTGATATCTTTCTTAATTGACATAAACTCCTTATTACGTCAAGACTTTAAGGTTTCTTATAACTCAGGTATCCCAAACTTTATATAAAGAGATTTCTACTGCCATTTCAATTAGCGTGCTAATGATAATGGTTTTCTGCCATCATTAGTCAATTATATAACGAGATTGGTGTTTTAATGATAATGTATTATACCTCCAAGTGCTTATAAAGAACTGAAAATCATTTTAGTTCTAAAAAGATTTTTTTTTCGTTGAAATGATTTTTTAATATATATTTCTAAAAATAAAGGATCAATTTTTTTATTCATTTTAAAAGGCAACAAAATTACTTTTCATTTTACTGTGCGCTTGAATCATAGTTTGAGTCATAAGTTCCAGACTCTTCGTTTGTTGCAGTTCCAGTCGCAGATTCCTCGCCAGTTGTTTCCTCTGTGTTTGTCTTCTCAGCGCCTTCCTCACCTTTCTCTTCTTCCTCGTTCTCGTTCTTCTCTTCTTCCTCCTTTGGTGGTGGTGGCGGTGGCTTCTTTACTGGGAGCGGTGGCCACTCAAGAGGCTTCTGGGCCTTCATGCCTGTTCCGAAGTACATCATGACCATGCGGCTACCATTTTCATTAGAAACGATGTGCAAACCTGGCCATACGTTAGATCTAAGCCAATATCTCTTGCTAACGCCATTCACCTCTCTAAGGGACCAGCACTTGTACTCGTCCTTAGATTTATCCTCTGTGATTGGTGTCAAAATTGGTGGGCCATGTTCAACGACTGGCTCTTTCTCGTTGCCTTCTTCGTCCTGCTGGTCTTCCTCGAAGATGTAGAACTCGCAGCGGCCCTGATCTAAGATGGTTGGTACGCAGTGGACAAAGGATTTGAGGCCTTCGAGTGGCTTATATTCTGGTTCCTCTGCCATTGCAATTGGAGTAACATTTTCGACACGGCCACCTTCCTCTGGCTCTTCTTCAAGATTGTAGAGGCCTTTTGGCGCAAGTGTGCAGGAATGTGTAACACGAGAAATGAAGCAACGAAGTAATTCGTATTCTCCGCCCTGGAAGCGGCCTTCTGGAGCAGCAATAGGACCTTTCTCTGTTCCGCTGAACATTTGGCGGATGCAGCGAGAGCCTTGGATCTGTGCTGGTGTAATATCAGGAAGTAACTTCCATGGACCACCAAGCTGTGTGCAAACGAAGTAGCTGTATTGGTTTGGACCAGAATCTTCTTCCTTTGGAACGATTCTTGGCTTATCTTCCTTGTTTTCTGTTCCTTCCTCTGGCTCGTTCTTCTCTTCTTCTTCTTGAGCAGCATGTGGGCGCTCGCCGTCGTTGAATTCGGCTTCAGCAATGTAGTAATCGTTTTGAATACCCATGACCTTGCCCCAGAAACGAGCTGTGGCTAATGGCTTTGAGCGAATGAGTTTTTGAATTGCTTGTTGTAAGAGAATAGTTTCTGTTTCGTTTAAACCAACACCAACCTCGTTCATGAATTGCATATTTCCAATAACGTTTGGAATTTCACCTTCGTTAACTGTTTCTTCCTCTTGGTGCTCAGCATCTTCACCACCTTCAGCTTCACCGGCTTCTTCCTCTTCTTCACCGAGTTGTTGCTTTGGGAATAATTGTGCTTGAAGACGTACGTTTGTTTTAGCATTTTCGACGAAGTTTGGTCCTTTTGGCTTGCCAAACTTGAGTAACTCTTGGTTTTCTTTGCTCTGGCGTTCTTCTTTGATGATATATGAAGCGACTTCGAAATAATCGAGTGGACGCTCTGCGCAATTGTCTGCAAGTCTGATGATAACTTCACCCGTATGCTCCATGACAGAAACTGGAGATCCCTCGGGTTTGGTGTTGAGGTATTCTAACTTAGCTTCGCGATCCTCAGACATTTTATAACGGATTATTCCACTTTTTTTGGATTTTCGTTTTTTTGCATTTTATTGGAATATAACGAATATTTTCATTTTTTGATTTGGTTTTCCCTATTAACTCAGTATGAATTATATATATCACATATTTCAACTTATAAGATCTTTGATAATTTTTATAAATTTTAGTCAGCAATAATGAATGAGCATAATCATCTTGCATATGAGATAAAAAATCTAATGCAAGATTATTTTCAACATTAGAATAATGATTTGCTATAAATAAATGTTAATTTTATTTTTTAATGTTTATTTAGTTAAATCATATCTTTCATGTAATTACAATGTATGATGTCTTAGTGTTGTCCATCAGTAATACCAAACATAGCTTTATAATGAGATGCTCTAAATGTTTTAAGTGATTCTCATCACTTTCAATTTGCATCCTTTCAATAATTCTCTTTCAAGCTTTTGATAATTTTGCGCACCAAAAATGCCTCCTACGCAACATAAAATACCATCACAGTAAAGCTGATACGAAGCATTTGGAGCAATTTCATCATTTGATAAAAGAAAGTCTTAATTCTTTGAAGTTTGAATCTTCCAAATTTCTCATGTGATAACATGCCAATTTTATAAAAAAAATAGAAATCGAATTTTTTGAAAAGCCTAAAACCGAGCTTGATTTTTTAAAGGATATTCTTGTTTTTATTGATCGCTCTGGATTAATTATGCATATGGTGATAATGTTTTACTCCTCAACTCCGCAGGGTCAATAGAAGTCTGATCAAAAGAGTCAAAAAATTGACATGATTTATCGGTTTACAAGCCTGAATTCAGATCCGAAAAATAAGATAAAGTATATCGCAATAAAATCCTTTAAAGTAACAATAAATATAATAGCTATCTGCAATATTATGACTCGAATAACTAATTCATTAACATTCCGAAATCAATGCAATGGAGATAGTTATAATAAAATCATCCTTATCATCTTCTCACTCTTGTGTTGCAATACGAAGATCAAAAAGAGATTCATCATGTTTTGGGTTAATTAAACGCTGAGATGTCACTTTTATCATGGGAGTTGGAAAGGTTCGATATCTTTAGGAAGTCAAGATAGTAGTCAATATCATTAAATGAAGCTTCTTCTTGCTTGAACTCTTCAACGCGCAAAGGACTATGTTTCTTCAAGTATTGAAGCCTGTTTTTGATACCATTAACTGCTCTCCCAGGGAGGTGCCTCTTAATTTCTACCCAATTAGTGCCATACTCTTCGAATTTTTCTAATAAAATTTGATCTTCGGTTGCATTCCATTTTTCGTGTGAAAGAGCTGGATCTAGATAGTTTTTCCATCGCTCTCGGCATTGACGAGCCGACCATCCTCCAACTTTATGTGCGATCTCTTTCCAATCAATGAATTCATTTTGCTGAACTGCCTTGAGGAGTCTTTCATCGTCTTGCTTAGAGAAATTACGCTTAACCCTGACAGTTCGTTGTATCTTAATAATTGACTTCCCCATTGCGAGATTGCTCAAATTGAATGATGGCTGTAGTATTGAAATTTCGGTTAGAATTTCAAAATCTTTTAAAAATAAATAACTGATATTAAATATAAAGATTAATTTGTTTATGACAATAGAGGATTGAAAGAAATTAAAAGTCACCTTTTTGTCAGTTACAACATTTTAATTACAATACACTTAATTATAAGTACATTTGCTATAGTATTCAATGTATTAAAAAATTTGAGAAAAAATTAAATTCATTAGTAGTAGGGTATGAAGGGTTGTGTGACTTTTTTTGTTACATCTATATATAGACGATGCATTAAAATATATTTATAAATCATTAAAAAATTAACATTAATTTTAAAATAATTTATTTTTTATCTTTTATAAAAGAAGCTATATATAGATGATGTCAGATATTCCGCGATTAATTAAACATTGTTTAAACCCTGAATGGGTTAAACTTCAATTTAAAAATGAAGATTGTGAATTATTAAATGAATATGAAAGCCAAAATAAGCTAATGAGGTATAAATATAATGATAAAGAATATTTAATTTCATGGAATCAATGGAGTCATAATCAAAGACCTCATAAACGAGAAGAAGAAATTGAAAATAATGAAATGGAAATCATTGATGACATTAAAGAGGATGGAATTCCTAAATTTTGTAGAAAAACCTTTAGAACTAAGTTAGGAGCATATAAACGTAGAGTATTAAATCCTGAATATCTTAAACATCAATTTAAAAAGGAAGACTGTGAATTATTAAACGCTAATGAATATGAAAATGCTAAATCAAAACTGAGGAAAAAGAATTTAACGGGTTTAAATATCATCCATGTAAAATTTTAGAACTTGGTAACGAAAAACTTCAGAAAAAATTAAACGAAAGACTATCAAAAGATAAAGTTGAAAGAGTAAATAAACTCGCTAAAGGTAATGGTAATGATGAAGATGAATTTGATGAGTTCAACATTGAACTTTAAGAAACTAATGATTATTTGAATTTATGAAATCAATTATTTGATTCATTCTTTCTTCAATCTCTTCTATTCTTTTTGTTAAATCATCAATTTTCATTAATGAGGTGATTCTTGATTGAGGAATAGATTTCAAACTAACCACTCCTTTTATTTTTGAAATTTTGAATCCATCAACTTTAAACATTTTATTCAATTTACACGTTGTCAATTCTTCAAATAATTTTTTATTATTAGCATAATAGTCATTAAATTCTTCAACAGATGAAAAAATTTTTATTTCAGTAATTGGTTTAACAACGTTTATTTTTTGTTGAACATTTTCACTTTCACTTATTTCTTCCTCCTCTGTTTCATTTATTTTTAAAATCGGTTTCATTTATCATTAAATAAAAATTAGAATATAAGTGATGAAAATGAATTTTTTAATTAATATTAAATCAGAAATGGCGGCAGGATTCTTTAAAAATTATGGATGGAATTAAGAAAGCTGCGGGTTGGGTTTATAAAAAGATTATTAAACCCGTTGCAAACTTTTTGGCACCAGTAGCGAAAACGGCAGGAACTATCATAGGTGGAGTATTAGGTACTAAAGCAGGTAATCCGGCGATGGGAGCACAAGCAGGTAACGCAATTGGTGGAATAGCTGAAGGAATACTTAATAAAATAGGAGGTAGATAGTGGAAAAATAAATTATTTTAAAATTATTTTTATCTTAGTATCGGTTGTAGTCTTTGATAAACTTTTTCTCCTTTATTTAAAATTTCTCTTATTGGGGCAGCTTTTGGTGTTATTGATTCAGCAACGTCACTAATTGCTTCTTTATTCTTAAATATCCAATTTGCTCCCTTCTTCAATGTTTCCCAAACTTTACTCGCTCCTCTTTTTACTCTATTCCACAGTTTCTTAAATATACCTGCAGCCATAGTTGATTATTTCATTAAAATTAAAAATTCATTTTCATCTTTTAATTTTGATTTTTTATTTATTAATAAATGACGACTAACTATTTAGTGCCAAACACCAAACCGATTAATGGAAATGTGTTTCATTCATTCGAAAAGATAAATGAAATATTCGCAAAGAATGACGGTAGAAGATATTATAGAGAACTTGAAAGTTCATGCTATGACTCTGATGCTCCATATTTTGATGATAAACAAACTCATTTAAGAATTACAAATCCGGCTCATGATGTGAACCAATTAGGTGACACATATATTAAACGCAAAGTTAAAGCAACTCTAGTTTCAAATAAAGTTTTCACATGTGATGCCGCTTTTAAATGTATGCGTTTATTCGTTGGTTACAAATCATCAAATCAAAGCTTTAAACAATTAGAAGTAGAAACCGAAAGAGGTGATGCCGGTTATCTTCAGATGGATTGCGCCCGTGAATCTTTTGCATTTGCAACATATAAACCAAAATCAGAAAGGAAAGTTAAAAAGTTTGTTCATTCGTTATATAATAATGTTCAAAAATATGATAACTCAGTATGTGGTAAATATATTGACCCTTCAGAAGTTTTCAAGAAAGCAAATGAAGAAGTTGATGTCACTTTTGATATGATTATTCCGGTAAATGATTTGTTAGCATTTCAGGCGTTCGATGATTATCCTAAATCATTTGGTGATATCATTCTTAAATATTATGTTTTCAGGGATACTTTAGTATTTTGTCAGGTTGACCCGTTAAGAGTTGCTGATTTACAAAATTACGTTTATGAAAAGATAACTGATGAAAATTATGAAAAGATTATGAATCATGTTTATAAATATGATCGCAAATTCCAACAAATCGGACTTCCTGCCAAATTAATTACAAGCTTAGCCGCTACATCTGCTGACGCAACAGTTGATGACGTTATTATTTCATGCACAAAGATGGAAGTTTTAGAGGATAAATGCATTACACCAGGATACGGTTTAATTGAAGAATCAGTTAAAGCAATACCACGTTTATTTAGTAAGGAAGATCCATTCATGATTCCAGCTCAACATATTGACGTTCGTTCACTAAATGGAGGTTGCATCACTCCTGAAGGTATTAGCTCAGATTTCTCATACGCTCTTCATAATGTTACAGATGTTGTGTTAACATTTCCGAAGAATGCAATGCAAAGAACGGTTTTAGAAAATCCAATGCTTCGAGGTCTTCAGGTCACTATAGATTCCAGAAACTTCCCCGATCAAGCGATGACCACAGTGGGTGACATATTCTTTACACGTATGCTTCAAGCTTCTGATTTAGATGGAGTGAATGAATGCACGGAAGAATACGAGGACTCATTAACTAAACCACTGAATGATGATGATGGCGCGCCATTAGCTAGAACATGGAAAGACCAAACTTCATTCTTATGCACTATTCCAGTTCAACGTGATGGAGCGGGTATATTCTTTGATGGATTAGAAACTTTCAACTCACAAGTTACAGTACAAGTGAAAGCTTATCCAATCATTCAGGGTGAAAATGACACTTACTGTTCAAAGGTGACAATCCTCCTCAGGTTTGGTTTACTAGGACTACATATTGGACATGGACACCAGATGAAGGTTTGAAATATCATCCAACAGGTACACCACCGCAGTATAGAAGTTCATATGATGAAATATTGATGAATAGAAATGTTTAAAATTATAAATTTATTTTTGATTAAATGGATTTAAATTCATACACTCCCTATGAAGAATTAGCAGGAGTATATAATACATACGTAGATGATATGATTAATGAAGCATTGAGTGATAATAGAAATGCTCTATCTAAGGAAAAATTAATGAAAATTCCATATTCTGAATGTTACTTAAATTCAATCACTGCAGCAATTGGTAAACAAAATAAAGGTAAAACATTAACGATATTAAAACAAATTATCATTATTGCTAACACTTCCCCCATTCACATGTGTTAATTTATATCAACCGTTCAGGTTCACCTTCAGATGATACATTTGAATCTTTAAAGCATTTAATCAAAATTCCAATTATTTATTTATCACAAGAAGAAGCAGAAGATTATTTAAAAAAACTTTTTAATGTATAAAGAATTATATAATACAATCAAGAAGCAAGGATTAGAGGATAAAATTATTGATAAACAACGGGATGAATTATTTGAAACACTTTCTATTTCAAATTTTGATAGAGAATTTTTGCATTCACTCATTTTTCTAGATGATGCAGTGAAATCAAAACTAATAACAAACGAGAAATCATATTTTAATCAATTATTAACTCAATGTCGACACATTCAGTGTTCATTCTTTATGGCTGTTCAATATTTCAAAGCATTAAGCACAAACATTAAATCAAATCTATCAACACTTTTCATTTTCAGTGGGTTTAGTCGTCAACAGTTGAACGTTATGCTTTATCAAGTGAATTTACCAATGAGCATTAATGAACTTTACACACAATATCAGCAATTAGGTGAACATGGAAAAATAATAGTTGATTTAAATAAAGGAAGTGTTAAATTTGATTAACTTTTTATAATTAATTTTTATTTTTTATTTATAATTAAACATGACAGAAATAGCAAATCTTCTACAGGTTCATTAAAACAAGGGACAAACAAAAGGGGTGCATATAATAGAACTATGAAAGTTCCTGATGGAATGAAAGAATTAGTTCATATTGTTGCTGGTCTTCAAAAAGATGTTAAACAAATGAGAAACGTTTTAACATTACCAGAAGCTCAAGCATATGCCAAACGTCATGGTCCAAATTGGGAAGCACACGAAGCAGACATTACGGGTCCAAATGGAAAACCCGATGGTATAAATGAAGTTTTCGTTACTGATGGTCAAGGTAATATTAAAGTCATAAATGGTTATAAATTAACTATATCTGATTATCCTAAACGTAAAGCATATAATGAACGTTATCCTATGCAATTTGATGAAAATGGAAAAGCTGTTAAACAATACATTGGAGAAGGTGAAAATGGTCCAATTAATTCATACCGTCATAATCCATATTCTTATTTCAATGAAGAATTAAATGCTATTGAAGAGGGACCGGATGGATTACCACGATATTCTAACCAGTTTGATGGTCAATATGCAAATATAGGGTGTCCAAAGGTGTGTTTAGCACAAACCTGAATACTGCGAATAGAAATAAACAAGTTACATATATATAAAGTTTATTTAAATATAATCACCATTGGATTCAATCACGTGTTCGCAGCGATCGATCCAGGCTTGAAAGACACGCTTTAAATCATCATGAGAAAATTGCTCAAATTGCTCTCTTACAAAATTTTCAAGATCATCTGGACTCGCGAATTCGCGTCCTTCAGCTCTCTTTTTTAGCGTGCCGAATAAATAAAAGTCAGAGGGTGCAATATCAGGTGAATAAATTGGGTTTGGAAAACTTTGACATTGTTTTCCACCAAGTAATTCATTACCTTATGACTTTTGTGAACTCTTGAATTATCAAAATGAATTGCAAACTTTTGTTTTTGTTGTTTGGATTTCTCAAACTCATCAGAATTGATAATTTGAGTAAGAACATTGTCAATTAGATACTGAGCATTCATCGTATTAGGTTTTTGAAGAATATCAATTGCGATGATGCCATTCACGCCCCAAAAAACCGACAACATCATCATTGGTGTGTCAATTTTTTTCTTCGGGAATGTTTGCGGATTTTCATCCTTCGGGATCCACATGGTTTTGGCTTCTGTTGCATATTGAAACCAAGACTCGTCCCTGTTACTAAAAAGCGAAACTTCTTGGATTGATACGCACCCAATATAGAGAGGAGCTCTTTCGAAGATTGGACTCTAGATTTTTTTTGAACTGAATTAAGGTTGTGCGGAACCCAACGTGTATACGCTAGTTTGTAGTTCAAATAATTGTGCAGATAATAACTGACTGTTGTACGTGGTATCTTTGTCATCTCCTCTATCCTTCTGAGTGATGCTCTTGGGTCTTCATCTAGCGCTTGAAGAATTGCTTTGATTTTTCTTTGATCCGGCGATTTTTTGTCAATTTTTATGATGGGCGCCTTTTTGTTCATGAAGTGATACATCCTAACATGATACGTTACAGTGGAATAGCTAGGAGCATCCATACCGAAGCATTTTACCAATGTCTCGTAGATTTTTTTACAGTCTTTGTATGTTTTTGCAAGAGCGAGGATGTTTTCTTTATGATTCATTAAAAAAATGAAAAAAATCCCGCCAAAATTTCCCGCGAAACCGCCTCTTGTCTCAAAATTCATTTTATATCCCGGCATGGCGCCAAAATACAACATACTCATCATATACATATATTCATATTTTTTATTATATATTTATAATCAGCATATATCTCCTTTAATAGTCTCATATAGAGCGCTGTGCTAAACGCACCTTTGGACACCCTATATTAGACCTGAAATTTCAGCTAAGAAATTCTTTAAAGTTGCTTTATTCGATCCAGTTTTCGCAAATGTTAAAGATGAACTTAAACAGCAATTCCAACCAATTATAGTAGCAAGAATTGCATCAGGTGCTTTATCTCAAGCATTCAAAGATTTAATTAAGAAACCATTATATCAGCAACGAGGTTTAACTTATGATTTAGTTAAGGAATCAGATAAAAGAAAATTTGAGAAATCAGATGATTATAAGAATGCAATTAATGAATATATTCGGTCTATTAATTTCGATGAAACAGCTAAAAATCAACTTCATGAACAAATACAGGGAATAATAGATTCAAAAGTTCCAGCAAAATAAAAGTTTAAATATATTTTTTTTATTCGAATATAAATGAGAAGACGTTTCACTAGTCAAAAGAACACTAACGCAAAAGCAGAGATTACGGTTGGTTATAACGTAAATGATGATAAATCACGAATTATTCAAAATGTTAAAGTTAATGTTAGCCCTGAATTAACAAGGTCAGCAACTCAACCAAATTTATTAACTCGTGACTTACCGAAGAATGAGGAGAATAAAAAAACCATGAGAATGGAGACCCAATCATTTTATCTGAACCCGGTAAAGAACCTGTTGAAATTCCCACTTATCCAACATACCCCCCACCTCTTTCATCAAACATCGAGAACCCATATAAAATAGATATTAATTCTGAATTAATGAAAATTTACCGTGATATAATAATTAATAATTATGATTCAATAATAAATTTAATTGACACCCCGGTTTAATTATTTACTTATGAATCATTAATTCACATTATCGCCATTCTTTGTGATGTTCAAGATTCAGACGTTAAGATTCAATTTTTCATAGATGATGAGGTTCATGCTGCGGAACAGTTGCAAAAATAAATCCTATAAAGGATATTAGCACAATTAAGATATCAAAGAACGGAACAACAACTGAACTTCATTTAACATATAATGATAAAAATAGTTGATGATATAAAATATCACGAAAAATTCTTTGTTAAGGCTATTTAATATTCAAGCATTAACATTATCGAATAATAATCCTTTGAATCATAATCAATAATAATTGACCTTTCACCAGTTTCTATCGTTTGTTTATTTCTTTTTGTTCCCCACTATCCGGATCGGTCATTGTAATTGTTTTTGTTATAGTATCAGCTTTATCTTTAACTTCAATCTTTTTTCCATCGGGATATTTAAACCAAAATTCCAAAAATTCGATATTGTCAATCTGTTCATATTTTAATCTATCAATTACATTTTTAATACCATCTGAAAATCTTATGAAATGGTCATTATATGGGTTTGATTGAACTAAATTTGAATGAAGTGAAATATAACCTGTTGATGAATATGACACTGACTCATATTTTCTGAAAACACTAAAATTATAACATGAATGAATTTCTTATTCGTTGAATTTATGAATTCTTGAGGTAATCTTATTCTAGTTTTATTTATCACTGGAAAATAACGCTTTACCATATTTTTAATCGTAATAAAAAATGTCAATTATCAATATTATTTCGAATAATAACTGTGAATTAAATTTAAACAGTTAGCGGAATTTATAATGTTACTCTCGTTTCTGTGAGTGGTAAATTTAATCCCATTCTTTTAGACCCTTCAGATTATATATCATTTATTAAAGATGACCATGAAAAAACGTATGATATGTATATAAATAATGTGATCGCGAAAGGGGATATCAACATGATTTTAAGTTATTTAAATGAATCATTTATCGTATGGTATGAAGAAAATTTTAAATCAAAACCTGATAAAACTTTTTGAACTTGATGAATAAATAACCTTATTTAAATTTCCGCTGAAAATTAAATTTTGTACTCCTCATCTTCGTTCATTGTTGGGGATATTAAATTTTGAAAAAGATGTTGGGGATGTTTTGTATTCTGACACTGGTTCCAATTTCATTTTAATCAAATGTTGATAAAGTTAATACCCCAATGAGAATTTTCACATCAAACATTAGACCCTAACTCTTACCCATCAATACAAAACATTTTATCCATTAACTTAAACACATTTTCTTTATCATATCCGTTTCAATTATCCGGGAATTCATTTATTCTTCATTCAAAAGATTTATCAAATATTAAATTTAGAATAACTGACCTATTTGATTGTGATTTAGAATTTATGAATGAAATATTATGGCAATTTTCAAATAGAAAAAATAGCTGATGAGATAACGGATTAAAATTTATTTTTTAAATCATAATAAATGATTAAACAACAGCAACCACAAACAACTTAAGGCGCAAAGCGCCCAGGTCCTTCAGACCATTACATACGCCATATATGCATATAATTCAAAGACGGTAGAACAAACGCAAAGGTTGAAATATGGAGATTTGGAGATAGTATTGAAAAATGACCATTTCGAATTCGTTTGCAAAGGTGGTGCAGTGATATCAAATATAAAAGAAATTTTATTTATGAATTCAAAAATTAAAGGAATAACGGAATGATATAACATCAATTCCACCAGAAGAACAGAGATATTACGCATTAAATGCATTCCTAAAGTTTTGAAGATTGGAAGATTTAATTTAAATGAGGAATTCATAGAAGGTTTCCTAAACGACATAATGAAGAAAGCAGATAAGGAATATGTGGATAGTGAGTTAGAGAAGAAGGCAAATTTGGTTTATGTTGATGAAAGATAATGAATTAAAGAAAAGGTTGAACGGTATCATGAATGGACATTGAGACTTTTAAAGTTAAAGCTGATACAGAATGGGTTTCAGGATGTTTAGACCTTAAAGCGGATAAAACATATGTTAACGATGAGTTAGAGAAGAAAGCAGATAAAACATATGTTAATGAAATATACCAAAGTTTGATAGGAACAAAAAATATTGAAACTATTGTTGGTGACTTTTCTGTCAATGAAGAAAATAAATATTTTAGATGGCAGTTTGTACACTCCTTAAAAAATGGTACACAGTGTAAACTCATTCCGAAAAATAACAATGAAATGTATGTAAGCTATAAAAAGAATGATGGTACACAAGTTAAAGTTCCATTAGACAACAACTGCTACTTAAACTTATATGGAGACGAACAAAAGAAATATTTAAGAGTTTATGAAATGGCAGATATGACATTGCCTGACCCAGCTCCAGCACCATATTATTATGACTATGGAGATGACGACAGAACACCACATGTAGATGAACAAAAGCTAACATTATATTTAGATTATTATAGATATAAAAGATATAATGCAATAGAAAAAACGAAGAATAGTATATTATTATACAGATGACAGAAATAAATATTATAGTCAAGATTTTACCTACCCTGAAAACATAAGATTATATTATAAAAAATATTCTGACATGAACCAGAAGAAACCTGAAATAGTTGCACTATATTTTAAGTTCAAAAGAGACAATCCTATAATATCTCATATGTTTGATTTAATGAACCCAGTAGGTTCTATTTATACATCTATGGATGCAAGAGGTCCTCAAGTAATGTTTGGTGTTGGTGCATGGGAACAAATAGTCGACAGGTTTTTGTATTGTGCAAACTCTTCAAAGGAAACAGGTGGAAGTAAAACGATTTCAGGTGAAAATTTACCTGCACACAGTCACTACATAGATTTAAGTACATCTCAAGCAGGTTGGCATAAGCATAGATATTGGGATTGGTCAGGAATGACAAAAGGTAAAGGATATGATGTTAAAGACGACGTTAAGTTTGCTATAAATTGTTACTGGAGTGACACTCAGGGAGAAGGAAACCATACACATTTCGTTTCAGGATATACACAAACAACGGGACAAAGTAAAGAATACATGCCACCTTACATGACAGTTTACGCATGGTATAGAGTTCAATGAACGCTCGTCGACATAAGATTTTATAAATTGCACATTTGACGTAAATTCATTTCCCCAGTTATTCAATAATTAATTATTTTTGAAGAACTGAGGGTGTCACTACGTCACCATGTGTCACTCGGTTAATTAACTTCTCTGAAAAAATGAGACAACATGACATTTTGACAACAGTCCTGGAAATATGATGCAGTCCAAAAAATAAAGTTAGTTTTAAAATTATTTTTATTTTTTTATTTTGTATGTAAGAACAGAAATGTCAGTCGAAGCAAAAACATTCACAAACAAATCTAATGGCGAAACATTCACAAAAGGCACTTATAATGGTATTGAAGTCTTACGTAGAGACAAGGATGGTTACATTAATGCAACAAAGATGGCAAGAGAAGCGGGAAGGTTAAACCATTTAAACAGATTTCTCAATAGTACTAAAATGCAGGAAATTCTTGAGTTTTGGATGAAAGAATACGGTCAAGCCACTTTTGGCTCGACCTCAAAACAAGCATTTTATGAGCTTACTAAGGGTGTTATAAATGAATTCAAAGGTATTTACATACATCCCGACCTCATTCATTTTGTTGCTGAATGGTGCTCTGTAAAGTATGCATTTTATGTCAAAGATATTATGGACTCCATAGACAAGAAAGTTCATGAGAAATTAGATGAAGAAGAACTCGAAGATACAGTAGAGAATGCTAAACATTTGTTTGAAGAAGAAGTTAGAAAAATGTGTGAAAAACAATTAGAACATGAACGTGAGATATGTTATGGTTGTAGAGATTCTCCATACGAACTAGACCAATGGGAACAAGAAGATTTAAAGAGAGAATTTAGAGAATATGAACTCGCTAAGATAGCATTAGAAACTGCAGAAAAGAAGTTAAAAGTTTGGGGTCGTTTTGTACAAAAATATTGTGAGTAAATGAACCATTTATTTTTATCATAAACGACCAAAAATATATTTTATCGTTAATGTTTACGTTAATGGTTTCAGGTTATTCAATAATTATTTATTTTTGAAGAACTGAGGGTGTCACTACGTCACCATGTGTCACTCGGTTAATTAACTTCTCTGAAAAAATGAGACAACATGACATTTAGACAACAGTCCTGGAAATATGATGCAGTTCAAAAATAAAGTTAGTTTTAAAATTATTTTTATTTTTTTTATTCCTATATAAATGACAGCAACAAACAACAACAGCAACTATATCGTTTCTGATGAAAAAGTTATTGATTCATTAGCTGAGGAATTAGTTGTGGCAGAAACTAAAACCCTCAACGAAAGAATTGGTGAAAACAAGATTGATTTACATAACTACCTCAAACACGATGGAGGAAGAGGAAGGAAAATTGGTACAGCTTTATTAGTAAATAAAATATCAAATTTAACGATTATAGATGTTGATATCAATAAATCGTACAATGATGAACTTAAAGAAACAGTTAGAAAAGACATTTTATCAAAACTTTTGGATAAAGATGTTATCGTTAAAACCGCTTCAGGAGGTCTTCACATTTATTGCAACACTAATTTCTTCTATTCAGTTTCGAACAGAATGATTAAATGCTATTCCTGCAATGATTATGATATTGATATCATGACTTCTATGGATGATTCAAAGCGTTCTTTAGTAGTTATGGCTGATTCAAGAGTTCGCAAGAATGCAACAGAACCAATCAATACATACTCATTCATTCGTGGAAGTTATGACTCAATCATAACCAGAACAGTGAATGATATATTAAATGATTTGAATATTAAGGTAAGAGTTGAACAGAAGAACGAAGAAATAAAGACTATCATGAATGAAAACAAAGATGTAAACATTGACGATAAACTTGCCCAGAGCATAGTTGATGGCATCTGTGATTTTGAAGTACATAATGACGGTGGAAACATGAATTTAGAAAAAGAAGTTACATTATTCACACTGTTTCAAGCAATTAATTCGTTACCTAATCATTTGATTAATGAAGCATACGATAACGTTTATAACTTCTGCAGTTTAACAGAAAATGCAAAAAGTAATTTTGAAAAAGCACGTTGTAGATATGCACATTTAATGACTTCTCCATTTGTTTTAGTGAAGATTCTAAAACTATATCAAAAGGAATATTATGATGAATATGTTTTGCCTTTATTACGTAAGCCAAAAATAACATTTGATATCAAACTTGATGACTCGTTTTTGATAACAGATATTAGACGCAAGGCTGAAAATCATCAGTATAAAAACAGTTCTGAAGTAATTGAGGATTTATCACGTGTAATCCGTTTTGTAGATTGTGGAAACAAATACTTCATTCAAAAAGATTACAACATACACGACAAAATGAATCAAATATCATTCGTTCTTCAATCAAACATGAAAGAGTCACTCAAAATGATTAAATTATTTAAAGAAGAAGGTAAAACCATAACAGCATGGGATGTACTACTAAATCAATTGTCTTCATTAACCGTTAAGGGTGTTTGCTTTAAATCTAATTCTCCAGATGTTTTCTCAACGTTTCAAGGTTATAAATACAACATTCTCGAAAAACCAGATTACTCAAAAATTGAAATGTTTATGAATTTCATTAAAGAAGCCATTTGTGATAATAACGATGAAGTGTATAAATACCTTCTCGGCTGGATTGCATCAATGATTCAACATCCTGGAATCAAGACTGAAACAGCAATTATTTTGAAAGGACTTCAGGGAACAGTTAAAAACAGATTCACAGACATTATTTCTGAACTTCTCGCTGGTTATTCATGCAAAAACATTACCGAAATAGGTGAGCTAACGGGTAATTTCAATTCAGTAGTTGAGAATAAAATGTTTCTTGTACTTAATGAACTCAAGAATGTAGGCGAAGATAGACTCGCAAACTTCAACGCTTTGAAATCAATTATAACGGATAATGAGATTAGAATTAATGAAAAGAATCAACCCAGAAGAACAGCACAGAACGTTGCAAACTTCATTTTCGTAACTAATAACGTTTACCCTGTCAAAATTGAAGTTGGAGACAGAAGATACGTAGTTTTAAGAGTTAATGGTAAATTTAAGGGTCAATTTGATTACTTCAAGAATTTAATGGATTCATGCACTAAGGAATTTTATGATAATTTACTAACATATTTTATGCAATATGACCTTTCATCATTTAATGTACGAATTCATTCCGATGACTGAAGCCAAACAAGATTTAATTGAATTATCAACAAATCCTTTAGATGTATGGATAAATACACATTATGATGAATTGTGTGCAGGTATGACATGTAAAAATGCTCTATTCTGCAAACCATCAGACATGAAAGACAAAAACTTTCAAATGAGCATTAAAGATAAATGTGATAAGAAACAGAGAAGAATAGATGGTAAACAAACATGGTGTTATGTTTTGAAAGAAGAAATGAAAGGATTATATAAACAGGTTGAACCAAACGATAATGAGGATTCATTTACTGACGATGAAATACCTGTAAATGAAGCTTTATAAAGTATGATTTGAATTTATTTTTGCATTAATCCCACCGTGTTGTCAAAATGTCATGTTGTCTCATTTTTTCAGAGAAGTTAATTAACCGAGTGACACATGGTGACGTAGTGACACCCTCAGTTCTTCAAAAATAATTCATAAGTGCCTTCCTCATTAATCCCACCGTGTTGTCAAAATGTCATGTTGTCTCATTTTTTCAGAGAAGTTAATTAACCGAGTGACACATGGTGACGTAGTGACACCCTCAGTTCTTCAAAAATAATTAATTATTGAATAACCTAAAAACCATTAACGATAAAATAACTGATAACAAAATTTTATTTTTATATAAATGGATACCCCACAAGCTCAAAATTTACCACGAATCATAACAAGGGAGGAAATGATAAAAATGATGCAAGAACAAATTAAAAACAACAAACCACGAAAACTGAGAAGATGAGGAATAAAAATTAAATTTGGATTGAGTTTAAAAATTCATCTTTATTAAATTCATCTCTTCCAATCAATTTATTTATTCTATTAAATTCTTTTATTTTTGCTTCACTCAGTTTAAGGATTGAACGGTAAGTTTCTAATTTTTCGATTATTTCTTTCCTCTCTTTATCGTTTTCAGCCCCACCGCATTGGGGCTTCTTTTTGTAATAGCATATTTTTGATTTAATTCTGTTTTGTTTCTTTTTATATTCATCGTCTGGACTCTGAATCTTAATTGAATCAGGACTCTTGGATGCTTTGTTGTCACTCATTTCTTACGAAATAAAAAAATTAAATATTATTTAAATATAATGGAGTAATAAAATAAATCGGAATTTCTATTAATTTATTGTCAACTTCAACTAATGCATTGCCGTTAATATATCTAACAAATTCAGCTATTGTGTCAAATCTTCGTCTTCTTTTTGTCATTGATTTATCAGTTTTTCCATAATCGAGATGAATCAAAACTTTATCCCCTTGTTTAAAATTCATGAGCCCCGAATTAATTTGTTCACGTTTAACATCATTTAACCTTTCCATTTGCTTTCTAATATATTCCCATTCTTTTGAAATATCATTTTTCATTTCCACTGGTTTCATGTTTATAGTTCTATGCCATGTATTATTGTAATAATATACTAACTGCTGTATGATGGAATCATGATTTCCATCCCAGTATATCTGACCGTTAACCCCTAACGCATCTCTAAGAGTTCTCATTACCGCATCAACTATTTTATTATGAAACGTATATGGAGAGGATGAAAAGTAAAAATTAATTTGTGGGAAATAATGAGCCATAGCTGCCTGAAATCCTTTATCACCATCACCCCTTATATTATCTACTCTTTCATGATCTAGTAAGTATTGTATAGCTCTTCTTGTTTCCTGTTCTGTTTTCCCTTTCACCGGAATGCAATATAAATATCTGGTGTTAATGTTAATGGCAAATAAATAAGTAACGTTTCCTTTTGAATATTCTAAATGATCGATTTCGTATGAATATGGATATGGTGCAAATGAAGGGCGACTAAATTTTTCCTTTAACGGTTGAATTTTTGGGTCAGTTGGTTTATTTAATATCTTGAAATCCTTTTTAAAATCTTTTTGCTTCTTTAATGTTTGAAATGGATATAATAAAGTGAATGATGAAGGATTAACTGAAGGAGGAGGAGGTACTACTGTTGGAGGTTTTGGTATTGCAAGTGATTTAATTTTATCTGCTTTGATTTTGGATGATGAAGTTTTGGATTTCATTCCCCCTTTCATTAATTCTGGATGTATTCTATTCATTTGTTTTAAATATGCTGTATATAAAGGTTTGATATACTTTCCCGCTTCGAGTTTATGTTGAAGGATGAATTCCAAAAGTTGATCTTCATTTAAAAATCGGGCTGAATATGATTTAACTAATGAATCATAAATTAAAGCTTGTGCTTCATTTATGGTCTGAAGGACCTGGGCGTTTTGCATCTTTAGCTGTTGAACATTTGGTTTTTGCGGCTCAGGATTATATAATTTATATAATTCATCAATATCTTCTTCTGTTAATACTTTATTTTTGAAATCTTTCAATTGTTTAAGTTGTGATTTAGTTTTTCCCTTTGTATATTCATTATTTTTAATTTTGTCTTTAATTTTAGAAATTATTTTATCATGATATTTCAAAATTTCATTTTTATAATATGGATAATAATAATCCATATCATCACCCGTTATATTTTTATCATGTTTTTGGAGATATGCTTTTAAATCATAATAATCAAGAAAATTTTGATTAAATACTAAATCATCAATTAAAATTTTTAAATCTACATTATCCATTTATATAAAAATAAAATAAATGTTTTAGGGGTGCCCACCTCTTTGAATCATAGTATCAAAACCATTATTTACATATTGAATCACATCATTAACGGTTCCTTTTGTCTCTTCTGTGGCATTTTATTAAAAATAAAATTTTAAATTCATGACTCAACCCCTACGTTTTTAAATTGTATTAAATAAATGGCATACAACATCCATTTTCACAACATACAGCCTTAGTGTGTGCTCCTAACTTAGTTCTAAAGGTTTTTCTACAAAATTTAGGAATTCCATCCTCTTTAATGTCATCAATGATTTCCATTTCATTATTTTCAATTTCTTCTTCTCGTTTATGAGGTCTTTGATTATGACTCCATTGATTCCATGAAATTAAATATTCTTTATCATTATATTTATACCTCATTAGCTTATTTTGGCTTTCATATTCATTTAATAATTCACAATCTTCATTTTTAAATTGAAGTTTAACCCATTCAGGGTTTAAACAATGTTTAATTAATCGCGGAATATCTGACATCATCTATATATAGCTTCTTTTATAAAAGATAAAAAATAAATTATTTTAAAATTAATGTTAATTTTTTAATGATTTATAAATATATTTTAATGCATCGTCTATATATAGATGTAACAAAAAAAGTCACACAACCCTTCATACCCTACTACTTTCATTTCAGAAACTTTTGTGAGAATATTACACTTAGGAAAAGCGTTTAGCATTATGATGCCAATAATAATGCCAATATTTTTTGTTTTCAACCGTTGTAGATCCGAAAATGAATAAATACGAAAATAAAAATGAAATATCAAGATATGATAGAAAACTATTTTGCAATCATAATATTTGAGGTAAAATCGATTTCTCCAAATTCACACATTTAGATTAATAGTTGGGATAAAATAGCTTAATATCGCAATAACAATTATTTTTTGAACAAAAGTTCTGTTCAGATCAAAGTAGAAATTAATTTTCGAGAACAATCATTTCATGTTTTCATTTTTAACATCATACCTCGTGATAACATGAAAATTAATGACATTTATAGGCTTCAATTATGCAATCCGCTACATTTTTGCGTGATTGATTTCTTTCATTTATCGGTGCGAAGCGTCACTATTAGACCGATAAAAATTGAGAAAGATTTTGTAACTTTACATTTTCAACATGTCTTAACCAGATTACACAGCCAAACTTCTTATCTGGCACATTAATCTAATACCTCCTTAACAATCCTATCTTAAGATTCAATAAATTTGAAAAATTAAATAAAAGTTCATAGAGATCAAACCTCTTGTAGAATGCAAAAATAACATATCTGATACAATTTAACAATAAACTTATTTTTTTTTACATAGTGAATATAAAATAAGTTAGAAAAAAATAAGTTTATTGTTGAATATCATAATCATTTCGAACTCACTAGTAGCAATGTGTCATTTGATATCCATGATCTTACTCAAAATTACTAAATTGTATCCGAAATTTTGTGGTCATTGTTTTCCACATGTATAACATAGAATTTTCTCCTTCAAACATGAATTCTAAAGATACATTTTATTGTCAAATGCAAGTAAAATACTTTTAATTTTTTTCATGTCTGATCAAGATATTCACCCAAATAGATACATTGAATTGCGAAGTATCTATAAAAACTACATCGATTTATATAATGCGTTGTATCAGCTAAAAACAGAAAATGAAGGAGAATTAAACTCAATTTACAAAATGATCAAAACAGAACTGATTGATTCAAAGAAATTTCTTCCCCAAGATATCATCAACAATATCTTCAATATCATTCCGTATAATAATCGTTATACAAATTCATATTTTTCTCTTGCCAAACTCATATCTGACGAATATCGTGTCAAAGAGGTTAAAGAGGTTCCAAATCTCCTGTATTATTATGAACATGGAATTAAATTAGACAAATCTGAAGATTTCGAAAAAATTAAATCAGAAAATCTTGATATTCATGCAGAAAATACAATTTACCGAGCAATTATGTATAATGACAAAGAAAGATTCATCATATTCACGGAAAGAGAAAAATTTGATAAAGATCAAAGACTCATTAGCAATTTGTATCCATATTCAAGCTACCGATATTCATTACTTGAGTTATGTTGTTATCATGGAGCAGTTGATTGTTTCAAGTTGTTAAGAACTAAATTTAACTCGAAAATAACCGAAACATGTTTACAACTCTCATTTTTAGGAGGAAATCCAGAGATCATGAGTGAATGTTTGAAATATCAAAAATCAGATAAAAAATGCATGAAATATGCAATTATTTCACACAATATTGATTTTGTTACATTTTTGATGAATGAGTACAATATAGAGATCGATTTAGAATATTGTCAATGGTATAAAAATCTTGGATCATTTTTAGTTTATTACGATCAAACCAATAATATCAACAGAAGTTTTGTTGAATCAATAGTTTTCAATATTCCATCTCTTTGCAAATATTTCCTATCAAATGGTGCAAATATTAATGAACAAGATGGAATTTATAGGACAGCTCTTCATATCGCAGTTTATTTTAACTATAAGAAATAACAGAACTTCTTCTTTCACATGGTGCAAATATTAATGAACGAGATCTGCGTGGAGATTTCCCTCTTATTACTGCAGCACGTTACAGTAATAAAGAATTAACCGAACTTCTTATTTTACATGGTGAAAAGATTAATGAAAAAGCTGAAGGTGGGACCATCGCTCTCATTTGTGCAGTAATTAACAATAATAAAGAAATAGCCGAATTTCTTATTTTACATGGTGCGGATATTAATGGTGAAGATGAATTTGGTTTTTTTGCTCTTCGAATTGCAGCAGAAAAGAATTATAAAGAGATGGCTGAATTTCTTCTTTCGCATGGTGCAAATATTAATAAAAAAGGTGTATTAGGAAGTACAGTCCTTATATATGCAGCATATTATAATAGTAAAGAAACAGCCGAACTTCTTCTTTCACATGGCGCAAATATCAATGGAAAAGATAAAGATGGAAAAACTGCTCTTCATTATGCAGCAAAAAATAATAGAAAAGAAACAGCCGAACTTCTTCTTTCACATGGTGCAAATATAAGCGAAAAAGATAAAAATAGGAAAAACCATTCTTCATCATGCAACATATAAAAACTGTAAAGAAACCACTGTAAAAGATGACAAATATACATGAAGAAAATATCAAATTTTAGATATTTTAAAGATACTATCTAATAGAAATATAATCTTTCAGATAATTTGAACCCTCCCAATTTGGAAACGTCAATTTATCAAAACAGTAATTCATTTTCATAAATGTGCTTTCATTACCAAGACACCAAGCGAAAATTATCAAGGTCATTTCAATTTTCCTTTCAAAAGTATTCTTATTTTCTTTTTTTGGACTGAAGAATCAATCAAGAATAAAATGCAATAGTTGAATCTTTATTTTTGAATTTCAAAATCTTGTAGAGTCTCCAGATTTCGAAAAACGTCTCAAAATTTTTCATGAGCGAAGAAGAAGATTTCCCAGAACCACCACCAAAAGTGGTGAAGAAAGAGGAACCTAAGAAGATTCCGAAAGGGAAGAAGTACAAGAAGCGCCTTCTTGTTAATCTCGTTCGAACACATTATGACCTAGTTCATCAAGTTTTCGCAGACATGGGCTGGGAAGAAACTGAATCAGAAGAAAAGTGCACAATGTATTGGACGGATGCAGGAGGATCATCTGAAATATGTTCTTCCCTTCAACCTTTCCAATTTTACAATCATTTTCACGCTGTGTGGGCAATCGCCAGAAAAGTCGAAATGCTTCGTAATTACGAAAAGTTACAATCCCAATTACCTGAATTATACACATTTCAACCAAAATCTTTCTTATTACCAGGCCAATTCGCTGCCCTTAAGACTTTTATGCTAGCACAGAAGGAAAAACAGACAGAACCAACTACATTCATCGTTAAACCTGACCGAGGAGCTCAAGGGAGAGGAATTTTCCTTATTCAAGAGCCAGAACAAGCAGAATACTACACAGAATCAGCGGTTGTTCAGCAGTACATACCTCCATTCCTCATTGACGGATATAAATTCGATTTAAGATTATACGTTTTAATTACAGCTGTAAGCCCTCTCAGATTGTATTTCCATAACGAGGGAATGGCTCGTTTCTGTACTGAGCCTTATATAGCTCCTACTTCATCAAATTTATCTAAAGTTTTCGGACATTTGACAAATTACTCATTAAACAAGAAGAACGATCACTTTCAAAAGAACACAGATCCAAATGATGCTACAAAAGGCAGTAAACGCTCATATTCTTTCGTTTTAGATACAATTAAAAAGATGGGTTTAGATACCAAAGAATTACAGCGAAAAATCGATAGAATTATACGTCTTACAATCGCTTCAATACAGCCACGACTCGAACATCAATACAAAGCTACTGTTTCCGTATCAGATGACAAATGTCGTTGTTTTGAGATTCTTGGCTTCGATATTCTCCTTGATTCATCACTGGAACCATGGCTTATTGAAGTTAACAACATGCCAAGTCTTTCAACAGATTCTCCTTTCGATAAAAAACTGAAAGATTCAGTTTTGAAAGGAACTCTTACTATTCTGGACATTCCGAAAGGCTTCAAGCAGATTGTAGCTGATGAAGAAAAGGCTGTTACTCAAATGAGAATCACAGGAACAACAGAACTCCCAAGATTTAAGATATTCGACCCAGAAAAGGAAAGTGAGATAGCCAAAACAACAAATTGGCGTCAGATATATCCATTAGCACCAGACGATCCGGAACAAGAAGTCATGGATACAGCAATTAAAGTTGCTAAATCAATGCCGCTTGTTGGACCAATAGAAACGACAACAACGAAGGCCAGAAAGGAACACATTGACCAAGGCATCCAAGAAAACGAAAAGAAAGAAAAAGAAGCCCTTCAAAAAAGAGTTTTCGCAAATACCATAAAAAGTGACATTTCGAAGCCCGTAAATAAACCTTTGAAAAGTGAAGTTCCCCGGAAAAAGAAATTAATCATCCCTCAATATAAGACACCAGAAAGGAGGCGTCTTGCGAACATAGCAACAAAGAAGTCATTGTCTTCTTATTTAGCCCAGTTAAATTCAAATTCAATCTTCAAATCAATGAAAGGTACTGCTTTCAAGATGGAAGAAGAGAAAAACAGAATGGCTGATGTAAGGAGACAGGTGCAATCGGCAGATGACGAAAATATGCTTAGATGTATCATGCAAATGATAAATTACAATAATCCACAACCTGAGAGCGCGGATAAGAACCCAGCGAAACCAGCAAAAGGAAAGAAGTATTTTGTTAATGTTTTGAACATAGGACACTTTCCCAATTGCAATTTCCCTTCAAAATAAAATGTTTGTATTTTTATTATGTTTTTATTTAAAATCACATATCGTATTCGAATTTTTAGTAGATAAAACATGAAATTGTAACGCCTGTGCTTTATTTCATTGATCACTAATGATTTTCGATTATCATGTTTTGGTAGATAAGATAACTTGAGTTGAATTCCAATGAGCTAACATATGTGTTGATAAAGGAATCATATAATCTTGATTTATCGATACATTTCTATGTCGTCAATATTTTTCTTTGTATTTAGAAGAATCTCCATCATTGTTGACATTAGATAATAGTTAGCCAGGAAATGGAATGGGTGCAAAGCCATTATTTCTTTTATTAAAAATTATGTCGCGCCGGAGAGACTCAACAAAAGGAAATGTAATGATTTTGACTATGAAATTATAATATCACATTCATATACTTACTATCCATTACAAATAAAATTGGTTAATTCCGATGTTTCAAATCAATTTCAAAAAATTGTGAATGGTCGCAATTATTTTTTCAAATCATCTTCATTTTTAAAGCGTATACAATTTCAAGAACCGAACTACTATAAAATCTTTTTGCCAATTTATGGCCCTCTCAATAATAACCTTCTCAAAAGGTGTATATTCAATTTTGATAAAACAAAAATCATTGGTTAGTCAGTGACTATTATCATATCTGAATACTTATAGAACAATTTTTAGTAAAATCTAACGATGCGTAATTAGTAGTATATGATGAAGGGTTTAGTGACGTTTTTTGTAACCGTAAGAATTCATGCAATATCGAGCGATTTTGTATCATTTTTTAACATATGAAGTAAAAAATGTATGATTCTTACGGTTTTTATTCTTACGTTTTTGAATAAATCAAGATTTAAAAAATTTTCAAAATTGTAAGACATTTACACTCAGCCCATACATAATGAAATAAATCATTAAAAAATTAACATTAATTTTAAAAGAAGCTATATAAAGATGATGTCAGATATTCCGCGATTAATTAAACATTGTTTAAATCCTGAATGGAATCAATGGAGTCATAATCAAAGACCTCATAAACGAGTAAAAGAAATTAGAAATTCATGTCTTACATTTTTGAATAACTGAAGGTGTCACTACGTCACCATGTGTCACCTGGTTAATTAACTTCTCTTAAAAATGATGACAACATGACATTTTGACAACAGGTACGAAAGGAGGAAGGCATTTATGTCTTACATTTTTGAATAATTTATTTTTTAAATTCATGACTGTGAATCAAGTAGACGTTTATAAAGGTAAGTTTAATATTAAACCTATTGTTTTTGCATTTAATGATAAATTAATCGAAAATTGGGAATTAATTCCGGATAAATGGTTTAAACAACAAAACCACCTCACTAAAGTTCTTTGTAGATTAATGATTAAAACTGAGGAAAAAGAAATTTGATGAGTTCAACATAGAACTTTAAGAAACTAATGATTATTTGAATTTATGATATCAATTATTTGATTCATTCTTTCTTCAATCTCTTCTATTCTTTTTGTTAAATCATCAAATTTCATTAATGAGGTGATTCTTGATTGAGGAATAGATTTCAAACCAATCACTCCTTTTATTTTTGAAATTTTGAATCCATCAACTTTAAACATTTTATTCAATTTACATGTTGTCAATTCTTCAAATAATTTTTTATTATTAGCATAATAGTCATTAAATTCTTCAACAGATGAAAAAATTTTTATTTCAGTAATTGGTTTAACAACGTTTATTTTTTGTTGAACATTTTCACTTTCATTTATTTTTAAAATCGGTTTCATTTATCATTAAATAAAAATTAGAATATAAGTGATGAAATATATTTTTTTAATTAATATTAAATCAGAAATGGCGGCAGGATTCTTTAAAAAATTATGGGATGGAATTAAGAAAGCTGCGGGTTGGGTTTATAAAAAGATTATTAAACCCGTTGCAAACTTTTTGGCACCAGTAGCGAAAACGGCAGGAACTATCATAGGTGGAGTATTAGGTACTAAAGCAGGTAATCCGGCGATGGGAGCACAAGCAGGTAACGCAATTGGTGGAATAGCTGAAGGAATACTTAATAAAATAGGAGGTAAATAGTGGAAAAATAAATAAATATTATTTTTATCTTAGTATCGGTTGTAGTCTTTGATAAACTTTTTCTCCTTTATTTAAAACTTCTCTTATTGAGGCAGCTTTCGGTGTTATTGATTTAGCAACGTCACTAATTGCTTCTTTATTCTTAAATATCCAATTTGCCCCCTTCTTCAATGTTTCCCAAACTTTACTCGCTCCTCTTTTTACTCTATTCCACAGTTTCTTAAATATACCTGCAGCCATAGTTGATTATTTCATTAAAATTAAAAATTCATTTTCATCTTTTAATTTTGATTTTTTATTTATTAATAAATGACGACTAACTATTTAGTGCCAAACACCAAACCGATTAATGGAAATGTGTTTCATTCATTCGAAAAGATAAATGAAATATTCGCAAAGAATGACGGTAGAAGATATTATAGAGAACTTGAAAGTTCATGCTATGACTCTGATGCTCCATATTTTGATGATAAACAAACTCATTTAAGAATTACAAATCCGGCTCATGATGTGAACCAATTAGGTGACACATATATTAAACGCAAAGTTAAAGCAACTCTAGTTTCAAATAAAGCTTTCACATGTGATGCCGCTTTTAAATGCATGCGTTTATTCGTTGGTTACAAATCATCAAATCAAAGCTTTAAACAATTAGAAGTAGAAACTGAAAGAGGTGATGCCGGTTATCTTCAGATGGATTGCGCCCGTGAATCTTTCGCATTTGCAACATATAAACCAAAATCAGAAAGGAAAGTTAAAAAGTTTGTTCATTCGTTATATAATAATGTTCAAAAATATGATAACTCAGTATGTGGTAAATATATTGACCCTTCAGAAGTTTTCAAGAAAGCAAATGAAGAAGTTGATATCACTTTTGATATGATTATTCCAGTAAATGATTTGTTAGCATTTCAGGCGTTCGATGATTATCCTAAATCATTTGGTGATATCATTCTTAAATATTATGTTTTCAGGGATACTTTAGTATTTTGTCAGGTTGACCCGTTAAGAGTTGCTGATTTACAAAATTACGTTTATGAAAAGATAACTGATGAAAATTATGAAAAGATTATGAATCATGTTTATAAATATGATCGCAAATTCCAACAAATCGGACTTCCTGCCAAATTAATTACAAGCTTAGCCGCTACATCTGCTGACGCAACAGTTGATGACGTTATTATTTCATGCACAAAGATGGAAGTTTTAGAGGATAAATGCATTACACCAGGATACGGTTTAATTGAAGAATCAGTTAAAGCAGTTAGTATCCCTAACTTGGGTACTGTGGCACTGCGCGCCTCCGTACACAACTTAACGGTTTTGACACTTTACGAAACCGATAACGTATATTTTACAACACAAACACAAACACCAACTTAACCTTAAATATTTACAAAACCATCTGATACATAAACGACTTCACTAACGACTTCACTAACGAATTCCCTACCGTCCTCACTAAATAAAAATAACCTTATTTTTATTTTTTTTAAATTTTTTATTTCATTACAAAGACATGTCCGACTACATTTACTATGACTCTTTCCCAGAACGTTTCCGTGAACTATTCAAAACTCAAGTAAAACTGAGAAACATGCATTTTAACAAAGACAGACCCATTGACGATGAAAGAAACCCTGAATATATTACAATCCCTTATGACGCAAAGTTCATTGCATACATTCCTTATGGTCGCAGAGGAACGAAAACTATTTCAACAAAGAACAAAAATTATTTCTGGAGCGATGAAGAAAATTGCCTTATCTACATAAATGCATACTTAAATAAAGCTACATATTGTACAAAAGAAGGTTGGACTGGATTTGAGCTCTACATATACGACGACGATGGAAACAGACGTTGTGTATACCCATACGATAATATGTACCATTGTTTTCATCAAGCATTAAACGAATACATAGTCAGTAAGGGTCTCATTCCTGCTGAGTAGAAATGTTATATTTTTGTTCCCACATTTATTTAAAAATTAATGATATCACCATCCTCACACGTATGAAAACATAGCGCAAAAATAAATTTAGGTGAAGTGGTGAAATCTCACCTCTTTTTTCACCTAGCCGCTTTGCGGCTCTGACCCTTTGGGTCTCTTTTTTCACCCGTTGAATTCATTGCTTTATAACTCTCTGTCGTCTGCTTTCTCCAACTCTTCTAACTTCTTCTTAAGTTCAGCAATGTTGTCCTCATGAAGTTTAATCTTCCTTAATATACCTTCTTTATCTAATGGTTGCTTTATCTTTCTAAACTGAACTCTACCATCCTTCATAGTATGAACGTAAAAACCTTCTGGAATAGTTCCTGATTTAATGTATTCTACCAAAAATTTTTGTTTCATTGCTTCAGTGACTTTAGTCGTCATTTCAATCAAATAAAAATTTTAATATTAAATAAAAATAACGTTATTTTTTCAGTAAGGAAACGCAGGAGTTTTACGATTTATTTGAGGAGTAGGTTCTGGTTTAAATGTTGGAGTCGGTTTTGGAGTTGACTTTTGAACAGGAGTTTGTACTTCCATAGGTTCAGGAGTCATTGAAGGTGTTGTTTGTGAAGGCGTTGGTTTTGGCGAATGTGTTGGAGTTTGTTTAACTTCAGCTACTTCAGTATTATTTATAACATTTGCTTTATTTCTTTTCAACATCATAACTGCTCCTGCTGTAGCTAGCAAACCTAGTGGGAGACCATATCTTATATAAGGACTTGACCAAATGCTATTTTTGACAGGAGCTGGTGGAACACCTAACCTTGGTGAAACTGCTCTTTGCCATTGTGCAGCTCGTAAGAAATATTCAATAGGTGCTCCATAATCGTTTGGTAAAGTTTGTTTCACAGATGGTGAAGGTTCACGAGAGCTTGATGAAGAACTCATTTATAAGCTTTAAAAATAAACGTTCATCATTTATTCCTCACTGTCGTCCGTAGCTAAGTTATAGTCATCTAATCTTATTATTGGGATTCCATTAGCACGCACCTGAATGGCAAAGCAACAATCCCTCATAAATCCAATAAGTGGCTTTGGTACGTTTTCAGTTGCTAGTTCAATAGGTCCTTTAACAGACAATTTGTATGTTATTGGAGCAGTAGATGTTTGACCTTGCTGGAAGCAAAAATCCACTTCTGTTGGAAAACCACATAAGAAATGTGTGTTGTCATAGCTATCCCATTTATGTTCCACACTACCATCATCCACCAATGACCTCATAACATCTTCATTAAATCCAATCATATCATTGTTTGTATTGCAAGCGTTCGCAACCATTTCATAAAATACAGGTCCATATGATTTTTCAGGTTCTGCAGGCATATTTCCATAAGCTCCCATGGAAAGCTGAAGATATTTAAACTTAGGGTTCTCAAAATTAACATAATAGTTGTCTTTCTTTCTAAATAGTGCCCAAATACTTTTAACATTAATAGGCGTATAAGCTGCTGTAAATGTTGCACTTGAACTATCTGTATTCTTTGAGAATGAACCGTCCATAGGAATCCAATCCATAACTTTAACAGGAAAACATAAAGCCTCGTTTGTATAATGTTCTACAAGTTCTGTATAAATGTTAGGGTCTAAAGAGAATGACTTTGGATGAATGAAACATTCACTAAAATCCATCTTTGTTCGAAATAGTTGCTGGTTTACAGTTGTAATAGTAACTGTTCCACTAGCTTCTACTGCCTTCGTTATCATAGTGAATGGTTCATTCCATGGAACAAATTTATTTGTCGGTGGATTTGAATCTGAAGCAAATGCAACTTTAAGAGTTGGATTGAAAGCAATGATATCATTTACAGATATAGATGTGCATTGTAAGGCGTCGCTACTGAACTTTACTTTAAGCTGAATGTTACCAGCAAAAGCTGGAATAAATCGAATAGCTTCTAATGGAAGGAATCTTCTAACAGGAATTCTTAAACGAAGCTTAAAATCAAATGATTTTCCTGCTGTAATTGGACCACTAACAATTTGTCCTGTTCTGCATGTTCCCGAATGACTCCATACATCTTCATGTCGAGTCTTTGAGAAAACATCTACTTTCTTTATTTGTTCGGTAGTTTGTGAGTTTGAAGTTATATATGCTTCTTCTCTTGCGTTGTCTTGAGAATATACGATACGACCATTTGCAAGGATTTGATATCCAGCAACTGCATAGAAAGCGTCATCGAAACCAATCCAAAATCCTGGTGGGTTTGTTTTATTGGAACCTGAACCAATTTCTTTATCTACAATAAATTGACCTTCCATTTTATACGTAATGAATGTATTGTAAAGGTCCAACATATTTTCACCAGGAGGTGAGAGATTGAATGTTACCCATGTGTTATCTTTAGCAGTTCCAGGTTGTGATGGAATCTTTGCGTCAGAATATTTTCTATTAGTGTCACCAATTTGAACTGCATTGTCTATGATATCGAAATATGAGCGAATCTGATGAATATGCTCTGCTGGAGTAAATTCGTTTAGCTGTTCGTTCTGCATGTATTTACTTCAGATAAAAATATCTATTTACTTCATTATTCTCACTCTTCTTCTTGGCATTCGTGGTGGAAGTTGTTTCTTGACATTTTCAATGAACTGTACATTCTCTTTTGTCTCAACTTCTTTCACTGGCGGGTCAGGGTTCTTTGACTCGGTTTGCTTTTCAATGAAATTCACGAACTTTGCAATAAGCTCTTGGTTCGTTATTGAAAGAACATCTGGCTTCTTTTCTTCTTGTTCTATTGACTTTTCAGTTTGAACAGAAGGTTTTATATGGGCTTCGTGGGCTTCACCCTTGCCATGCACATTAATGTTGTCGCTTTCTGCATTCGCTAATGGAACCTTTCTTTTTCTTACATATATTTTACCATCTTTACTCTGACTTACGTAATAGAAAGGATGTTGTATTCCTCTGGCGTCATTTAATATAATAGACTCTCGCTCTGATTTTGACAAGCTCATTTTACATCGGTTAAAGTTTTAATTTTGTTTTTTATCTGCAATCAAATGACTCAGACAAGTCCTACGGACAAGACCCAAGGTGTCATAGATGTTGAAGCATTGAAGAAAGAAATTCGTGAGCAAATTTTATCCGAACTGAAGGAACAAAAACAAGAACAAAAGCCAGAGAGACCAAAGAGAAAACTTAGTGAAAAACAACTTGCTGCATTAGCTGCTGGAAGACAAAAGAACCCACGTTTGCTGGCAAAGAAAGCTAGAGAAGAAGCAAAAGCTAAAGAAGCTGAAGCAAAGAAAGAGTAAATGGTTTATTTTTATCCGAACTAAATGTATAGACAAATACCTTTATCTGTTGCGTTCAGTAGTGAAAACCCTGACGTCAAAATAAAGGGGAACAGAGTAACGTTTAAGTTTCCAACAGACTGGATTGTGAACATAAATGAAGAGAAGTACATTGGCATAACATCTATGTATATAACACGTGATTTCAGAAAGGTTGACTTTATACTTCAAGTCGAGATAGAAAATGACGAACAGTCTTTAAGCGCCCAAAACATTCACATATACAAATACTTTAAAGACGATACAACATTGTTGCAATGTATGATTTCATTTAATGAGATGTTCGAGAAAAAGTTCAACATTGAAGTACAAACTTTACAGCCTTTACGTGAGTTTCTTGCACAACTGAAGGAAGAAGGTAGTCAGCCACAACTTATAGACTTTCATTATGAATTTAATGAAAATGAAGATGGAACTCATGACTGTCAATTCATTGTATTCTCACCATTCAATGAAGTCGCTAAAAAGAAAGAAAATCCATTACGTATAAGATTTCAAATCTCCGAACCAAGTGATGATTTTAAGAATGTTTTCAATTATGATGCAATGCTTCCGAGGAAAAATGAATTTTCAAAGATTGTAACACCTGGCATTTGGGATAGAAAGCAAGCAATACTTTACTCTAATATAGCCAAAGGCGTTGAAAATGAGTTCATTGGTCATACAAGAACTTCACCACTTCCTAACCCTAAATACTATAAATTAACTGGCTTCAATCGTGAGTTTTGGATAGACATGTTCTCCACTCATGACCATAAATGTCCAGTGTTCTTGCCTCCAGATGGGAAGGACTGTCTCTACATTGAAGCACAACTCTTAAACTCTACCATCGCAGTATTGTAAAATCTACGCTAGCTTTATTTTTATCACGAATGACCTCATTCATGACCTCATTCATGACCTCATTGCTGACAAAAATAAGCCGCTAGCGGCAAGGGCGAAGCCCATGACCTCAGAACTTCAACTTACGAATAAAGCTTGTTTTAGTCGTTATTGAAAAGTTGAACTTTTCAGCAAAGCAAGGTTGACATGACTTACATAAGTCGAATGCAATCTCTTGACCGTCATAAAGTGCTTTGTAAAGTTTCATTAAACTGAACTCAGAGTTTTGTCATATGTTCCAACAGGTATGTGAATGTTCTTATCTTCATTGTAATAGCATTGTATAGCTTCAGGAAACATTTCATTAGCGGTTAAAGCAATAACATCTTGCTTCACGCCTTTCATTCTGCAGTGAAATGCAACTTCATTTAAATCGTTAGTGAGTAAGTCTATGTAGGTCTTCTTTCCACAGAAAATACTTTTATAAGCTAAACTTTGTTTTCCAGGTGTTATTTCTGCAAAGTCGCTATGAAATTGACCAAGGTTCTTTCCTATAAGTTCGCGACCATATCTCTTCTTAAACTCTGCTGCAAGCTTTGGGATGTCTTCATTATATAAGTGCATACTGTCGGTATCCTGGTAAAATATTTGAAGACCCATGTCCTCTGCAGTACAGAATACTTCATTCATAATACGTTTTGACATAGACAGAATATTAACACCAAGTGGACAGAAGTTAAAGTGTCTGCAAATGCTTTTCGTTAGCTTGAAAATAGTTTTATCTGAACCATCCAAACCTTCGAACTTCACTATATGGTTGTAATTTCTTATAGCATATCTTATAGCATCTTTGTCATTTACTATGGTTATTTTTGACTCAATAGGAGATAGAATAGTTTTGCCATAAATGCTGTTCAGAATGAGTTTTATAATTTCTTGTAAGGGGTTTCCTTCTTTCTTATACTTTAACCTTAACTCAAACAACTTCTTTACTTCATCTCTTATTCTCATATCTCTGTTTCCATCGTAATAGTATCCTTGCAACACTTCACATTTGACACCTTGATATTTTATGAGGTCTTGTAATGTTATATGGTCAACATACATGAGACAGCAAGTGTTTGAACTTCTTGGAACGTTAAGTTCTGGATTTAGTTCAGGGTCGCAAACTATTAAATGAAAGTGTCTGGGTATACCAATCTCTGTTATCTTAATGAGAACAAAGAAGCCAGACATAAACTTTTCACCAATGGGTTCCTTTTGGTCGTCATCGAATAAATGTCTCATGAGATACTCTGTGCTTAACATTTCTTCCTTCAATACTTTTGGAATTCCTTCTAAAGTATAAAGTCTTGCTATAGCTGAAGGATATAATGAAATAGTGTCTAAGTCAGCAATGAGTTTCTTTTTGCTCTTTTGTTTCATGTTATCTGACAACATACATCTTCCACCTTGAATGCATCTCGAAATAAATTCTCTTGGTTTATTTGAGAGGTCATAAAGATTTCCATTCGGGAAGTATACTCTGTTCTCAAACAATTTGTTAGCAATAGAACAAATACTAACGTAGTCATAAACGTTTAAATCAAACTCTTTCAATAAGTCATTGCGGAACTTTACAAAACCTTCTCTTAAATTCTTACATCTTGTTTGCAGTAAACGTGCTATATTTTTCTAAGTCGAAGTGGTTTTCATCTATTCTGCAACCTTTGATGGAATCTATGTTTTTCATAAATGTATCTGCATCATGGATAAACTTACATGCTTCAGAAATGACACCAGTTCTGTTGTCATTTGCTAACAAAACACTGCTGTAGTAGTTATATGGAAATACTTCTTTCGGTCCTGTTTGTAAGTTAAACATAGCAGGAAATAGTTTAAGTCTTATTTATAACACTGTAAGAGTCTTTTATAATAATTGCCCGTCCTTTATATAAACCAGTTATTTGCAATGTTCGTGAACCTTTAATGATGGGAGTTCCTTTCACTTCTGTCATGTGTCTTAAGATGAAGTTTATATCATAACTGAGGTTATGGAAATATATTAAACTCTTGTCAGGAAGTCTTTCCAAAAATTCTGTTGCACAGTTTTGACCCCAAATGCTTTCACTAACTGAACCATCTTCACTGTCATAACAGATGTTAAAAGCTTTATGAAAGCCATCCGTACTACACTCAAAGTCAGCAAAGAAAACGTGCTCAGGTATGAATTTACATTTAGCTTTATTTACTTCTTTTGACTCTGCTTTCTTCTTCAGTTGTACACAATACTTTGGAGCATATGTCAAATCTTTAAATGGTGCAAGGTTCTGTTTATATAAGTCAGTAGTATATGTGAAAAGTTCTCCATAAGAAATAGGTTCGAAATATTTGCACTCCCACAATGTTTTCATAACATCCCATAACGGTGTTGTTCTATCATAACGAACTACATATTTATCTTCTCTCTTTGTATAAATCTTCATCTGTTTCTCAATGTTCATTCCACCACAAGCTTTGAGAATTTCTTTATAGTTTCGAATGAAGTATGTTGTCATTGGTAATCTTTCATTTAGCATGTAGTGGTCTTCAACAAGAAGTAAGTCAATAGTTCTAACAGTTTCGCATTCTTTGGTATATATCTCTTTATTTCATTATGTCTTGAGTCATTGAAATAACCAATGGTAACATTAAATGCTATACCTGTTGCGTCAGAAATTTCTTGTACTTTACTTTGAGGAAAGTCTCTAACACGAATGACTTCTCTCATGTGGTCAATAGTTTCTTCATTTACTCCAGCCTGAATGCAAGCATAAACGAAACAATTGTCCTCTGTCATAAGTGTTGCAGTTCTTTTGTTCAGTTCATTGAAGATTTGGTAGCGTTCAAGATTTATAGGTAATGTGCAAAGATACTTCCAGAACTGACCGCTTCTCTTCTTATAAAACTTCTTTTCACCATTATCTTTCCAAAAGCTTTCTATAAGTGCTGGGTTTCCTGTTTGCTTAAGAGCTTCCAAAATGGCTTTCTGGTCATTTGTCAGTGTGCTTTCATCTCTATATGGTCTCTTTTTTGGTTTGCCTTTCTTTACATCTGACATCGTTAAGCCTTCATATTCTGTTAAATCATACATCTTTATTTCAGTAAGATTCTTTATGTTTGTCAAGAAGAAGTCATAGTGCATTTCAACAATACCTGCAGCATTTGCTTCTATCTCTGATATAAAGTTCTCCTTCAAGAGCTGATGTAGTAATGTTCCAATATATTGAGGTTTAACGTAGAACATTCATACTTTCCACCAAGTTTATAACATACCATCCATCTCTGTTGCGAGTTTATTTTAATTTTCTCTAAGAGTCTCATGAAAACCTTACCGAAATGTTTGTGTAAGTAGTCTCTGTTTGGTTCATCTAAAGCTTCGATGTTAAAGTCAATGAGTCTATTGCCTGACTTCACATTCTCTTCCTTTCTCTTCATCTTTCTTTAACCATCTCTCACCTTCTTTTGGTTTGTCGTCAATGGAACGAATGACATCGTTAGCTTTGCGAACTTGTTCTATAGCGCTCTTAAACATCTCTCTTCTCTGTTGTTTCAGTGTGTCGTCTCTTCTTCTTGTTTCACCAACGTTTGCATGGGCTACGCCCGCGCCGTCATGCGGCTTTGTTATGTCAAACATCTCTCTTCTTACTTCATGAGGTATTGAACGTCTATGATATAAGTCAATAGCAACGTCATTTAAAGGAAATGTTTTGTTATTAATGAACTCATGAATTCTATCATAACTTATTGCACCATTATAGTCTTTAATGAAGTCAGCGAGTGCTTTTTTGTTTGTTGCGTAATGCTTTGCAACATCTATATTAGCTTCTGTAAGAAGTTGTTTTATTTCCGAGTGTTCTAACTTAGACAACTTCCGATACATCTTTAGTAGGAAATAAAAAAATATTTTTTGAAAAAATTAGATTAGATTTTTTTTAAGTTATTTTTCAAAATAATTTAATATTTTTATTTTAATGAAACACATGCAAGATTGCAAGTTCTTTTCATACAATGCTCTCGCTACTGCCATCAAGAATGAGTTCAATAATGCTTCAAACGTTAATGTTATCTTTAACAAGAAGTTTGTGAAAGAATCTAAGTTTGGTCAGTATGTCAGACCATTAGCTATCGTCATTGACCGCAAACGTTATACTTCACAAGAGTTAGCAGTAGTTTTGAAAAAAAGGGTTTCTTCGTGAATGTCAAAGATACACACTATACTGTCATAAAGAACTCCAACATTGACTTCTTCAGTATTGCTATGAATCTTTCCGAACAGAAAGAATATTAAGAAGGGTGAAACATCTGTGAAATATTATCCTTCATCTCTGAAGACAATAACGAACAAAGATGTTATACAAAAGTTCTTACCAAAGGTTGAAGAAGCTTCAATTGACATTGACGAAGGAAGTGAAATGGTTGAAGAAATTGACCCTGAAGCTATTTAACCAAAAATATATTTTTGGTGAAGTGGTGAAATATCACCTAGCCGCTTTGCGGCTCTGACCCTTTGGTCTGTTTTTTCACCTCATTCTCTCTTCGTTAATGTTGTCGTGACTTCTTCGTTAATGTTGTCGTGACTTCATTCTTCCTCTTTGAAGTTATCGAAATATTCTGTTATTTTTTCCTTCAGTAATGTTAAGTCTTCTTTGAATGTAAGTATTGTGCAACCTTTGATGTTCATAGTGTGTTTGAGGAAGAGTATTTTTGACAATTTCTTTTATTTGCTCATTCGGTGTCATTGAAATCGGTAAGTTTTCACGATAGAACCAGTTTCTGTCAGATTTATATATTTTAGCAAGGTCGTAAAAGCTTTTGTTGTTTCTTCTGACTAAATGCAACATAACCATATCTTTATCTTCTTCATTCTCCAACTCTTCAGTATAAATCATATACTTATAACTTTTTCCTTTCCTTTTGGTACTGAACGCGGTATTCTTTTCTGTATGCTTTTGTCTTTGGATTCAATGACTTCATCTTTTGCTTGAAGTTTTTTTCATCTCTCCACGTTCTTGTCTATGAATTTCGTCAAGAAGTTTACAAACATACCAAGCATAACGAGGTGAAGCCCACATTGCTACACATTTACGAGAAGTCTATGAACATAATATCCTCTCAAACCGTTTGGCAATTTTTCACGGTTTTCATAGAGTTTTGGCGACTGGGGTTTTATACCCACTCGCTGTGCTTCGCTGTTTTCAGAAAAAAGTATGTCTCGCTGTGCTACATTTAATAGTTCAATAGTGCTTTGGTTCCTAAACCAGTCTTTAGGAAGCTTAGTATCTGGAGCAAAACAAGCCGTCAAAATACTTTGCATTTGATACATATCATCTTTTGACTGAACGAATGAGTCTCAATTGTTTGTTATATTGTATGTATTCGTATTCTTCATTTATGGCTTCATGAACGATAGCAGTTGTTGTGTTCTCTAATGTTGACATTACTGTTCTTACATACAGGATAAAAAATAAATAAATAAAAACTAACTTTATTTTTTCTGAGATAAACACTATTCTTCACAACATTAAATTTTATCCTGTATGAAATGACTTTAAAAAGATTATTGACTGACTTCGAATACTATCTCATTGACGCACTGACAGACCCTCAAAACTGTGTTGAAAGTTCTTTAAGCTTTAAGATTGAAGGTACGACGCATTTTGTCTTCACTTACGTATTGAAAGAATATGACCGTTATCATAACGAAGTGAATGAAACACTAATAAAATTTGTAGATAAAAAATTGGTAACAATGAATTTTTAAACGTGAAGACCCAAACACTGCTGGAGATGATGAAGAATACAGACAAGCTATTGAAAAAAATAACGCAAGATTAGATGCAATAGAAAAGAAGTTTAATGAATGTCTTACAAACACGTATGAATATCTTATGCGGTGGGAAGCCAGATGGAAATAAATTTACGTCAAATATGCAATTTATAAAATCTTATGTCGACAGGCTACGTAGCACAGTGGTCTAGGTGGTGTTATGGAGGGGTCAAGGTCTGTGGTTCGAACCGCGACAGCGCCGTATTTTCTTATTTTCTTTATTTGTCTTGTTTGTCGTGAATAAAAAGTATCATAAAAGTGCTCTATCTTCCACGGGAATAAAAAAAATTTACTTTATTTCTTCTTTATTTCTTCTTTATTTCTTTGTTCCCGTGGAAGAAGGGTTTTGCTGTTTTTTCTCAGCCGAAATCAATGATTTTTCATTTTTTGGAATCCTTAGCGAATGAGGAATCTTTTCTCTCGTGGAAGCTTTGACCTAAAATATAATTTAGGTGAAGAGGTGAGATGTCACCTGTTTTCTCACCTCTTTTTTCACCCTCGTGACTTTGTCATAACTTTTCGTAAATGCTTTGTCATAACTTCTTCGTAAATGAGTGTAAATGACCAAAAATATATTATAGGTGAAGAGGTGAGATGTCACCTCTTTTTCACCTAATTTCTCACCCTCGCCGCTTAGCGGCTCAGACCCTTTGGGTCTCTTGAATTTTCATGAATTTCCTTAAGATAGAAAAATAACGTTAGTTTTATTTTTATTTATTTTTTATTTTGTATGTAAAGATATGATTTCAACAATCGGCACAACAACAATTCAAGCCGCGAACGGCGGGACTCTGTCCACAACAACTTCACCAAACTCGTTAGTCATGAATCCAACATCTATGTTAGTAGAGATGAAAAGCTTCATTCCTTCTTCATATACTTTCGAAACAAAAATCCAGAAGATAAAGCAAGAACTTTTAACAAGTAATTTAGACTGTAGTGCGAAAGATGAAAACAAATGAACAGTATCTTTATGAAATGCAGGACATTATTGACCATTTACCTAAACTACCTGAAATTCAGCATCAAAAACTAACTATTCCTGAATTCGATGAAATAGAAGTGAAACCAACTGACTCAGTAGAAATAAAGAAGTTCATTCGAAAGGTAAACTATGAGTTTCTAGGATTTCATTGCAACCATAGGTTATGGACAAAGATTGCGACATGGTATATAAGAATGTTTCTGACATATATAAATCCGGGGAGTTTAAGACCTACGATAACTTTGTTTCGTTAGTTGCTGAATGTGTATGGCAGATAAGAGATAAAGATAGAAGAGGTAAAATATGGAACGAACAGATAAGACCAACTCTTTTGAGTTAAAGAAAACCATTGACGCTTAGTTGTTTTAGCAGGTAAGGTTTCAGAATATAACGCAAAAATGAATCCGCAATGTTCTAAATGTAAAGCAGCAATTAGGAAATATAACTACTCCGTCAAAGAGATAGAAAGAATGCGAAACGACTATGCAGACTTAAAGAAAGAAGCAGAGAAACCAGCAGAAAATAAAATGGACATGTTAGCATTTCTGAACAAAAACTATCCAACTGCTGACGATTTCCTTCTATCTGACGTCAAGAAGAAATATAAAGAAACTTTCGGCATTGTTAAAACTTTTGACATACTGACAGAAGAAATAGAAGCTACGAAATTGTTTAGGATTTCAAATATACATCGTACAATTCATGTAAAACGCTTGTGAAAAACTGGGGTGAGAAACAGGTGAGAAAACGGGTGACATCTCACCTCTTCACCTAAACATTATTTTTACTGAATTCAATAAAAATAAATGGTTCATTTACTCACAATATTTTTGTACAAAACGACCCCAAACTTTTAACTTCTTTTCTGCAGCTTCAAATGCTATCTTAGCGAGTTCATATTCTCTAAATTCTCTCTTTAAATCTTTCTTGTTCCCATTGGTCTAGTTCGTATGGAGAATCTCTATAACCATAATATATCTCACGTTCATGTTCTAATTGTTTTTCACACATTTTCCAACTTCTTCTTCGAACAAAGGTTTAGCATTCTCCACTGTATCTTCGAGTTCTTCTTCATCTAACTTCTCATGAACTTTCTTGTCTTGGAGTCCATAATATCTTTGACATAAAATGCATACTTTACAGAGCACCATTCAGCAAAAAATGAACGAGGTCAGCATGTATGTAAATACCTTTGAATTCATTCATAACGCCCTTAGCAAGCTCAAAAATGCTTGTTTTGAGGTTGAGCCACTTTTGGCTCGACCGTATTCTTTCAACCAAAACTCAAGAATTTCCTGCATTTTAGCACTATTGAGAAATCTGTTTAAATGGTTTAACTTTCCTGCTTCTCTCGCCATCTTTGTTGCATTAATGTAACCATCCTTGTCTCTACGTAAGACTTCAATACCGTTATAAGTGCCTTTTGTGAATGTTTCGCCATTAGATTTGTTAGTGAATGTTTTTGCTTCGACTGACATTACTGTCTTTACATACAAAATAAAAAATAAATAAAATAAAACTAACTTTATTTTTGGTCTTTTGTGAAAATTCATGAAAATTCAAGAGGTGAAAAAAGAGTGAGAAATAGGTGAAATCTCACCTCTTCACCTAAATTATATTTTTGTCTGATTTACATCCAACAAAAGTTTAGAAGAATTTTCTTATTCTTTCTGGCATGTTTTTATCTTTCCAGTACTCCCGCTCTAATGGTCCCAGATGAGTTGGTTTAGATTCTCTCAAGTTCTTAGATGGTATAACATCTTCAACGCCTCCTTCATATCTTACTTTATAAGTGTCATCGTTTGTGTTGTAGTCAAGTATTTCAATAACCACTCCTCGCTTTGCTTCGTCAATGGTTTCAGCAAGTTTGCCATTACTACTTTCGACTAATTTATGTCGAGGGTAAAATGCTATGGAGTCGTCAGCAGCTTTTATAAGATATCCATTACCTTGCGTAGAGTCTACGATATAATAATTTCGACTTAACCTTAAACGTTTCTTTGTCAATGGTTTGTCGTCAAGAACTACACGAACTTTGTACCAGAATGAGGGTAAATTGTTTTGAATTTCTGATATTTTGTGTTTGACTTAGTTTCTTTTGTATATACTTTTCTTCTTGTTGTTGTGTCATTGAATTTGGTGTATGTCCTGTTGTAGAATGTGTGAGGAATTATATACTTCGAGAAAATGTTTCATTGTTTCTTCGGTAAAGTCTCGCTCTTGATTTTAAATCTCTGAGAGTCCTTATGAAGCGGTTAATGATACCGAGTATGTTATGGTTATGGTCTTCAGTAGTGTAGTGAGTTATGTTATGCTTAATGAGAAATTCTGTGATTTCGTTGCTGAGGTATGCACCGTCTTGGTCTGATGTTAAAATACTTGGGCTATGTTCTGCTACAAACTTTTGTAAACTCTTAACACTTCACGAGTTCCTTTATTTCTCATTATATACGCATATGCTTTACGAGTGTTAACATTTATGAAGATGAGGAATGGTTTATGTCCTCCTTTTCTGCTTTGAATGAGAGTGTCAAATTGGTATGCGTCAGGAGTGTTGGAGTAATTGGTAAAAAGTAGTCGTAAGGGTTTATTTTTGTTTGATGTACAACATTTTTGTCAAAGAACCTTTTCACTTCAGCTCTGTTAGTAAATCCCGAACTCTTTGCAGCTTCATTGAACTTCTTAAATGACCTCCATGGTTTGTTCGAATACTTCTTTCAAGCTCATTTATGTAAATTAAAGATTTTAACCAACTCGTATCCAAGCGTGCATTGTTATAAGGAGGCATATAATCTTTTCCATTACCTGCTGGGTCTGTAATACCAGCTACAACATGTGTATGATTTCCTGCAGTTCCACAGAATACCTGTGCTACATCTTTGGGGTCAGTTGTGATATCATATCTATTCATTCCCTGTCTATCCGAACCCGCTGCAAGATTTGTATAACCTCTTTTTGTTATTGAATGTGAATGGTTTCCTTCCACAGATGTTCTTCCACTGAACCTATGCATATGTGAAGGAAGGTTTTCAATACCTATTTTCTTTGAACCTCCCATCTTCATTGACTGCGTATTAGTGTAGAATGGAAAACTGTCAACTATTTCATACCATCTACCACCAAATAAAGTGTTTGGATTTATTGGATTCATAGACGTATAAACAGCTCCTATAGGATATATTAAATCATATATGCTCATAACTCTATAAACATATTCTAAAGAACTTATGTCATTAAATACCATTTGGAATGTATCTCCCGGATGAAATGTTGCATTTGTTCCACTTTTATAATGTAATGTTAGTTCAATAGAATTATCCAAGAAAAATTCAAAAGTATCTGGTTGAAGACCTCTAACAAATTCAAATGGAGTTGCTGGTTCACCATTTATAATTTCTGTTGTAAATGTCATTGTATCTGGTTTCGAAAATTTCTTTGTTAGTTCTGCATCCACATAAGTTTTGTCTGCTTTATTATCTAACATTGTTGGTAGTTCATGTGCTTCAAAGTTTCTGGCATGACCTTCAATGTTCATACATTTGTTATTTAAGGAGTTTAGTGTATCTTTTACGCTTGTACTTGGATTTTTTAATGGTGCACTTGAACCAAGGTCAAAGTTCAATATTATGTCGTCTGCTCTAACAGTAGTGAAGGATTTATGTGTATGGTTCTTGTCGGCTTTCTTATCATATAAATCTTGAGCAGTGAATTTAATATTATGTTCATCCTTCATGACATAAACATCTTTACATCTAATGTTTCTCATCGTCGTTATGTCGTCATCCGATGTTAAACCTTGTGGAAAGTTAGGAGGTTTACAATATAATGCATCCCCACCAGTTTCTTCAACCGTTCCTTCAATACTTTCTATAGCAACAGTTGTGAAGGATTTATGTGTATGGTTCTTGTCTGCTTTCTTATCTAACATTGCTGGTAGTTCATGTGCTTCAAAGTTTCTGGCATGACTTTCAATGTTCCTGCAACTGTTATCTAAACTGTTAAGAGTATCTTTTACGCTTGTACTTGGATTTTCTAATGGTGCACTTGAACCAAGGTCAAAGTTCAATATTATGTCGTCTGCTCTAACAGTAGTGAAGGATTTATGTGTATGGTTCTTGTCAGCTTTACTGTCTAAAGAAGTTTGAAGTTCATTTATATCGGAGATGTTGTGTTTATGAGATTTCAAAACTTTGTTCGTTGCGTCAAGTTCAACTTTGTCAGCTTTACTTTTAATAGCATCTTCAAACGTTATTTTTGCCTTAACTCTTAACATAAATCTTGGTTCAACTAATACACCATTAACAGAGAAAGTAGAGGCATAAATTTCATCGTTATAACTAAATGCTTCTGGTGCTTTACCTGTGTCATACTGTACAGTACAGCTTATGTCATAACCTTTAGCACGAATGTATTTATATCTTCTTTCATTAACATTTTTTGTCTTCGCTTCATCACTTCGTGTTAAATATCCATGGTAGTCCGTTATAATCTGTTCGTCTGAAGTTATATAATGAACGTGGTTTTTATCTGCTTTTTCGGCTAATTTCTCATTAACATCATTCACTTCTAATTCAACTCTTCCGCCAGAACTCTTATTATCATTAATCTTTTTCATTAATTCGGTAATTACGTCATAAAGACTATATTCTGTTTTCGGTTTTGTAAATAATGAGTCAAAATTTCTTTTCATCATTACATCGCTGACATTAATGATATCACCAATTCCTTTTTCATTTATTCTCTTCATTATTCTGCAATAATGACGAATATATAATCTGTTAATTTATTCTCTTCATCGAGGGTTATAGAATGTTTTGAAATTGAATCATTAACTCCTCTAAATAAATCAATAACTTCAGGATACACGTTTTTAATGTCTTGAATAACCCGACCAGTATCCTCGCCACTATGTGGCTCTGAGCCCGTTGGGCTCTGTTGTTCATGTTCTTCGTTCCCGTCGTTACGTGGTTTTATATCTCTAACCATCATCAACGCAGCCATAACCGGAGGGTTTGTTGCTACCTGTTCGAAAATCCGTCCGTTATGTATGGTATATCTAAATAATTTCTTTGTGTTTGTTAAAACATTTGAAACAAGTCTTTTAAAACCATCTACAAAATTTCCTGTTTCACCTAATGTTCTTGCAGCATTTACAAGCTCACCCATTCCCGCTTTTGACCCCAAAAACGTCCATATTGCATTTATTTCACTCTGTATAGTTGTCCATTCAGCGAAACTAACACCCGCATTCGCTAAGCTGAAAATGAAATTCAGTGGATCGAACTTAATTCCACCTTCTTTTTCAATTTCAACGAACTCACTAACATGAGATTTTAAATATTCTTTCGTTAAAATTGTTTTCCCCGATGTTATGTCATTAACGAAACTATCACCGTCAAAAGTTAACGAATTCAATTTCGTCGTTGATGCTTTTATTTCATACACCGCTTTATCGATAGTTTTTGGCTCACCTTCTTTAGAAGCATATGAAACATTAATGAATGAATTATATGTATTCGTGAATGAGTTAAAATCAATGATTTTCATTAATGACGCCTTTAATGATTCATTAACTGTTGAATCCCTTAAAACAATTAATGAACTGTCCTTTATGAAAGGTACACTGCAAACCGTCGAGTTTGGATCAAATGCTGTAGTTGGTGCAGGAATATTAATGATATAAGTCATTAAATCATTAAGTGACGTAAATAATGTTGTCGTTTTTGATTTAATTTCTTTAGCATCTGTTATATATGGTAATTTTATTTCTGTAGTTTCTGAATTAAAGATATTCGCTAAAATGTTTTGTAAACTGTTTTGAACAGCTGTGTAAACCGTTGAATTCGGAACTCTTACGATTTCACCATCCTTAATAAAAGGCATTGTACATGACGTAGTGCTTGGGTCAAATCTTTCGGGATTATAATTCAACATATATTCTAACGCTTCATATACAGACCTATAAACAGTTGTGTCGTTCTTCATGACAACTTCACCATTTACAATGAATGGCATAGTGCATGGAGTTAAAATAGGGTCAAACTTTTCATAGTCCTTCCATGTTATGTATTTCTCGGTATTTCCATCAGAAATAACAATATATTTGTCAGTAAGTGTGAGAGAGTATTGACCAAAATATAAACGTTTAGCTCTGTCAGCTTCATACGCATATGCAGCAATACTCATATTTTAATGAGAATAAAATGTTGTTCTATTTGCAAAGTACAGACCCAAACGAATACGGAATAGTAAAGCTTCAAACAAACTTAGGTCTTCAGAATGAAGCGCTTGCTTTCAGAGTTGTTGACTTCAATACTATCGCAACTTTTGTCATAACAGATGAAACAGATTTCATGGAGTTTGAAATAGATGGAAAGAAGCACGAAATAAGATTTCACAATAATGTAGAATATAAGATGGAAACATTAGCTGGAGTGTTAAATGCGCTCATAAATACTACAATAAACAAGGAGAACGAAGAAAACTTAATGAATGTTAAACTTATTGCAGGAGTTTTGAAGTTCAGTTATGCGAAGGAGTTTAAGATAACACGAATGAGTCATAGAGTTCAATTGCTTCTGGGAGCATACCATATGACATGTCCTTTGAAAAGTGTTGACAAAACGATTGAGATGAAATCTGTTCCATACGTATGTTATGGTAATTGTTTATACGTTGAGTCAAAAATAGCTAATGTCACAGGTATTTCAGGAGTTAATAGTAAAGGTTCAGTAGAATATAAATCCTTCTGTTATGCAGTCAATTCAATGTTCATTCCAAACGTTCCTGTCATAGTAACTCATTTAGGTAAATGGGTTCGCATTAGTCCTCATAATTTGAAAGACATGCAATTCAGACTTGTTGACTTTCAAGGAGAGCCTGTAGAACTGAAGGCACCAGTGCGAATGACTGTTGAAGTTGACTTTTTAGAAAATATTAAATGCAACAGCTTACAAGAGAACTCAGAGCTAAAAATATAAAGTATGAATGTTATGTATTAGGTCATGAACTTTGGTTATTGCTGTTTGATGAAACAAATGAGTTAGTTATGTCAGTCAAGAGAACAGAAAAAGGCGTCAAAGGCGCCGAGCGCAAAGCGCTATATTGTGTTAGTGAAAACTGCACCAAGTCAATAAGATTAGGTTTGCATTATGAAGATGAGTTCGATACTGTTGAAGAAGTTTTGGATAGATATTACAAATTGCTTTAATTTACTAAAACATATTTCAAACAAAGCTTATATTCTGTTGAAAGTTTTGTATATTCGTTCGAATATTTATACTTAAACTCAACTCCTGTACCTGGTATTTCAATGATGCGGATGTTACCTATTTTCATGAATGGTGGCGTTTGACCACAGCATTCGATTTCAGGGTCGAGATAGTCAATGACACATTGTTTCCCTGTTATTCGTGATATAACATTTTCAAGGTCCTCCTTTGTTAGAATTATTTGGTTCTTGCTTATAAGATTTGTCAAAAGCTTCTTATCGTCTTTGAGTAAAATTGTTTGGTATAACTGAAGAAGGTAATGGTCTACGTTATCTGAAGGATTTGTTTGAACATTTGTGTAAGGGTTGTCGTTGGCTTCTCTTGAAAGAATTTGGTCCAGTGGTGGATACTCTAACTTAACATCTGATGTAGCGTTAGCGTTTGAAGCTGTGTTTAAATTCACGGATTTCAGCTCTGGTTCTGGTTCTTTCAAACACTCGAACTATAGTTCTTTATAACAATATTGTTTGTCGTTCGTGAGTCAACATTTGATGTTGGTTCAATTGGAACATTAACGGCACCAGCTAAGATGGATTTGCTTCTCATTTCATATAGAATAAAAACCTTTTATATGTATGAAATGAACAATATACTCGACAAGGGTTTGAATGTAAAGCTAACGAATGAAAATATTGTTGAATTCACTGAGACAGGTGCTGTGTATAAAGATGTAGAACTACTGAACAAAAGAGCTAAGGGAAGAAGCAGGAACATGAACAAAGGGTGGAAGCCTATAAAAATTTATGTCAATGATGGCTCAGGAGGTTCAAACATAAAGTATGCAGAAAGTTATAGAGTTTATGCGCTAAAAGGTGAAAAGCCTTCATTTAAGAACAGCTATTCTAACGCATATCCTCAAAAGTTAACGGATGGGGAAGTGGATGATATGAATGACAGCAAAAATATTAACAGAAATGGCGACAGAGATGCATGGAATTTGTTTACCATCAGTCAATTGAAGGTTAAACTTTAAAACAATGTTGGTCGTTCCCATGGAATATTTTTGACTTTAATGGTATTAGTCATGATATGAATCTCAAGGTATGAACGAGGAGAGATGAGAGACTTATATGCTTCCCAAATTTCTTCAAAAGGTAATGTTATACCTGACTGTTTCCAAATGAGTTCAATATCATAGCGTGAGAAACCTTGAAAGATAACGAAGTCAGTTATGAGACGTTTTATGTTTAAAGCAAGAAAACGCCATGTTTGCATAAGTATTGCTACAGTTAAGTGGTAATGTCTGACTTTAGTATGATGTTAGCTAATGGTGAGTCAGGCTTTGACACTAAACCTTTTCCGGCGAAGTCGTCGCAAACGAGCAGAGTGTTTGAAGGATACTTTTTGAAGGGGTATTTTGAAAGTTTTGACAGAATGTAGTTTGTAAGTCGTTTCATATCGTAAACTCCTGAGTATTGACGTAAGTGGTGTTTGTCAATAATTCTTTCCATCTCTTCTGAAGTCTTTTGCATTCCTGACTGTATAAATTCAACGATGGCATAATATTTCCTCTTACGTCGAATGTAACGTTGAAGAAATTCAATGAGTTCACTGTCTGGAACTTTAACGACAGAGGCTTGAACTTTTGACATAAATGTTTTCGCTGTTGATCCATAGAGTCTGAAGTTGCTGATATAATGATTTGGTCATAGTAAGAGTCGTTTCCTAAACGCTCTGTTATGAGTATATGACGAATGAGGTTAAATGTCTTACCTGACCCCATCTTTCCACAATAGAAATACACACCATTTGAACAGAACTCATAGTCCTTACTGAAAGGAAGAATGAGAGAAGAGTTAAGTTTGTCTGTAGTTTCATTCATGTCTTCATCTACGTCATGTATTAAATGCTTCATTTTATCTCCATTAAAAATGCAAGTCAGAAATATTCAGAACATAGCACCGAGTCTAACTGACAAGAGTATAAAGATATACTATGAACACGTTATGATGAAACCTACCAAAATTCAAGAAAGTCAGTATACTTATGAATATCCAAGACACTGGGTAGAGTATGTAGGAGGTGAGAAAGCTATTGAAATAAGACAAGTTAGAAGTATTCCAGCAGGAAGGACAATATTATTGAAGAACTTTAATGTTTTGAGGTATAATGATGAAACAAAGAAGCAAGATAGTTTTCCTATTGCTGTGTATGTGAACCTAGACACAGGAGATGACATGAAAGTTTTTAACACAAAGCTTCAAACGGTAGTGAGAGAACAACTGACTGCGGAAGGGCATCCATTACCTTCAGAAGTTACCATAGCATATAATTTTGAAACAAATGCAATAGATTTTAAAGTCGTCTCTGCAAAGAAGTCAGGTTTTACATTTAATGAAGCAGATGTATATTCGAATGAAAACTTCAAAGCTATTGCATGGTTAGATAATGACGATTGCTTTAAGAAAATATTTAAATTCAGTGACTCAACGATGTCAATAGATGACCTTCGTGGAATGTTACCATCGACGTTTACAGTTGAAGGTTCAGCAGGATTGCTTACAAGATTGTCAATTGGTGGTATTTGGTCTCGTGAGAACATTGTTATAAAATCCAGTATAAGTGAATTTGCTGAAGAATCTATATTATGTCTTTCAAACTACATGTATTCGCCACCGAAGCATTATAGTATAACAAACTTTGTCAGTAAGTTTAACATAAGACTTGTCGAACCTTCTTCAATGAAAGATGTTGTGCTACCTAAAGATGGAAAGGATGGACTCATTATTGAAATGATTTTAATAGCATATTAAATGAGCTTGTTCTTGAAGGTCATTCATGATGAAATAACTGTTGTAGAAGATGTTAGCAATTGTTCAGACATTTTGAAGCGTATAGATGAGATAAGAAAGAAGTTTATGAAGCCGCAACGCGGCGAGGACGAAGTCCATGAGAATGTTTATGTTTCATTGACTTTCTCCAGTAACGAGAACTTTTATGAGATAATATTGAAGAGAGATGATTTTAATATGGTGTAAATGGTAGCTTGGCAGCTTTAGGCGCAATGGGAACAAAAGCATTAGCATTTGGAGCAAAAGCACTTGGGCTTATGACGCAGTAAATAAAATGAGTGGAGGAAGGGTTTCGAAGACATTAGATGCAAATAAAGGAAGATTGGAGGCTGGGTTGCAAAGAAGTTAAGATTAAATAAAATAGGGCTCATAAATAAAGCATCCAATTTGGTTGCGACTGAGTCAGAAAATGCTTTAGGAAAGGACGATGAGTTTGCAAAACATGCAAAAGACTTTAATGACCAGATGAAAGGTGAAACAATGCATTTAAATAGAGTCGATGGAACTTCTTCTCCACCAGTAGTTCTTCCGTATGGTCCCTATGGAATGTATGGAAACCCTTACGAAAGACCATTTGACCCATTGACTGGTGGAAGTAACTGGTATCATTACGGACGAAGAAGAAAGACAGTCAAGTTGGAGACAGACGTGAAGAAAGCAACTAAAAAGAAATCAAGGAAGAGAGTTATAAAGCAATGAATTCAACGGGTGAAAAAAGAGACCCAAAGGGTCAGAGCCGCAAAGCGGCTAGGTGAAAAAAGAGGTGAGATTTCACCACTTCACCTAAATTTATTTTTGCGCTATGTTTTCATACGTGTGAGGATGGTGATATCATTAATTTTTAAATAAATGTGGGAACAAAAATATAACATTTCTACTCAGCAGGAATGAGACCCTTACTGACTATGTATTCGTTTAATGCTTGATGAAAACAATGGTACATATTATCGTATGGGTATACACAACGTCTGTTTCCATCGTCGTCGTATATGTAGAGCTCAAATCCAGTCCAACCTTCTTTTGTACAATATGTAGCTTTATTTAAGTATGCATTTATGTAGATAAGGCAATTTTCTTCATCGCTCCAGAAATAATTTTTGTTCTTTGTTGAAATAGTTTTCGTTCCTCTGCGACCATAAGGAATGTATGCAATGAACTTTGCGTCATAAGGGATTGTAATATATTCAGGGTTTCTTTCATCGTCAATGGGTCTGTCTTTGTTAAAATGCATGTTTCTCAGTTTTACTTGAGTTTTGAATAGTTCACGGAAACGTTCTGGGAAAGAGTCATAGTAAATGTAGTCGGACATGTCTTTGTAATGAAATAAAAAATTTAAAAAAAATAAAAATAAGGTTATTTTTATTTAGTGAGGACGGTAGGGAATTCGTTAGTGAAGTCGTTAGTGAAGTCGTTTATGTATCAGATGGTTTTGTAAATATTTAAGGTTAAGTTGGTGTTTGTGTTTGTGTTGTAAAATATACGTTATCGGTTTCGTAAAGTGTCAAAACCGTTAAGTTGTGTACGGAGGCGCGCAGTGCCACAGTACCCAAGTTAGGGATACTAACTAACTAAAGCAATACCACGTTTATTTAGTAAGGAAGATCCATTCATGATTCCAGCTCAACATATTGACGTTCGTTCACTAAATGGAGGTTGCATCACTCCTGAAGGTATCAGCTCAGATTTCTCATACGCTCTTCATAATGTTACAGATGTTGTGTTAGCATTTCCGAAGAATGCAATGCAAAGAACAGTTTTAGAAAATCCAATGCTTCGAGGTCTTCAGGTCACTGTAGATTCCAGAAACTTCCCCGATCAAGCGATGACCACAGTGGGTGACATATTCTTTACACGTATGCTTCAAGCTTCTGATTTATATGGAGTGAATGAATGCACAGAAGAATACGAGGACTCATTAACTAGACCACTGAATGCAGATGATGGCACGCCATTAGCTAGAACATGGAAAGACCAAACTTCATTCTTATGCACTATTCCAGTTCAACGTGATGGAGCGGGTATATTCTTTGATGGATTAGAAACTTTCAACTCACAGTTACAGTACAAGTGAAAGCTTATCCAATCATTCAGGGTGAAAATGACACTTACTGTTCAAAGGTGACAAATCCTCCTCAGGTTTGGTTTACTAGGACTACATATTGGACATGGACACCGGATGAAGGTTTGAAATATCATCCAACAGGTACACCACCACAGTATAGAAGTTCATATGATGAAATATTGATGAATAGAAATGTTTAAAATTATAAATTTATTTTTGATTAGATGGATTTAAATTCATCCACCCCTTATGAAGAATTAGCAGGAGTATATAATACATACATAGATGATATGATTAATGAAGCATTGAGTGATAATAGAAATGCTCTATCTAAGGAAAAATTAATGAAAATTCCATATTCTGAATGTTACTTAAATTCAATCACTGCAGCAATTGGTAAACAAAATAAAGGTAAAACATTAACAATATTAAAACAGATTATCATTATTGCTAACACTTCCCCCCATTCACATGTGTTAATTTATATCAACCGTTCGGGTTCACCTTCAGATGATACATTTGAATCTTTAAAGCATTTAATCAAAATTCCAATTATTTATTTATCACAAGAAGAAGCAGAAGATTATTTAAAAAACTTTTTAATGTATAAAGAATTATATAATACAATCAAGAAGCAAGGATTAGAGGATAAAATTATTGATAAACAACGGATGAATTATTTGAAACACTTTCTATTTCAAAATTTTGATAGAGAATTTTTGCATTCACTCATTTTTCTAGATGATGCAGTGAAATCAAAACTAATAACAAATGAGAATCATATTTTTAATCAGTTATTAACTCAATGTCGACACATTCAGTGTTCATTCTTTATGGCTGTTCAATATTTCAAAGCATTAAGCACAAACATTAAATCAAATCTATCAACACTTTTCATTTTCAGTGGGTTTGTCGTCAACAGTTGAACGTTATGCTTTATCAGTGAATTTACCAATGAGCATTAATAAACTTTACACACAATATCAGCAATTAGGTGAACATGGGAAAATAATAGTTGATTTAAATAAAGGAGGTGTTTAAATTTGATTAACTTTTTATAATTAATTTTTATTTTTTATTTATAATTAAACATGACTGAAATAGCAAATCTTCTACAGGTTCCATTAAAACAAGGGACAAACAAAAAGGGTGCATATAATAGAACTATGAAAGTTCCTGATGGAATGAAAGAATTAGTTCATATTTTGCTGGTCTTCAAAAAGATGTTAAACAAATGAGAAACGTTTAACATTACCAGAAGCTCAAGCATATGCCAAACGTCAAGGTCAAATTGGGAAGCACACGAAGCAGACATTACGGGTCCAAATGGAAAACCTGATGGTATAAATGAAGTTTTCGTTACTGATGGTCAAGGAAATATTAAAGTCATAAATGGTTACAAATTAACTATAACTGATTATCCTAAACGTAAAGCATATAATGAACGTTATCCTATGCAATTTGATGAAAATGGAAAAGCTGTTAAACAATACATTGGAGAAGGTTGAAAATGGTCCAATTATTCATACCGTTATAATCCATATTCTTATTTCAATGAAGAATTAAATGCTATTGAAGAGGGACGGATGGATTACCACGATATTCTAACCAGTTTGATGGTCAATATGCAAATATTAGACCTGAAATTTCAGCTAAGAAATTCTTTAAAGTTGCTTTATTCGATCCAGTTTTCGCAAATGTTAAAGATGAACTTAAACAGCAATTCCAACCAATTATAGTAGCAAGAATTGCATCAGGTGCTTTATCTCAAGCATTCAAAGATTTAATTAGAAACCATTATATCAGCAACGAGGTTAACTTATGATTTAGTTAAGGAATCAGATAAAAGAAAATTTGAGAAATCAGATGATTATAAGAATGCAATTAATGAATATATTAGGTCTATTAATTACAATGAATCAGCTAAAAATCAACTTCATGAACAAATACAGGGAATAATAGATTCAAAACTTCCAGCAAAATAAAAGTTTAAATATATTTTTTTTTATTCGAATATAAATGAGAAGACGTTTCACTAGTCAAAAGAACACTAACGCAAAAGCAGAGATTACGGTTGGTTTATAACGTAAATGATGATAAATCACGAATTATTCAAAATGTTAAAGTTTAATGTTAGCCCCGAATTAACAAGGTCAGCAACTCAACCAAATTTATTAACTCGTGACTTACCGAAAAAGGAGGAGAGCAAAATTAAGAAGATGGAGACCCAATCATTTTCTTCTGAACCCGGTAAAGAACCTGTTGAAATTCCACTTATCCAACATACCCCCAGCCTCTTTCATCAAACATCGAGAACCCATATAAAATAGACATTAATTCTGAATTAATGAAAATTTACCGTGATATAATAATTAATAATTATGATTCAATAATAAATTTAATTGACCAATCCGGTTTAATTATTTTAACCTTATGAATCATTAATTCACATTATCGCCATTCTTTGTGATGTTCAAGATTCAGACGTTAAGATTCAATTTTTCATAGATGATGAGGTTTCATGCTGCGGAACAGTTGCAAAATAAATCCTATAAAGGATATTAGCACAATTAAGATAATCAAAGAACGGAACAACAACTGAACTTCATTTAACATATAATGATATTTTAATAAAATAGTTGATGAATATAAAATATCACTTGAAAAATTCTTTGTTAAGGCTATTTAATATTCAAGCATTAACATTATTGAATAATAATCCTTTGAATCATAATCAATAATAATTGACCTTTCACTAGTTTCTTATCGTTTGTTTTATTTCTTTTTGTTCCCACTATCCGGATCGGTCATTGTAATTGTTTTTTTATAGTATCAGCTTTATCTTTAACTTCAATCTTTTTCCATCGGGATATTTAAACCAAAATTCCAAAAATTCGATATTGTCAATCTGTTCATATTTTAATCTATCAATTACATTTTTAATACCATCTGAAAATCTTATGAAATGGTCATTATATGGGTTTGATTGAACTAAATTTTGAATGAAGTGAAATATAACCTGTTTGATGAATATGACACTGACTCATATTTTCTGAAAACACTAAAATTTTATAACATGAATGAATTTCTTATTCGTTGAATTTATGAATTCTTGAGGTAATCTTATTCTAGTTTTATTTATCACTGGAAAATAACGCTTTACCATATTTTTAATCGTAATAAAAAATGTCAATTATCAATATTATTTCGAATAATAACTGTGAATTAAATTTAACAGTTAGCGGAATTTATAATGTTACTCTCGTTTCTGTGAGTGGTAAATTTAATCCCATTCTTTTAGACCCTTCAGATTATATATCATTTATTAAAGATGACCATGAAAAAACGTATGATATGTATATAAATAATGTGATAGCGAAATGGGATATTAACATGATTTTAAGTTATTTAAATGAATCATTTATCGTATGGTATGAAGAAAATTTTAAATCAAAACCCGATAAACTTTTTGAACTTGATGAAATAAATAACCTTATTAAATTCCCGCTGAAAATTAAATTTGTACTCCTCATCTTCGTTCATTGTTGGGAATATTAAATTTTGAAAAAGATGTTGGGGATGTTTTGTATTCTGACACTGGTTCCAATTTCATTTTAATCAAATGTAATAAGTTAATACCCCAATGAGATTTTCACATCAAAACATTAGACCCTAACTCTTACCCATCAATACAAAACATTTTATCCATCAACTTAAACACATTTTCTTATCATATCCGTTTCAATTATCCGGGAATTCATTTATTCTTCATTCAAAAGATTTATCAAATATTAAATTTAGAATAACTGACCTATTTGATTGTGATTTAGAATTTATGAATGAAATATTATGGCAATTTCAAATAGAGAAAATAGCTGATGAGATAACGGATTAAATATTTATTTTTAAATCGTAATAAATGATTTAAACAACAGCAACTTAAGGCGCAAAGCACCCAGGTCTTCAGACCATTACATACGCCATATATGCATATAATTCAAAGACGGCAGAACAAACGCAAAGGTTGAAATATGGAGATTTTGGAGATAGTATTGAAAAATGACCGTTTCGAATTCGTTTGCAAAGGTGGTGCAGTGATATCAAATATAAAAGAAATTTTATTTATGAATTCAAAAATTAAAGGAATAACGGATGATATAACATCAATTCCACCAGAAGAACAGAGATATTACGCATTAATGCATTTCCTAAAGTTTTGAAGATTGGAAGATTTAATTTAAATGAGGAATTCATAGAAGGTTTCCTAAATGACATAATGAAGAAGGTAGATAAGGAATACGTGGATAGTGAGTTAATGAAGAAGGCAAATTTGGTTTATGTAGATGAAAAAGATAATGAAATTAAAGAAAAGGTTGAATGGTATCATAAATGGACATCGGAGACTTTTAAAGTTAAAGCTGATACAGGATGGGTTTTCAGGATGTTTAGACCTTAAAGCAGATAAAACTTATGTTGATGAAAAAGATAATGAAATTAAAGAAAAGGTTGAATGGTATCATAAATGGACATCGGAGACTTTTAAAGTTAAAGCTGATACAGGATGGGTTTCAGGATGTTTAGACCTTAAAGCAGATAAAACTTATGTAGATGAAAATTATGCAAAGAAGTCGGAAGTAAATGATGTGATTACAAGCATGAAAAATGAAATACTTCAAACATTATATCCTATAGGCTCTATTTATACATCAATGAACTCAACAAATCCAGCAAGTGTTTTAGGTTTTGGTGAATGGAAGCAGATTGTAGACAAATTCTTATACTGTGCTAAATATTCAAAGCAAACAGGAGGCTCAAAGAAAATTAAAGAAGCAAACCTTCCACCGCACACTCATACAGGAACGACAAACTTTTCTGGCGACCATAGACACTCATTAAGAGACCACCCATTATATAACTCAGGCTATGAAGCTGGTTATGATGTTTTATCTCCAGCTTATAACGATTCAACAAAAAAGACTTTTCGACAAACTGAACCAGGAGGAAATCATGTCCATACTTTCACAACAAATCCAACAGGCTTGGGTAAAGATTACATGCCACCATTTGTGACTGTATTTGCATGGTACCGGATGAACTAAATATATTTTATGTCTGTAATTAATTAGGTAATGAAGTAGCGGATGAACTGCAGAAATAAATTTTATCGTTAATGGTTTTTAGGTTATTCAATAATTAATTATTTTTGAATAACTGAAGGTGTCACCACGTCACCATGTCACCAGGTTAATTAACTTCTCTTAAAATTACTGACAACATGACATTTTGACAACATTCCCGGAAATATATTTTATCGTTAATGGTTTTTAGGTTATTCAATAATTAATTATTTTTGAATAACTGAAGGTGTCACTACGTCACCATATCACGAGGTTAATTAACTTCTCTTAAAATTACTGACAACATGACATTTTGACAACATTCCCGGAAATATATTTTATCGTTAATGTTTACGTTAATGTTTCGTAAATGTTTTCATGAATGTTTTCAGTGTCACCACGTCACCATGTCACCAGGTTAATTAACTTCTCTTAAAATTACTGACAACATGACATTTTGACAACATTCCCGGAAATTTGATGCAGTCCAAAAATAAAGTTAGTTTTAAAATTATTTTTATTTTTTTATTCCTATATAAATGACAGCAACAAACAACAACAGCAACTATATCGTTTCTGATGAAAAAGTTATTGATTCATTAGCTGAGGAATTAGTTGTGGCAGAAACTAAAACCCTCAACGAAAGAATTGGTGAAAACAAGATTGATTTACATAACTACCTCAAACATGATGGAGGAAGAGGAAGGAAAACTGGTATGGCTTTATTAGTAAATAAAATATCAAATTTAACGATTATAGATGTTGATATCAATAAATCGTACAATGATGAACTTAAAGAAACAGCTAGAAAAGATATTTTATCAAAACTTTCGGATAAAGATGTTATCGTTAAAACCGCTTCAGGAGGTCTTCACATTTATTGCAACACTAATTTCTTCTATGCAGTTTCGAACAGAATGATTAAATGCTATTCCTGCAATGATTATGATATTGATATCATGACTTCTATGGATGATTCAAAGCGTTCTTTAGTAGTTATGGCTGATTCAAGAGTTCGCAAGAATGCAACAGAACCAATCAATACATACTCATTCATTCGTGGAAGTTACGATTCAACATTAACTAGAACAGTGAATGATATATTAAATGATTTGAATATTAAGGTAAGAGTTGAACAGAATAACGAAGAAACAAAGACTATCATGAATGAAAACAAAGATGTAAACATTGACGATAAACTTGCCCAGAGCATAGTTGATGGCATCTGTGATTTTGAAGTACATAATGACGGTGGAAACATGAATTTAGAAAAAGAAGTTACATTATTCACACTGTTTCAAGCAATTAATTCGTTACCTAATCATTTAATTAATGAAGCATACGATAACGTTTATAACTTCTGCAATTTAACTGAAAATGCAAAAAGTAATTTTGAAAAAGCACGTAGTAGATATGCACATTTAATGACTTCTCCATTTGTTTTGGTGAAGATTCTAAAACTATACCAAAAAGAATATTATGATGAATACGTTTTACCTTTATTACGTAAGCCAAAAATAACATTTGATATAAAACTTGATGACTCGTTTTTGATAACAGATATTAGACGCAAGGCTGAAAATCATCAGTATAAAAACAGTTCTGAAGTAATTGAGGATTTATCACGTGTAATCCGTTTTGTAGATTGTGGAAATAAATACTTCATTCAAAAGGACTATAATATCCACGACAAAATGAATCAAATATCATTCGTTCTTCAATCAAACATGAAAGAGTCACTCAAAATGATTAAATTATTTAAAGAAGAAGGTAAAACAATAACAGCATGGGATGTACTACTAAATCAATTGTCTTCATTAACCGTTAAGGGTGTTTGCTTTAAATCTAATTCTCCAGATGTTTTCTCAACGTTTCAAGGTTATAAATACAACATTCTCGAAAAGCCTGATTACTCAAAAATTGAGATGTTTATGGATTTCATTAAAGAAGCCATTTGTGATAATAACGATGAAGTGTATAAATACCCTCTCGGCTGGATTGCATCAATGATTCAACATCCTTGAATCAAGAATGAAACAGCAATTATTTTGAAAGGACTTCAGGGAACAGGTAAAAACAGATTTACAGACATTATTTCTGAACTTCTCGCCGGTTATTCATGTAAAAACATTACTGAAATAAGTGAGCTAACGGGTAATTTCAATTCAGTAGTTGAGAATAAATTGTTTCTTGTACTTAATGAACTCAAGAATGTAGGTGAAGACAGACTCGCAAACTTCAACGCTTTGAAATCAATTATTACGGATAATGAGATAAGAATTAATGAAAAGAATCAACCCAGAAGAACTGCTCAGAATGTTGCCAATTTCATTTTGGTAACTAATAACGTTTACCCTGTCAAAATTGAAGTTGGAGACAGAAGATACGTAGTTTTAAGAGTTAATGGTAAATTCAAGGGTCAATTTGATTATTTCAAGAATTTGATGAATTCATGCACTAAGGAATTTTATGATAACCTTTTAACATATTTTATGCAATATGACCTTTCATCATTTAATGTACGAATCATACCGATGACTGAAGCCAAACAAGATTTAATAGAATTATCAACAAATCCTTTAGATGTATGGATAAATACACATTATGATGAATTGTGTGCAGGTATGACGTGTAAAAATGCTCTATTCTGCAAACCATCAGACATGAAAGACAAAAACTTTCAAATGAGCATTAAGGATAAATGTGATAGGAAACAGAGAAGAATAGATGGTAAACAAACAAGGTGTTATGTTTTGAAAGAAGAAATGAAAGGATTATATAAACAGGTTGAACCAAACGATAATGAGGATTCATTTACTGATGATGAAATACCTGTAAATGAAGCTTTATAAAGTATGATTGGAATTTATTTTTGCATTAATCCTGCTGTGTTGTCAAAATGTCATGTTGTCATCATTTTTAAGAGAAGTTAATTAACCTGGTGACATGGTGACGTAGTGACACCTTCAGTTATTCAAAAATAATTAATTATTGAATAACCTAAAAACCATTAACGATAAAATAACTGATAACAAAATTTTATTTTTATATAAATGGATACCCCACAAGCTCAAAATTTACCACGAATCATAACAAGGGAGGAAATGATAAAAATGATGCAAGAACAAATTAAAAACAACAAACCACGAAAACCGAGAAGATGCGGTTATGCAGTAATGATGGAAAGAAGAACCCAGAAGGGTTCGGCGTCTCGAAGAGACGTTGTCGAAGAGGAATAAAAATTAAATTTGGATAGAGTTTAAAAATTCATCTTTATTAAATTCATCTCTTCCAATCAATTTATTTATTCTATTAAATTCTTTTATTTTTGCTTCACTCAGTTTAAGGATTGAACGGTAAGTTTCTAATTTTTCGATTATTTCTTTCCTCTCTTTATCGTTTTCAATTACTTTAGTTTTATGGGCATCAGCCCCACCGCATTGCAGCTTCTTTTTGTAATAGCATATTTTTGATTTAATTTTGTTTAGTTTCTTTTTATATTCATTGTCTGGACTCTTGGCTGCTTTGTTGTCACTCATTTCTTACGAAATAAAAAAATTAAATATTATTTAAATATAATGGAGTAATAAAATAAATCGGAATTTCTATTAATTTATTGTCAACTTCAACTAATGCATTGCCGTTAATATATCTAACAAATTCAGCTATTGTGTCAAATCTTCGTCTTCTTTTTGTCATTGATTTATCAGTTTTTCCATAATCGAGATGAATCAAAACTTTATCCCCTTGTTTAAAATTCATGAGCCCCGAATTAATTTGTTCACGTTTAACATCATTCAACCTTTCCATGTGCTTTCTAATATATTCCCATTCTTTTGAAATATCATTTTTCATTTCCACTGGTTTCATGTTTATAGTTCTATGCCATGTATTATTGTAATAATATACTAACTGCTGTATGATGGAGTCATGATTTCCATCCCAGTATATCTGACCGTTAACCCCTAACGCATCTCTAAGAGTTCTCATTACCGCATCAACTATTTTATTATGAAACGTATATGGAGAGGATGAAAAGAAAAAATTAATTTGTGGGAAATAATGAGCCATAGCTGCCTGAAATCCTTTATCACCATCACCCCTGATATTATCTACTCTTTCATGATCTAGTAAGTATTGTATAGCTCTTCTTGTTTCCTGTTCTGTTTTCCCTTTCACCGGAATGCAATATAAATATCTGGTGTTAATGTTAATGGCAAATAAATAAGTAACGTTTCCTTTTGAATATTCTAAATGATCGATTTCGTATGAATATGGATATGGTGCAAATGAAGGGCGACTAAATTTTTCCTTTAACGGTTGAATTTTCGGGTCAATTGGTTTATTTAATATCTTGAAATCCTTTTTAAAATCTTTTTGCTTCTTTAATGTTTGAAATGGATATAATAAAGTGAATGATGAAGGATTAACTGAAGGAGGAGGAGGTACTGTCGTTGGAGGTTTTGGTGTTGCAAGTGGTTTAATTTTATCTGCTTTGATTTTGGATGATGAAGTTTTGGATTTTATTCCCCCTTCATTAATTCTGGATGTATTCTATTCATTTGTTTTAAATATGCTGTATATAAAGGTTTGATATACTTTCCCGCTTCGAGTTTATGTTGAAGGATGAATTCCAAAAGTTGATCTTCATTTAAAAGTCGGGCTGAATATAGTTTAACTAATGAATCATAAATTAAAGCCTGTGCATCATTTATGGTCTGAAGGACCTGGGCGTTTTGCACCTTTTGTTTTTGTTCCTTTGGTTTTTGCGGCTCAGGATTATATAATTTATATAATTCATCAATATCTTCTTCTGTTAATACTTTATTTTTGAAATCTTTCAATTGTTTAAGTTGTGATTTAGTTTTTCCCTTTGTATATTCATTATTTTTAATTTTGTCTTTAATTTTAGAAATTATTTTATCATGATATTTCAAAATTTCATTTTTATAATATGGATAATAATAATCCATATCATCACCCGTTATATTGTTATTATGTTTTTGGAGATATGATTTTAATTCATAATAATTAAGAAAATTTTGATTAAGTACTAAATCATAAATTAAATTTTTTAAATCTGTGTTATCCATTTATATAAAAATAAAATAAATGTTTAAGGGTGCCCACCTCTTTGAATCATAGTATCAAAACCATTATTTACATATTGAATCGCATCATTAACGGTTCCTTTTGTCTCTTCTGTGGCATTTTATTAAAAATAAAATTTTAAATTGTATTAAATAAATGGCATACAACATCCATTTTCACAACATACAGCCTTAGTGTGTGCTCCTGTTAATGCAGTATTACCGATTGTTAAGCGAGTCATTGACCCGTTTTTAAGTTGTAAATTAATATTCTGACCATCGAAAATAACTTTATCATTTATTATATCCAAATAATTTTTAGGTGTTAATTGTTTATTTTGTCGTAAACTAACACCTTTCATTTTTTGTGCAATCTTTTTAAAATCACTTCCATCAATTGAACCGTTGAATGATGTATAACACTTAGGGCATAAAGCAACCATGTTATCGCCTTGTTTCTCAATTGCTAAACCCAATAACTTCTTCTCATGTGCTTTTTCTTCAGCTTTATTCTTTAATTTAGGTTTAAATTTCTCATCAAAACAGAAGAAATCAAAAGGTGCGAATTTGAAAATGTTTTTATCATAAAATTGTTTATCGGTAACAATTGCTTGAAATGCTTGAGTGTTAGGAAGATTTGGGTCGCCAGCGATTGCCCAATAAGATGAATCAGTATCACCTTCAATGAAATGAAAACGATTAACATCCATGCATTTATACATAAAATCATAAATGAAAACTAAATACCAGTATTTTGCGTTATCTAAAGTGAAGAATGCCTCTTGTAAACATGTATCACATCTATAAAATCTATCTTTAAGCATCACTTGATATGTATCTTCACCTATTTCTCTTATGTTTTTAAACTTATTTGGCATACATGCAACGCGTGCCTTCTGTGCATTCATTATTTTAGTCTTTGCGTAATTTTGTGTATTCATTGCATCGTAACCATATGATCCATTAAGTGAAATCTTGCAAAATAAACTTTTTCCTTTATTTCCTTCTAATTCAGCCTTTTGTCTTTCGTTCATAAATTTGTTCGCAAATTCATTAAAACAAGTGTTTTTTAGTAAATGTTAAAATTGATTGAATATCATCAATGATAAAATGAAATCTGTCTATTAGATACCAAAGATAATAAGAAGAAAATGGTTGATATTGGTTGTGTGTTGATGCTAACTGAGTTAATTTCCTCTGTTTCTGGTCAACTGGTAGATTGTTTGATTTCATGTAATTATACATAAAACTGCCAATTGTTTTTTCATCTGTGATAATATCTAAGTTTCTTATTATCGGTAAAAAGTTTATGTAATCATTAATGTATTTTTCATCAATGTGACCCTTTACTTCAGCCACGAATAAAGTATTTTCTTCTTAATTATTCCCAGTGCTTTTGCTTTCTTTGTTGCTGTATCACAAATGATAACACCATTCAATCTTCCCGGCATATACATTTTATGGTCAGTATATTGAATGAAATCATGAGGATTAGATGAAAATGATGAAGGATATAATGAATTAAAATCAACACCAACGAAATGAGTCATGATGTTGGAAGTGTCCTCATTTGATACAGTTTTAGTTTCTGGATTATATGAAAGTTTATTAATGTGCGTGATTCCTTTAAGATTTACTCTATGTTGAACATTTGATAAACCACCAGTAATTCCATTATGGAGAATGTGATAAGCTTCAACTGAATCTAAAGTCATTGGTAAATTATTTTTTAATGCGTAATTTCTTAAATTGATTCTTAAACGTTGAACATCTTCATCTTTATTTGATTTTACGACATTGCAATAACAACACATTAACTGACAATTTTCTTTGGTATGTGGTTTTTCATTATCGATTCTATCCAATGTTGGTTTATTTGCATATGTAAACGCTTTACCACACATTTTGCATTTAGATGAAAGGATTAAATCGTGATAGTATTGAAAATCATCCATTGAAACATTATTTTTAGTATCCCTTTCTGCTTTTTCATCTTGTTTCTTATATGATTCAATTTTATATTTCCAATACTTTTTCGTTAATTCAAAACTTGATTCTATCTCTTCCTCAGGATATTTTTCATTAGGATTAAAGTCTTTATATGCTAAAGCGTAACGAATCATTGAAGCATTCGATGATAAAGAAAGATTATGAAGCATATCAATTTTATAAACAAATGTTTCTTCAATAATTTTATCGATTGGGTCAATCATAATTTCAACATCTTTATTGCAATAATGAATAAAATATTCTAATCTATTCTTAAAATTTTTAGCATCATTGAGATATATTTGATAATCACTATCTGATATAGTTTCTTGAGTTAATGCTGAATAAAATGAATCTTTCGTGAATGGTTCCTCTTTATATAATTCTTCTTCGGAATTCTCCCATGTGATAAATTGATAAGGGAAAAAGGATTTAACACGTGATTTATTGTTTCCGAAATCTTGAGTGAATTGGTCTAATGTCCCACCCGCTATATAATTTCTGATGTCAATAAATCTCAATTCATATGGAGCGTTTGTTTTCTTTACAATGATTTGCTTAAATTGTGAAGATGAACCCAGCATTGATTTTATTTTCCATTTTGCAGTGTTTAAATCACGAAGAATTAAATTTAAATCAAACTTTCCCGAATTAAAACCTATGATATTCACTTTATTGAATTCCTCATCTAGAAGTTCTTTAAATGCTTCCTTCTGTTTTTCATTTAATGTATGGGACAAAGTCCCCGCCGTTTGCGACTTCAATAATTCATTGTATTGACTCATATTTGATTCAACAACTAATGAACAGGTTGAAAATAAAAACTCAATCCAATCAGAAATAAAAGAATCACTCGAAGTTAAGCAAAAATTCCTCGTATATGTTTTATCGTTTAATTTAACCGTTGATGATACCATGAATGGTTTTAAGTAAGCGTTCAAAGTTGCACACTCAGAAAGTTGTAATTCTTCTTTAGTCTCTAATGTTTCAAAGTCAAAAGTAATATAATATCTTGTCGGTTTATAATATTTCTGCAAATTGTGAGCTAATAACCACTGATATATCTTCTGTTTCGTAATATGTGGTGCATATGGTTGCTGGGTCTTTTGCAATTGAACGTCTTGAATTAATCTTCCATTATTTTCTTTACATTTCTCACAATGCTTTAAAAATCTTCTTTGGTTTTTCCTTTCTGGATCATCACGGATAGAATAAACTTCTTCTTTACAATATAGACAAACTTTATAGCCGGTGAGTGCTTCAACGTCTGTTATTCTGTCAGCGTGAAGTTTTCCACATGGACTCTGTGTTAATAAAATATTTACTGTTTCAAATTCTGGATCTATCATTATTGATTCCACTAATGGAAAGTCTACCTTATTTATGTCCACGTCTTCTGGTTGAGGATCACAATAATAGAAATCAATATTAACATTTAACATTCTCGCTAATCTCTCACTTTCTGATGAAATGTCAAACCCGTCATATGCATCTATTGCTTCATTTAAATAGCTTCTACGAGTTTTAGGATTAACACCATCAGGAATGTTATAGAAGCGTTTAAATAACCTTCTACCTTCTGCTCTAATTTGATTATCATTTAGGGTTGTTAAAAATATCAAAAATTAGCGTTTTGAAGACACCATGGTGTCTTATAATTTTCCCTTCCTTATTGGCGTGTAGAAATAAATGCGCCAATAGATTGAAGAAGAAGAATTGTTTTTCTCTTAATGAACTTTAATCCTTTTGATATAAGAATATTAAAAACATTAATATAATTTCGATTTCGGAAATTAAATTTCCAAATTTTTTGTCGATTTCGGAAATAACAGGATCCCGCATCCAACACGCAACAACAAAACACAAAACACACTTTTTGGTTCTTTCATCGTTTTAATCGTAATTTATGTAATACATGATTTGGATAAATTTTACAAAAATAGAACCTATATTATATTCTTTTCAAAGATTCTTGCAAATCATCAAAAATAATTGTATTTTAAAAAACGATCAAATTATCCTTTCATTATTTTAAACTTAAATCAGTTTTTATGATTGACTAAAGCAATCATATTTATTCATCATTAAATAAACAAAAAAAATAATATTTGAGAGTTATTTCAAAAAAAACACATTGAATTTATTAATTTGTCTCAATTTCAGTATTATAAATTTTTATAATTTCAATATTTTGAAATACACTTTTTAATATTTCAATATTTATGATATTTCAATGTATTAAGTGGTCTCAAATTGAGCTTCTCAAATATAAGTTGGCCTATTCAAATAATAAAATTAAATAATATTTAAAATAATAAATAAAAGTGATTGAGGTCATAGCAAAACGGCTGTTTGGAGGCAGTTAGGAGCTAGCGGTTGAAGCGATAACATTCACAGCCAACATCTACGGTCAAGCGGCAGCATTCAAGGGCAACATCTACAATCAAGCGGCAGCATTCAAGGGCAACATCTACGATCAAGCAGCAGCAAGGAGCTACGGCAGCAAGGAGCTACGGCAGCAAGGGGCTACGGCAGGTCAAGTGGCATCATTCAAGGCCAACATCTACAATCAAGCTGCAGCAAGGAACTACGGCAGGTCAAGCGGCATCATTCAAAGCCAACATCTACAATCAAGCAGCATCAAGGGGCTACAGTAGGTCAAGCTGCAGCATGGAGCTACAGCATCAAGGAGCTACGGCAAGTTAAAGATCAGTCAGATCTGGAAATATCTTTTTCAGGATTTCATTTGTCATGAAAAGCTTCAATAGGATTCTACACTTTATTAGATCTTCACGTGCGTTTTGATTAAACTTATTACGCAGGTTCCGCACAATTGAAATCATTCTTTCCACATCAGCTTCGGTTGCAGCAATAGACATGAATTTTAAGGCAATCTCTTTCAATGCCTTGAAATTTGCATCACATGCTACCCAAAACCTTTGATCCAAGCAGGTGAGGTCGGTGTTGTTCCTGATTTCACTCTCATTCATATGTATAAAGTTGGAAAGAGCTTTCTTGTACTCATTAGCTATGTTCTTGGCCGAACTTCTCTTGTAGAACCTCGCTTCTGCTTCTGCACGTCTCGAAAGCATCTCGATCATAAAATCGTTGAAGCTGTACTCTTCCACTTCTTGCATTGACAGAGACGCCCATTCACCAAGGTTCCTGCCTAGTCTCCTCCTTGGTTCATTCTCTTCAACTTCTTCATCCTGAGCAATGTCTTCTGCATCTACTTGGCCATCACCTTCAATTGCTTCGTTCTCAATCTCGGGCTCTTCTATATCTAGATTTCTGTCCAATTGATCCTCTGCCACTTCATCCAAATGATCAGGGGTGTAGCTCCTTGGAGGGATTTCAAGTTCAGCATTGATAGGTATTGGTTCTTGGAAGAAGAGTGAAACGTCTGGCTTGTACTCAGTATGCATGTTCAATTCTGCGCGGATGACTGACCGGCCCCATGGAGTTAGACCAAAGGCAAATTTCATCAAAGCGTAGTTGCCCTGTTTGTCAAAAACTTCATTCATGTTGGCGATTAATGCATCTGCAATGCGCTTTGACGAACTTGATAATTCAGGACGATTTGCAATTCCGGTCAACTGCTCAATCGTCGATTGAAACATTGGATAGATGTAGCAGAAGCAGCCAACGTCACTCTCTGCATAATTCAAGAGTTTCTTGATTGGTAAAAGAATCTCTTCGAAATTTAACAACCATTGTGGAAGTCCATCCTTGAAATCAATTCCCATATCCCTTAAGATCTGAACAGATTCCGGTGGATCATCCATATTGAACAATTCATAAATTTTAGGGTGTTTTTCTTTTATCCACTTCAGAAGATCCCAGAAAAACATCCAGCGATGATCCGGAACATGAATAACCCTCATATTCAATGCCCTTCTCGTGTCCGGCTTCGATAACTCCTTGCTTATCGCTTTGCAATAATTAATTTGCATTGCGAAAGCTGCACAATTGTCTGCCGTATGCTTCACCACTAAGTTGAGGAGATGCGCAACACATCGGATATAAACGGTTTGAAGACCCGGATATAGTGCTCCGCATCTCCTCCAGTGGCACAGCCCTTTAACTTGGGCGGGGCATCCATCGGCAACAATTGCAGAAAGGAAATCCTTTGGGAAGGTAAAACATTCAAAGAAATTATTGTAATCCCTGGCATTCCAACCATCAGCGATCATAGTATCAATGAAGATATGGTTCTTCATTTTTGCTGGATTGCTAGCCATCACAAAAAAGCCATGCCGGCTTCCGTGTGATGCCGCATCAATTGTTATCGAATAGTAGCCCATCTTGTCAAGCTCAACGTGTATTTTTGGAGCTACCAAGTCGGCTAATGTAATGATTCCATCCCTTATCTCGTCTCTTCTATATGGGATCTTGAGTTGAAAATTGATTACTCCCTTGAAGGTGGAGTAGATATGTCGGGCGAAATCTTCTAGTACACCTGAAGCGGCCATATTGATTGACATGTTGGTATCCACAACAAATTTTACAACATAAAGTAATTTTCTATCTTGTTTTATTAAATCTCTTCTCGTATATGGATTATTTTCACATTGTATTTGATATATATGCTGATGATCGTCATCAAATTCTGATGGTTTTCGATGATAAATGCAGCGCATATATGTTTTTGTTAGTAAATTGTAATGTATCGCTAAACAATAACAATAAAGTCTTTTTCGTTCTTTCGATTTTTCGCTTGTATCTGGAAGATAAGCAATATTGAAACATACTCGACATTTATTATTAGTTGAGAATTCAGTATCCTCGAATTTTGGTAAGGGAGGTACTTTTCGAGGGATATTTTTGGGAGGAAGTTTGCAATCAATCCATCCCTCAAATTTGGATTCATATTCATCTTGTGTTTCAGTCATTAATTCTTAAAAATAAAAAGGGTAAAAACTAAATAAAATGGGTAAAATTCAATAGTGTCTGTGCTATCGTTCAATTTGAAGGTGTCTTTTGAAACCGCAAGACACATTGAATTTTTGAATAGTGTATTATGGTTTGACAGACACCAATGAAAAAAATAAAATGATATTTATTTTAAATATATAAGATCCTTATATAAAATATAAATATTTTATCGTTTTATTTTCTTGTTTTAGAAATGTTTTTTATTGAAAAATCAATAAAACTAACTCCAAAATAAAATTTTTGATTTAAAGACACTATGATGACACCAGGCAAATCTTCCAAGACACCTATCGTCGGGAATCTAACAACCCTATTATCATTCATTTTAGCTGTTCCGTTTTTGTTCATTTATGTAAGAATAAAAAATTAAAAAATAAATAAAAATAAAGTTTATTTTTTTAAAGTCCGTAAAATGAATTAAGAACACATAAATTTTTATCATCTGCGACGTGACGAATACATTTTAATTTACTCAAGAATGCGTACCCTGATACATTAAATCTAATTCCTGTCTTATTTAATTTCACAACTTTGAAAAGGAATGTATGAATAGCTATAAAATGATGAGAAGATGTTTTATGGGTTGCTTCCATTTTTTCTGAAATAAATGAATAAATATAATGCTTATACGTTTTCATATCTTTTATGTTCTTAATAACGAATGGTATAGACCTTTCAACTTCGTCTTCCTTCGGTGCTGTTCTTTCATATGAAACATTATTGGTATCTTCAATAATGAAACCACAATCACACAAAATTTTATATGTTCCAATGGTTTCTTTTGATATTTTATCTAATAAATCAAAAACTTTATCAACACCTGTGCATTTATTTTGTTGTAAACAGAAATTCATCAAAAGTGACACCTCAGAAAAGCTAAAATATTGAATTTTTGGAACTTTTGATAGAGCACGTTTTTAAATATTAATTAAAGTAAATGTATATTTTGTAAAGATTCTTTTTAATAAAAAAATAAAATTTTGAAGAAGAACACAAAATCTTCTGAAAAATAATATCACATAAACTCATATTATTTTCTAATATATAACTATTTTATATAAAAATCAAATTCAATGATCTTAAAAGCGAAGGATAAACCTCAAAATTTACGAATATAATGAGTGGGAATATAATGCTTATCTATCATAAAACCATATGAAATATCAATTTTTGCTTTACGCCTATTCCCACTCATTATATTCGTAAATTTTGAGGTTTATCCTTCGCTTTTAAGATCATTGAATTTGATTTTTATATAAAATAGTTATATATTAGAAAATAATATGAGTTTATGTGATATTATTTTTCAGAAGATTTCATTCTATATGCCTATGAAAAGTACTCTCAAAACTAACTTTTCCTAATTATAATTAAATCTAGAATATTGTATTATGCTTAGTATTATTTCATTTTTCTCATTCAATTTAGAATTTACAAATGTCAAAAAATTGGCAGCTGTCACTTTTGATGAATTTCTGTTTATTACAATTTAAATAATAATTTGTGTAAATATCATGATCTTCTTTCTTAATCGTATTAGTTGCATATGTCACGTTTTTAAGAGCTTTTTTGAATTTCTCAGAATCGAGAGGGGGTGAAAGTAGGATACAGGGGTATTCTTCATTATCAATAAATTGTAACTTATGTTTACGAATAAATTTAGTACCTTCTTCTGAAAGTGTTTCGTCTATTTCACCATCTAATAAATTTTGTGTTGATTCTGAGACATAATTTTTATATCTTTCTTCATGAGATTTCTGTACTTCTGATTCTGAAGCTGGGATATTCATTAAACCCTCTACTTCATTTTCATTATATTTTTCAACTTCTCTTAATTCCTTAATTTTTTCATCTATTTCATCTCTTATTTTTTCCAGTCTTTCAATTTCATCGTATTCATCATCTTTAATTCGTTCTTCATAATATTCGGGGAAAACATCAGGTTCTTTAGGTTTTTCTTCTTCAGATGTGGGATATAAGAAATTTATAACATCATCTTTATTCATTTTTCCATCATAATCTAAATCATTTAATAACTCCGCGAATTTTTTACAATTTCTTAAATAATATTTATTAACTTCATAACACATCTCATCTAATATATCCTTTATTTCCTCGTTTGTGAATCCTAATTTTTTAACGTTGTTAGTTTTGACGCTCATTTCATACAAAATAAAAAATAAAATAATAAACATAACTAAGTTTTAATTTTTCGTAAGAAGTTTATGAGGTCTTTGATTATGACTCCATTGATTCCATTCAGGATTTAAACAATGTTTAATTAATCGCGGAATATCTGACATCATCTATATATAGCTTCTTTTAAAATTAATGTTAATTTTTTAATGATTTATTTCATTATGTATGGGCTGAGTGTAAATGTCTTACACTTTTGAAAATTTTTTAAATCTTGATTTATTCAAAAACGTAAGAATAAAAACCGTAAGAATCATACATTTTTTACTTCATATGTTAAAAAAAATGATACAAAATCGCTCGATATTGCATGAATTCTTACGGTTACAAAAAACGTCACTAAACCCTTCATCATATACTACTGTAATTTGAATCCCTTTGATTATTTTATTTTGTTTAAAAATACTAGTACATCGATCATTATCTCATTTGAAAAGATTTTATATAACTTCACTTTCTAAACTTTTTTTTAATTCAATCAAATTTTTATTTAAATGATATCTGAATATGATAATGAGAACAATGTCCAACTGCAGGATTTAGCCCAGCCTAGTGCAATTGACACATATGAACACCTCCCGTCTACTATCTTTTATCGTAGTTTTGGCATGAAAAGAGCCAGTCCCATCGATATTAGATCGAATTCAGATGCCTTAGAAAGGCCGCAAGTTGTTGAACAAGAAAAGAAAAAGATGGGTGGAAGCTATGGTACATTTGATGGCGTTTTCCTCCGTTGCGTTCTCAACATTTTATCAGTTGTTTATTATTTAAGACTTGGATGGGTCGTTGGAAACTGCGGCCTCTTACTATCCTTCCTCATGATCATTGTTTCAGGTCTTGCAACAACTCTTACAACACTTTCCCTTTCAGCCATTGTTACAAACGGCCGAGTCAAAGGTGGTGGTGTTTATTTCTGCATCTCTAGATCATTGGGACCTGATTTTGGTGGCACAATTGGTGTTGTTTTCTCAATTGCCACTATTTTCACCGGAGTTCTCAACACTTTCGGTTTTGTTGAAGTCGTGAAGGACATAATAGGCAAGGATATCACAAAAGACGGAAAATGGGATATTCCTATTATCGGTATATCATTAGTTACTTTCTTAGTTATTTTAATTTGCATCTCTCTCGTTTTCGAAGCATATCTTCAATACATCTTAGCTGTAGTCATCGCACTCTCCATCATTACGATCTTAATCGGCTTCGCAATCCCAGGAAAACCAAAATGGATTGTAACAAATCTGAAAAATAACCTGTATCCGAAATTCCAAGAAGGAAACACGTTCTGGACAATCTTCGCCGTCTTCTTCCCTGCATGCACAGGTATCATGGCCGGTGCAAACATCTCAGGTGACCTCAAAGAGCCACAGAAGTCAATTCCTATCGGAACTTTGGGAGCTATCGGATTTACAACGTTATTATACCTCGTTACAGCTACAATTGTTGCTTCAGCTGCTGATCGCGAGACATTATGGTCAGATTTTTCACTTCTCTCCCGTATCTGCGCATGGAAGTGGTTCATTTACATCGGCGTTCTTGCTGCTTCTTTCAGCTCTACATCATCTGCCATGGTTGGCGGTCCAAAGTTATTCCAAGCTTTATGCAGGGATGACATCCTTCCAAAGTTCTTCAAATTCTTCGCCAAAGGCAAGGCTAAAACAGATGACCCAATTCGTGGCTTCATTCTCGGTTGGATTATCATCGTAATCACCACATTCATTTTCAAGGATCTTAACGCTGTCGGTCCCATTGTATCCAGCCTCTTCCTCATTTCCTACGGTGTAACTTCCTTCACAGCCCTTGTTGGTCGCTTATCTCACGCTCCATCATGGCGTCCTGCATGGAAGTACTACCATCCAGTGACAGCAATCCTCGGTGCTGCCATGTGCATCATCGCCATGTTCTTAATCAACTGGGTAATCGCGTTAGTTACGATCGGAATCGTTCTGATTATTTTCGGTTACTTCCATTGGAAAGATAGGCCATCAGCCGACTGGGGTGAGTTCCCGCAGGCCATGCTTTTCACCGATACAGTCAGAAGAGTGGCCAAACTACAAGAAATTTCACCTCACGTCAAAAACTATCGTCCTGTCGTAGAATTCCTTGTTTTCAGGGATGGAACTGAAGAAAGACAGATCAGAAACGTACTTCCTTTCGCAGATGCATGCGAACAAGCCACATCTTTACTTTACATTTCATCATGTGCGATCACTTCTAAAGATACACCAGATTTAGAGAACGAAACATGCTACGATGCTACAATTGTCTACAGAAGATGGGAAGATTTGGAAATCCAGAAGATTCCACCATTAATTGTCGGAACAGGTCTCGGAAAGCTCTGCCCGAACGTTGTTGCCACTACAATTAATGCAAACTTCATTTCTAACCCAGCATCTTTCGATTTCGTCGGTGCGGCTTTCGATGCAAATCTCGGAGTCGCTCTTGCCAGGAATTTCGAGTCAGTCGATGCCTCCCTTGAACATACATGGCCAATAGATGTCTGGTGGCTATCAGATGATGGCGGTCTTGTACTTTTACTCGGATATCTCATACAAAAGAAGAAATCATGGGAGAAATGCCAGCTAAGAGTACTCACCGCTGCTCCAAGAAACGATGGTTTGAGCGATGTCCAAGTAAGAGTCTCCAAACTCCTTCAATTATTCAGAATTGACGCCGAAGTCATTGTTATCCCTGGAATTGATGATAAACCAGGTGATGACACAATCAATATGTGGAATGAAAGAGGAATTGAAGAAGGAGATGAAAATCAGAAGAGAAAAGTTCAAACTTTCTTAAGATTAAGAGAATTGATACTTGATAACAGTGCTCATTCTTCAATGGTACTCTGTTCAATGCCAATTCCGCGTGCAACTCAAGATGCAAAGGTTTGGCTCGGAACAATCGACATCGTTTCAGATTCGATGCCTCCTTTCATTTGGGTTCATGGTAATGGTGAAAACGTCGTTACATTCCTTACATAAGATATATTTGTTAAGATTAATTTTTTTGAATAAATTTTTTTTATGTTTTAAATCGTTTTTTCTATCCTACTTTCCTAAATATGACATTAAAACTATCCTTATTTAATCATTTAATTCTTCATTAAGGTATCTTCATATAACTTACCTTATTAATAGAGAATCATGAGTACACACATCATCTGATATGTTTAAATAAAAACCACATTATAGTCTAATACATAAATCGACTCTAGAATATATCATGAATCACTATTTTTTCAATGGCCAATAATATGTATTCAACCAGTAGGGAAAAAGATTAATACTATATGAATTTGTGTTAATGGAACTATAATTCCAATTAACATAAAGAAAACATAGTATTTTTTTTACTCGATTTCATTAACACGATTTACGAACAGGAAATAGCAACTGTAAAATGACAAAACTTGACATCAGCCTAGTCATATTATTTGATTCAAAAAAATGCATAATATCATAATTTATCGCATTATTTCATGCCTGACAGATAGTTCTAGATCAATTAAAACAACTCATGGACGTTTTTGACTTGAAAAGGCTGTTGAACTTTTACTCAAAGTGGAAGAAAAAAATGACTCACTTTTGATATTTTGAGAAACTCTTCTCTAGGTGAACCATATAATCTTGATGGTTCGGAAATGAAAATTAAAATCAGTTCCTGAAATTTTTCTCGTTTGTGTTCTCATCAAAAAATGACTTTCTCAAAAAAATTTGAAGTAATTAGATTTATCAAAAATATGTTTTATTTATAGCATTTTAATTACCGATATCGACATTAGAATCATAATCGATTGGATTTTCAATCACATTTACGACTTACAATTTGATAAAAATTCCATAACTTTAAAAGTGATGATTTCTTTATTTTTCTGGTTTGCATTCTGTAATACACGTATATTGATTATTGAAATGCAAGGTTGATTGTACTGCAAAGGTTTGTGGCACCAATTAGAAATTTGAATCTATTTAGGTTAAACTATAGATTATTATCCGATTTATTTTAGCTAATCAATTTCAATTGATGTCAAAAATTTTTGAGAAAATTCAATATGCAATTTTTACCTTCAATGAAATTTTGTCAAAATAACGATAATATTCTGAAAAAATCTATTTTACTATCATAATAATATTAATACAATGATTTAAAATTTATATTTATATAATTTTTATATTGAGGCGAATTAAAAAAACAACGAGAAATCATATTATTGGTAAGCTATTGAATAAAAATTCCTCTCTTATATCTATCAATTTTAAATTGAGAATAATTGAATTTCCAAAATTGGCAGAACATTCATTTCCTTAGCTAATGAGAAGTATCAATAATTTTTATATCCCTTTTGTTTCAGTGGGAATCTTTGTAAACCATTCAATATTGTAGAAATAACAAATAGGAATTTCAATGGTATAGAAAATAAAAGCTAAAACTAAAAACATATATAACTTTATTACAGAGATTAAATTTGTGAATGAATTCAAAATTTACAAAATATTTGCATTTCAAATGGAGGAAGATCAAGTGGACCATCCAGTATACGTGATAAAGAGAGTGGGAAAAAGAAACACAATTTCGGAGTGTACACTTGAAGAACAAACAATAACTAACCAACGAATTAAAGCATGCGGTGAAAGATTCGAGATAGCCCAAAAGTTTATTGCCTCCAAATATGGATCAAAGGTAAGCTTTAACAAAATAAAAAAGGTTGCGGCCCTAATATCCAAATATACACACCTAAAAATAGATAGATTATCTAATAGGAATAAGCTAGCAATGTATTGTTGGTTCGCTGAAAGATGGGAAATAATATTCCCAATACTCATATGGTTAAACAATGATTCTGATGATCCTCAGCCTTTATGGAACTGTAATTATGATTCAAAACCGATAAATGTATCTGCAACTCAGCCAATTGACCTTTTAGTCCCAACAAAACGAACAGTAGGCTTTCAATCATTTAGTTTATCTAACCTAATATAGTTGGTTTATTTTTTTGTATGTATTTCATTATATTTGATTTGCAATTGAATTCAAATCAATAGTGATGGATGACCTAATTACTTTTCCTTTGGAAAATTTATTATTTCTCTGTTTTTTTATATATAGAATAAAAAAATTCTAATTATAAAGGATACAATCTATCTGATCTCCCAATGTAATTCCTGGCATAGTCTACGTGACTATATATACGCGTATCTTATTTTCGGAATTTTTATAATTTGTCATTTGAAAATTGAATAAGTTCAAAATATATGTTTGACATATTCAATTTTAAAATCATTGTAAAATTATTAAATTGGTAATTAATATAAGCAGATCCAATTTATCCACATTTTACTAAATCCGTTGGTAAATTCAATAAATTTATTTCAATTCATTTTGACACCTTTTCAATCACAAATCAAATTGAAAAATTTATAATCATCTCAAAATATTTGTATAAAAATTCTCTTCCAATGAATTCTAATTTATTAATTTTAGCTTATAAAATTTACCCATGTCAATTTCCATAAAAAGATTTTACACATCATGCCATTTCTTCCATAACATTACCCATGAAAATTATTTTATTAAGAGAGTACTCACATTACTCAATATTTTATTGTAATTGATAATCAAATTTGATTTGAAAGTGCCTGACTTACTTTTGAATGCAGATAAATGTATATCTTAATTATCCTAATAAAGTTCTTCGTTATTTCTTAACAACTCCAAAATATTATAAAAAAATCATATTTAATCTTATTAAATCTAATTACAATTATTGATCTGCTTTAAATTAACCAATCATTTCAATAAAATATGTTAACTCACTAAATGGTGATTTAATTTATTTTTCATATTAAAATAATGCTATATACATTCTAATACATTTTATCACTCGTAGCCATTCGAAAGCATCAATTCAAAATAATCAATGGTTCAGAAATGGATAAACATATTTTCCGAGACGGAGAACCCGTCCAAATTAAAATTTTCTTCGATTTGTACAATTAGAACTATCCATTAATGATATTCCTAGATTACTTATGATTGAAAGTCTTTCAAAAATTCAAAAGGAATGATTGTTTTTTGTGGGACATTGTAAAATCAAATCGGGATTTCAATCAACAGTTCTTCAATTTCCTAGATATCTGTTAATGCATGATTATTAGTGACAGGAAAAATCGGAAGATGAGATCAATGAAATCAACACGGATAAAGACTTAAAAACTTATAACACACTCCAAGATCATCTCATAAAACAATGTAGAAATTAAAAATTAGTAATCTGATCAATTTAATGAACATTTTAAAGAGAGGATATTATATTGTAATCCTTCCGATTAAATTATGAGAATAAGATAAAAATACACAAGCAATATTTTAAAATAATATAACTAAGATTCATATGTAATGCATATTGAATAGTGGATATAAGTATTTATCGAAATTGTTCGATTTATTACTAGTATTTGATTAGAATCAATCAGTAAAAACTTGGAAATAGATCAAACAATTATAATTTCCTACCAATTTCAAAATTCAGAATCATATTCAGGGGAAAATTGTTTAAAACTCATATATACACGCTATATTCTATTACTACAGTAAGAATACTCAAAAATTTATCGGCAAACCCAAATTTTAGCTAAAAGTGACAGGGGAAAAAACGTTTAGTATTAAAAAAAAGACCGATGAGAGCTTCGTTCGAAATATAGAGGGAACTGAGAATGCGCAACCATTCTCAGGGAATATTGGATGCTATTCCCGTTCCCTCTGTATGGAAAATTGAGGTTTTCAAAGGGAGTTAAAATAATATCAAATTTATACTAATTTACTTCAAAATACAAAAGTATTTGACAGTTAAAATTAGTTACTTTAGCAAGCCTATCAATACCCTTTTACGATTATTGTTACTTTTTCGAAATAAAAGTAAAAACAAATTTATACTAATTTACTTCAAAATACAAAAGTATTTGACAGCTAAAATTAGTTACTTTAGCAAGCCTATCAATACCCTTTTACGATTATTGCTACTTTTTCGAAATAAAAGTAAAAACAAATTTATACTAATTTACTTCAAAATACAAAAGTATTTGACAGCTAAAATTAGTTACTTTAGCAAGCCTATCAATACCCTTTTACGATTATTGCTACTTTTTCGAAATAAAATAAATTTATTATCAAAAACCTTTTTTTTCTTAGTAAAAATAAAAATGTTATTTTATATCAAGTTTTTATTCATAAATTTTTATAATGTTGTTTAAATTTCATTAAAATTTACGTACATATTAAGGTACTTATCTTCTACATATATAATCTTCATTAGATATATACATGATAAATAAAATTCATAAAACATTAAAAATCAAAAAATTAGATGAACCTTGGCAATTAAACTTTATTAAATAATAGTTGTTTATAAATTATATTATATTATTATTTAATATTATTTTGATAATGAAGATTTTATTTTGCAATAATATAAACGAAATTTTTACCTTATGAACTTTTAATGGAAATATGCAAATTTAAAATAATAAAGAAAGCCGCGAGCGAAGCGATCGGCTTAGTTCGAAGATTTTGATTCAAATCTTTGCTGATCTGTAATTCGCGGAAGCCGCGAGCGAATCGAGCGGCTTAGGTCTAAGATTTTGATTCAAATCTTTGCTTATATTCCTTAAATTCTTTATGAAACTCGCAACAGTTCCATAAAAAATTTTAAATTCTAAACTGTCGAAATTACCGATCGGTAATCACACCCTTCACGGGTGTGTCACTTTTTACAACTGTGTCACTTTTAGCTAAAATTACCCCTACTCAAATTTATCTATGATGGCACAAAAATTTTTCATACCGTGAGAATTGAAAAAAATTTCAATGTCAAATGATTATGACTTACTTTTCAAAGTGTTAATTGTTGGTGAATCTGGCGTTGGAAAAAGTTGCCTTTTACTCAGATTTACGGAAGATTTGTTTATCGAGAATTATATTTCTACAATCGGCGTAGATTTTAAGATTCGTACTATTGAACAAGAGGGAGCAAAAGTAAAATTACAAATTTGGGATACAGCAGGCCAAGAACGGTTTAGAGCGATCACAAAAAGTTATTATCATGGTAGTAATGGTATTGTAGTTGTTTATGATATAACAGACAGAAAAACATTTGAAAAGATAAGTGACTGGTTTGAACAAATTAATACTTCAGAGCCAAATGAAGATTCATGTAAAATTTTAATTGGCAATAAATGCGATTTAAATGAATCACGTCAAGTCTCCCTTGAAGAAGGAGAACAGCTCGCCCGTGATTACAATGTACCGTTCATGGAAACTAGCGCAAAAGATTCCATAAACGTTGATAACTTGTTTGATTTGATGGCAAGAGCCATGCGCGAGAAAAGCGGTAAATTTACTACCGGATCTTCAAATGGGAACGTCTCTCTTAAAAAGGGGCAATCCATTGGTAAGAAAGGCTGCTGTTAATTTCTATTATATATTCTTTTGAGTGATTATAAAGATCTTTCGAATTTAATTTAAGGGTGCACCCGTATGTACGTTTATTTGAGAGGAGGAGGATTACCCTCTCAATTTTGAGGGATTCGTTAGTTTATTTTCTCGATGAATATGCAATAAAATTTGATTTTTACCTTATCAATATACTTCATAGAATACACACATTTTCATGTAAAAACCTTTTTCCAAAATCCTCAGGAATTAAGCGATTTTTGAATTTTAAGAATTTTTTTCGAATTTTTTCGAAAAAAAAATATTTTCAGAACAGCCTTAACGGCTAAGATTTAGGAACAATGTTAAGTATCAAAAAGAAAGGAGGTCTGATATAGACAACATATATCGTTGAAGGTTGAAAAAATCTCTAATATTTGAGCCCAAAATTTCAAATTTTGATTTTTTGAAAAAAGAGGCCACCCGTATGTACGTTTATTTGAGAGGAGGAGGATTATATTTTTGAAAGGGTGAAACATTATGAATATGTTAATTATATAATAATATGTATTATTATAAAAAAGAAAAAAATAAAGCACGTTAAAATTTTTCTTTCTTGATTTTTTACAAAATCTACTTAGAATTATGCAAAATATGACTAAATAATTATAAATTTCAAGTTAAATTTTAATTTTGATAAATAATTTAAATTTCAAAATATCAAGTTCAGTTCGACTATGTATGTAGTAATTCCTCAATAAAGTGCCAAAACCCTATTAAAATATATGAACATTTTCAACATTTTAATGTTTTTATTTAAAAATTTGATGGAATATGAGCTTCAAACAATTATTATGTAAATAAAAATAATTAAATATATGTATTTATTCGTATTACAACCGTAGTAAGTCGATTCTTCCTTTCTTCTACTGAGTTTTGAATTTGATTTCGAATTGTAAAGAGATTCAAAGGGAAAATACTAGCGGATAAAAACTACCTCCATGAAAGGGTCATAATGGAGTCAAGTTGTATTTTTTGATATTTTTTGCTTTTCGAGCCTAAATAGGTAGCCAAGATAATGCCTAAAAATAAGGTTCTAAATTCTGAAGTTTACATAATCCTCTCGTGTGCACCCTTAAGGATACCCTTACGTGTCAGATTTTTTGCGCATACGAAGAAGTCATGCTAGACATGAGCTATAAAACTGAAATTTTAGCAACATATTTAAAACTTTTTAAACTACAATACACTTTAATATTCAAGAACAAAAATATTCTTTTTAGAAATTACATAATTATTTTATGTGAAATCTATATAAAAACATATTTTGCGAGCGTAACTTTTTTCTTTATAAGCACCTTATATGACTGATAAACTGTGAAGGCACATAATTGTTAATTCATAGAGTTGATATGTTTCCAAAATTGAGAGGAAATTTGAAAATTGAATACCCTTTCAATTCAATTTTCAAAAGATATCAGCTCCTTCAATAATTGAAGGACGATTTTGATCATTTGCTCTTAAAACAAGTATGCCATGGAGAAAAAAGTTACGCTCGCAAATCTGAAATATAACTATCATATAAAAAAATTAAATTTCTAATTTTTTACTCTATAGATATTATTGGCCACTTGTGTAATGCATAAAAGTTTATGTCATATGCATACATTTGGAAGTATGGGAGACGAGGGAAATTACTTCTATGAGGCACTAGGATTTTTAAAAATTTCTCTATCGGACTCACCATTCAATTTCTCGAAAATTAAAAAAAATCAATAATAGCTAAAATGTATTATGCATAACAAATTTTAATGTTACACGGTATTTTTTGAACTTCATGACATGAATTTTCTTTATATTATTTTTTTTTGGATTTTCTATGATTTATGCGATAGGCTGGAACAACATTGTAAGTGCAATGATATCATTTATAGAGAAATCTAAAACTTCAGCATTCAGAACTCGCAACCACAAAAATATTCATTTGCTAAGTAAGTAAAGTTGATTAAGTTCGACACTTAGCTTTTATACGTAAAACCAAGTGTGTATTGTTATTTCTTGTTAAATTATTGAGAAAAAAATAAATTGTAAGAGAAACGATACTGATTATTGAAATAATATTGAGGGTAGCTGCAGATTTCTTCATTAACATGCCGGAAATTTGTTAATCTTGGTTTTCTATCATAAAATCTGTCGAAGAATCTAAAAACGGAGATATGAAATAGAGATCATGTAAATCTAGAGTATCCTGTCAGAAAAATAGACTAAGCATGTAACCCTTTTTTGGTCATAAACACTTTTTACCACTTAGTCATACAGATGATCATTAAATTTAAACGAGCACTTTTTGTCAGAATTTATTCTTTTACAAAGACAGAAGATTTTAGTATTATTTAATATTAGTGCTGTAGCAAAATTCAAAAAACGGTGAAAATTCAGTGAATTTGTGAATTCACATTTTTTTTCGACATTTTTCTTGATATATCCATGCACATTAAGAACACAGCTTTGATACGCTTAAAAAAGCATATTTCATATGAAATTGTTAAAGAAATAAACAATTTATATAAAAATTGCACTTATGGGCAGTTTAGATATATAATTTATATATAACATATATACAAATCCATAGACAAAGTGCAATAACTACAATGTTGTAGAAAATTACAGCAGAAATACTGACTTTTTGAAGGATAATAAGAATTCTTCTAAAAATACTGAAAATTAACATATTTCTGTACTCAATTTAGTATATGCACAGAAGTTATGATTTGGTGTTAGGTTTTTATGCCCCAAAATCTAGATTTTTGTGACATCAAATCTTATTAGTGGATAAATCAAAGACTGTCATTTTGAAATAAGCTCATATCAATAAATATCCATTTAAAAGCCTTATTGTAATATGTAACTAGCAAAAAGCCTAATATTTATCAAAATTAATCAAATCAAATGATCAATATTCATGATATGTCATCAGCAATAGCTAATTGATATTTTATTTTGTATTGATATTCATTTTTCTCATATTATACACGATTATATCTCTTTTTTTTAAAAAAAGTTTTTATATTAGACATGAAAGTTGAATTAATACAATTTTGTACTAGAGTTTGTTTGTATATTAAATAATAATGATATATACTTCAACATATTGCGTCTCACCATTACCAAAATGTAATTTTGCATACAATTTTCTTTCATTTAACAATGATGTTATTTGAAAAGTGATACTTCCATGATTATTGATTAATGTTCCATCATATATAGGAATGAATGTTAAACAAGACACGCCTGCAGCTGGGTGCATTCGTGGCATTGTGATAAGGCTTATATATAAAGACTTCTCTCGATCAGCATTACGTCAAATGAATATTGACCCATTATTTTGGCGATGCGCTAGTTCCAAGTAGAAATGCTTTGGTATATTTAGGTTATGTCTATATGTTATGAATCATGGTATTATTGATAAAAACGTTCTTAGTCATTAAATCAATCCTAGTATCTAAAGATATAATTTAGATTTTTTTGTTTATTGCTAAAATTAAATACAGTATAACTTTCTTTCATATTGTCGGTACTAACAATACAAGATTGTGTTGAAAAAAACTTAAATATGCATGAAAATTAAATTTAATGTGTAAATATGATAAAAATTTCAACTTTACTAATAACATACATAAGTTTCTGATAGTTTAATATAGTTCATATTGATGTGACTGTAAACTATATCAAAAAAATATTTTTAAATATTGTTATGCAAATAATGGGATTTCTAAGGAAAAAATGATTATATTTGTTATATAAAGCAATCTTTTTAATTATTCACTACGTTTATTACATTTTTTGCCGACCATTTACGTAATATGCCTCCACCAAGCAGACGCAAACAACAAAGTCGTGAAGCTAACGAAAAATCAATTGAAGCAAGAAAAAACTCCCAAGAAAAGAATGCGCCAAAGGAAGTCGATCCAAAACACTGGACTGCTTCTGTAATTGTTAATGGTGACTCTTATACTCGAGCAAGGAATTTATTTCAAGATAACAATATTAAAGTGCCGAGTGAAAAAGAGTTTTACCGTCATCAAAAAGAAATAGGTAAGGTAATACTAGAATATAAAGAGCAATCTATTAAAAATGCTCAACAAACAATGAAGAAAGATACATTTTTAAGCACTGATTCGCATTATAATGTTGGCAGAAATGCTACAGCGTGCCAAAGTTTAATGATGGACAACCGTGGAAAAGTTGTTGGTGAAACAACTGTTATAAAAAAGAGCTCTGGAGGAGACTTTGAAGGCCCATCCAACATGATGGAAACAGAATGTACAAAGAGGATGATGTCAAATTTTGACTTTACAAATGTTTCCACAGTGGTTCATGACAATGACAATAAAACGAAAGCCATCATCCAGCAATATGCTCCGAATGCTAAAATTACACTTGATCCTCGTCATTGTGTACGTGCAGTTGGCAGAGCTTTCGAAAAGCTTGAAAATGGTGGATATAAAGAAGCAGCAGGAAAAGAAACTGTTAATCAACAGAAAGAAAGTGAATCACAGCCAGCATTCCCAATCAAATCTAAAGCAGAAGAGCCGAAGAAACGTGGAAGACCATTAAAACACCAAGAAAAAGTATTTCATCAGATATATTCGAAAGTTATTAAGTGGTTCACTTTTATTATCATGCTTCCAATTGAAACAACGAAAAAAATTTTCCTATGGAAGAATACATTAAATCATTTTATCGGAAGGCATGAAAATTGCCTTCACGAAAAAGACAAAGAATATCCTGTGTTTCAGCCACTTACAAAACCTGATTTAGCGAAGCAATTTCAACGTTTTACAGATGATGCCGCAAAGTTGATTCCAGAAATTGATCCTAATGCTCAAACACAACAAAATGAATCGATACATCACTCAATGCTTACTCAGTGTCCCAAAGGAAACAACGCAAAATCGTTTGAAATGCGTACGGCTGTTACAATTTTACAAAAAAACGAAGGAGAGAAATGCAAACAAGAAATATACAATCGTGTCAATAATTACCAAATATCTCCTTCAATCCGCGAACTCCAAAAACTTGAATATGAGAAAAATAAATCCAGAAATCAAAAGAAAGCTACACCAGAAACAAGAAAAGAGATCAACAAGGCAAGAAATGCAAAAAGATTTCCTAAGGATAACCCTACAGGTGATTACAGAGGAGGAAAGTGGACCCCACAAGATATCTAATTTTCAAATTTGAAATAAACACATATTTTCTTTGTATTTGAAAATATTTTTATATTATAAGATTTTTGAACCTATAAGTAGCATGACAAAAATTATATAATTTGCTCCTTTTTTATTTTAGTATACAAATATCCCATTTGTTATATGTTCGGTATATATATGATGATATTGTAATCAATTATGCTTAATGAAGCTTTATCCCGTGAACCCCTCATATTATTGGAAAATAAATAGCGAAAACATGTAGAGCTGCTATGTTCTCAAGTGTATGCTGATTTTTGGATTATTTCATGAAAACTAATGGCGGGATATCTTGCATTATTTAAAAAAATTGAACTATGCAAAAATAAATAGTATTATATTTTTTCTCATGAAATGCTATTATGAGACAACCATAAAAAACCATATGTTGTATTTTTATAATTTGATTGATTTTTTTTTTTACTATTTCATTAATCTTTTATGAATAATAATTATTTTTAATATATGTGCTATTAAAATTTCAAATTTTGACTAATATATCTAAGTTATCTGAACGAAACATTTAGAAAATATCATACTTACATTGAAATAGCAAGTAGAGCATATTAATAGCAAGTTTCTTGGCTTTATATCTATCATCTATTGTTGTTTGATCAAACAAAATTCACTCTATTATATGGTGTCAATTAATTAAAACAATTTTAATAGTTATTTATTTAGTGCGAATAAGTGCAAACTCATAAATGAATAACTTAATAGTAGAAATGAATTATCTGATATAAATCTCACATTTTGTCCATCAGAAGTACTTTAATTGCATACGCATAACTATTAGTAATACGTCTGGAGTGTCAATTAATAACAATCCCACAACAAGTAAAATTCAGATTTTTATTAAACTTATTTTTTCCTAAAAGTTTTCTCAAATTACTATATATACATATGTGGATAAAATAATAGTAATATTGTAAAAAATTAGATAATTTTTTTTATTTGAGAACCTCTCAAAAGTTCATTCAATTTATCAATTGTTTCAGTTTGATGTATATTCATTTCTGGAGCCTAAAACTTTAGCAATCATGACAATATCATATTTTCTTTCTAACTACGCAATGTAAGGGTATCCTTAATACAGTTTCGTTTCTGATTTTTTTTTCGATTGTTAAAAAAGAAGCTTCTACGAGCAACACAATAAATCATATCACATGAAAGATAATAATTACTTAACAGTAAACCTCATATTTAGACGAAAGCGCTTTATTCACGTATTATTCGCGGATAAATACCGAAATGTTTATTTGACAATGAATGGTTCATTCTTATTGGGAAAAATAATTAAGAGAGGGGAGGAGAAATAGAGCTAAGTTCGAAATCGTAATGTCATCATTTAAAAAAAAGTATGTCTTTTCTGATCAAAATCGGTACACCAAAATTATAAATGTTCCTTAAAGCTCAAGAATTCTATTCGGACTGATTTGATTTTGACAATGGGCAGTTTTTTCGGCAGTTTGGATCCAATCGAAATTGTAACTCTATAGCTACTATGTGCAATTTTTCAATAAAAATTCAATTTTTTGTCAATTCAAAAATGTCAAATATTGTATTTGCTTTTCTAATTTATGCCTCCATTGCATCCATACGAGATCTATGTTCAAAAGATACTTTATGACAAAGCTTTTGACATGGATGCTTTCATGAGGGATGATTTTCGAGATTTTTTCGTATCTATCAATGATTATCTTGAGTTATTCTCGGGAGGTAAAGACGAAGGTATATTCAGAAAGAAGAAATTCGTCAATACAGTTGAACTAGTTACTACGATGCGACTTGTGATTCAACGATCTATGCCAGAAAACTACGAACGATCAACAATATTAAAATTAAGTTCGATATTCAAAATTTTACTTCATCCATTAAGCACTGATAGTGGCAGAGAAGCAGCAGTTGCGGTTTTATTGGAACTTCTTAAGCACATTAAAAAAGAGCATATGGGGCAGGTTCACCATGCGCTATACTATGCTATTCCGTGGAGTAGATTTGCTCGTGACAATGAAAAGGACGAATTTGCAAAGTTCTTTGGCCAAAATACATACATTAAATCAAATCCAAAAGAAGAAAATTCAATAGATATAACAAAATGTCTCGGAATACTTCGATCATTCTTGAACTTCCTCAAAGTTAACTGGAAACTGTTCCCTAGAGAGACTTCTCGTATACTTTTCGAGAATATTTTAATCATAGTATACCCGACAATCGCAGAAGAAGCTTATTTACCACCTCCTCCTATAGGATTTCAGTTCCCACCTCCACAGGAGATCAACTCTATCATATTTAACTTTCTAGGGGATATTAGTCAACAAAATCCCGACTTAACTTTCCTTTTCAACCCCGCAATTACGATGTTCATTGTCAAACTGTTCACCAAAGAGCAGACACTGTCCTCAGAAAACTTCAAATCCATTTTAATGTTCGTAAATTACTTAGTTTCCATCAAAGAGTTCTTGGAACCACTTGTAAAGTCCGGAGAAACTCTTTTCCTATCACTTTTGAACATTGCTAACTTTGCAGACCAGCATTCCGTTGACAAAGAAGTTCTTTCTCTTTCAAATGAACTCAGATTTTCTTTCATTATGATTTTAGTTACAACAAAAGGAGTTGATACGGGTTTTGACATGATTTTGGAACTCATTGAGAACCAGAGATTCATTGGAAACTCAATTGCTCTGTTTTTATCCACATTTAGTTACATTTTGATGTCAGGTGAAGTGACCAAAGTTGAAATAGATTTTGTGAAGAAAATAATCGGTAAAAATCCAATGTACATTGCTTCTCTCATGAAATACTCTAGATACATGGCTGTATACTCTTTACCTTTAATCCTTAAGTTGAACAAAGAAGATTCCCAGAAAAATTCCGATTATTACCTCCAAAAATCACAAAGAACAAAACAAGTTACAAATTACGACTGGTTTTGTAAAAATTGTAACCTTATTTTCACCTCACCTCATTTATGTGAACCTCCCGCATTATCTCTGAGTACATTAGAAGAAGAGACAAAGAAAATAAAGTATTTGATCGTTACACCATTGAACATCGATAAACTTGAGGAAAACCAAAAATATATGAAAAAATTTGAGAAGTTTACAAATCTTTATGAAGACGAGAAAGACGAAAACCAAAAAATGATGGAGTTTGCAGTATTTGTGAGTTACCATGCTACATTAAACTCAATCACAAACATTCCTCCTGAAATGAAATCGAATGAAAACAAAAAACTCTTTTATTTCGATTCATACAAGAAATTATTGAAATATTCAAATCAAACAGACTCTTTCAATTTACTGGATGCCATTCTATCATCACCAAAATCACGATCAATCACTGCTTTCTCACTCCATAACGCATGGAAGAATTCTTTGATGGATTTCTTCAATATTGACAAAGAAATCGCATTAAGAGCTGCTTCAAATTACATTTTTAGTGGTTATACAAACTACGAATCACTTCTTGATAAGCTTATAGCAGCAACTAATGAAATACAAAGTTGTACTGAATTTAATGTGTCACTTTCTAGGATGATGCCACTTTTGAGTGACCAACAAAGATCAAAAAGTTTCGAAATACTCAAGAAATGGGTGGTAAATCAAAAACCGTCGATCATTTCACCTCTTATCGTCACTTTATTATTTGAAAAGTTTTTTGACAGAAAAGTTTTGATTGACATGCTCATTAAAATTACAAATGGCTTATGCAATGTCACAACATTGTGTTTATTGAGTGCTATTGAAGAATTTAATGCAGATGATTGTCAGAAGTTAATAGAAAATGTCATGAATTTGCCTCCTGTTTCTAAACCAGAAGATATTGACAAAAGAATTTTGTTGTACGGAGTTATTTCTTCAATGATCATCAAAACTAAAATTGACAGCAGAAAGTTTTTGACATTTCTTTCAAATTATTCAAAGAACAACTTAATAAATGAAAACGACAACGAAAGAAGATTAAATATTGAAGTGATTACAAATATTTGTGTCACTTTTGCTAATTTAAAGGATCATGAAGAATGTCATCCAAGTAGTTTAGAAGTTGTTCCTGTTGATGACAAATCAAAGATATTAGTTACGAAAGATAACTCTGTTCTTCATTTCAAGAAAGAAGAAAATGATTCTGTTCTTTTGGAAAGTGAAACTTATTCTGGACATTTCCAATACAAATTCCAGAAAAATAAGGATATAGCTGATGTAACTCCTGTTAGACATTCCATTGAATTTAACAATACATGCAAATTGTCTGATGTTGATATGCAAAGACAATTAGATTTCACTAATTCTGTTTGTAAACTTTTCGGATTACCTGATCAATGCCAATCAAAGCCTCCTCAAAAACAAGTGAATACAACAGATATATTCCCACTCCCTCAAATACCAGAGATAAAACTAGATTCACCTTCTGTTATGGCTTCTCTTGGAATTGATCGACAAAAAGTGTCAACATTAAAAGATGATGAAGGAACGACAAAAATTTTGAATATTAACATCAATCGTTTGCAGACATCCACATTTAAATACCCTATAAAATGTGCATGTATCTTCGTATCTGAGAAGAATATGACACAAGAACAAATCCTGACTTGTAAACTCGAAAACACTTCACCGGATTTCAGAGAATTCGTTTCTAATCTTGGTGATTTGGTCGATATAAACACACACGTCGGTTATGACGGCGGTTTGGATCCATCGAATGTTTCTATGACACCTTATTACTGCGATGAATCATTTGAGATAATGGTCCACACAGGACCAATGATGGCAAACCGTGAAGACGATAAACAACAAGTTTACAAGAAGAGACACATAGGAAATGACCACATAACGATAGTTTATCTTGATTCCGCTTCTTGCTCAGATTACAATATCCAAACGATTACTTCTCAGTTCAACCAGGTCCATATACTTATAATGAGACTCCCGAATGGTTTGTTTAGGGTTGAATCAAGAAAGAAGGCAGAAGTAAGCATGTTTGGACCTTTAGTTCAGATTTCAATTATATCTAAGAAATACTTGTCAAAATTTGTGATGAAAACCATAGAAAATGCACAAATTGTGCTTAATATGGTACAACAACCTTTATCTTTCCCTTATATGCATAGAAGAATTTCAATTGAAAATATTGTCAAGAATGCAACTGAAAATCCATCAAGATTATTCATGTTGTGACCGAATAAGTCCAAATCATATCAAAACTATTTGTAATTTTTATATTTTTGTATCCAAATTTTAATCATTATTTTTATTTAAAGTAATGCATTAAAATATTCATAATTTGTTTTAAAAATGATCATTTATTTACACCATTCTACTTATTTTTTCCAATATATTTGCTGAAAAATAAATCAATCTAAATTGTTTTAATTATGCTTTACCACATAGTATATCAGAATAAATCCAATCATATTCGGTAAATTTATGCTTAAAAACTATATTCGAATAATATTTTATTTATCCATAATGATAATTAGTTCCATTATCTATACTTAAGCCGGAGTATACGATAGGCCTTTTGTTTATTATATGGAGATAAAAAAAATTAAAATCATTCTGAATTTATAGCTTTATTAGAATAAAAATATAATAGTATGAATCTACAAGTTAAATGATGATTATTTCCCTGTTAACTTCCGTCTCAAAACACTTTTATTCTGTGTAACGCCGTTCGATAAAAAAATTTCTCAAACGGATTATGAGTGAAGAAGAGGAATACACGTATTCTGACGAAGTTCAGGATTCACACGAAAAGCTTCTTGCCGAAAATAAGAAACTCAGAGAACAGATTCGTGCCCTTAAAAATATGGAGGATGCTGTAGAATACGACAAATCACTTAAAGTTGTTGGCAAAGGCGCAAAACGATTTAAAGCTGAACTCCAAGAATTAAACAACAAGCTTCAAATGCTCGAAAAACAAAAGAAATAATGTCGAATTACTGATTTAATTATATATTTTTGCTATCGTTTTGATTTCATGTTATATCCAAACGAGAGTATTATTTGTAATATTAAAGGTTATTTATTAAATGAAAATTCTTTCATGAAAGCTTCAAATTAATTTTTTTTTATTAATAACACTTACAATTATATTACATACACTGCAAACTATTTTTTCTTCAATACAAATAACATACTATGTTTGAAGTGCTAAAAAAGCTAAAAAGTCTCTATTCGATAAAAAAATCAATAAACATAATATATTTATTCGTCAGAAAGTATATTAATTAACTTTTGAGCAATTTTGTAATTCATATTTTCACTATTTTCTGCTATTTCTTCAAGTCTTTCATAATCAATTTCATTTTTAATAATTTTTGCTGCACTTGTTAAAATATTGAATGCTCTTGCTATAGAATCTATCTTTATACATGATTTAATGATAGAGTGTTCTAATTCCTGATTTTCAACGTCTAAAAGAAGAATCATTGGTTTTGTAATAACATAATTACTAAATATGTAGTTAATTGCATCATTACTTCCAAAAATAATGATGTTTTTTAAGGCAAGAAATGATTCTGTTTTTACATCAACAGATTGATCCTTAATCAATGCAGCAAGTTGTGAAATAATACCTTCATTAGCGAAAACCTCATGAAAATCAGGATTTGATAAGTAAATTGCTGCAATTTTACAAGAAATTAGGATAAAATTGATATCAGAGTTGCTCCCTCGACGAACTAGATATTTCTGTATACACAGTATCATTTCATCAATATCAAACAACAATGGAACTCTTTGAACAATTTGATACATTAAATTAAGTGAATTATAAGCGATTTCGGAGTTTTCATGCTTTGAATAAAACATTACTGGCTGTTCTAGATGGTTTTCTTCTATATATCTTAAAGTTGTATCGGGATCAATAGATAATATTGAAATTACGGATCGAATTGATGAATTAGTAATATCTAGAGTTAAACCATTGCATATTAATACCACACATGCTGACAAAAACTCTCCAAATTGATAATCCGAAATATTTTCATATGAGACTCGGAAAATATGCATTAATGCTTCAATTAACAATGATTCATTGGTGAGATATGGTTCTGAATTCTGAAATGCTGCTGATTTTCTGTTAATCAGTTCGATTACGAGTAAATTTTCGAAATAATTCAAATTGATTAGCGTTGAACTGAATTCTTGGAACTGAGTCATGGTGTGTATGACAAAATTAATGCTTTTTTGTATAGCGTATTCATCTGTTGAGTGATTTAATATGTATAAATTGATGTTAAATAATTCTTCGCTCAATAAGTTTTTAATTTCTGCTTTTGGCTGAGAAAGAGTAATAAACGCGTCGACTAGAATTATTAATAGTGAGTGTTTCTCTCTAATTGGTGCATCTGAAAGTATATTTTGAAATGTTAAGTAAAAAGATGTATGATTTAGATATCTGAATGCATTTCCGCGCTTTTGTTGGACAAAATCTATAATTTTGTTAGTTGCATTTATATATTCATCTTGATTTTCTGATAATAGTTTTTGAATTTGAGATTCTAATTCATTTAATTCGATTTGTAAGGTATGCTGATTTGCATTATATGGAGTGGCATCTGTTGTCTCTGATATATCATCAGCTTCAAGATGCTTATAGCTAATCAATTGTTCTACTTTTGAAAATGAGAAGTCTAGGAGTAAAACCACCATTAGTTTCAACTTAAGCAAAAATATTTCAATGTATTAAATAAAAATACCAAAAAAATATAAAAATAATATATAATGGTCCAGCAAATGACTTCAAGCATGCATGGAAACTTTTTTCATTCATTGTGCAAAGATTTTCATATTTATTTGCAAAAGAAATTTGATATACAAAAAAACGATCCAAATGAATCGAATTTACCAAGAGCAATCGGTAATTTCATTCTGCATTGAATACATTTTTCGTGGAACTATAATATGTGCAGTCAATAGCGCAATGCTCTTCTTTGGACTCGAATGTTTCCCTTCTTTGATTGTTAGTCTTTCATTGAAGCTTTTGCCAAGCATACGAATCAAGGAAAAGATGGTAAAATATATCGAAGTCAATATATGAATATCTATTCTACAAGCACATATTGATCAGATATGAATTCTACCAAAAGGAAATAAGGAAAAATCAAATTCAAAAATATTTATTAGCAAATTAGTTTAAAGTTGGAGTCTGAGTGGGGTTTTGGAGTAAGCATTTCGACTATTTCAGCAAAATTATGCTTTTTTGCATTATCAAGTGGAGTGTTTCCGTTCTGTTCTTTTTCATTGATATTTGCACCATGCAAAATCAGAAGTTTGACTATTTCTTTGCTATTTGTTTCAACAGCAAAATAGAGAGGAGTTTCTTCATCAACATTTTTTGCATTGATGTCTGCACCTTGTGTAATAAGAAGCTGCGCAACTTCAATGTTATTAAATAATGCATCAAAATGAAGAGGAGTTTCCATCCTATTGGTTCTTGCATTTATATCCGCTCCATTTGAAATAAGGTGTTGTGCAATTTCTATTCTATAGGGTGTCCAAAGGTGTGTTTAGCACAAACCTGAATACTGCGAATAGAAATAAACAAGTTAAATATATATAAAGTTTATTTAAATATAATCACCATTGGATTCAATCACGCGTTCGCAGCGATCGATCCAGGCTTGAAAGACACGCTTTAAATCATCATGAGAAAATTGCTCAAATTGCTCTCTTACAAAATTTTCAAGATCATCTGGACTCGCGAATTCGCGTCCTTCAGCTCTCTTTTTTAGCGTGCCGAATAAATAAAAGTCAGAGGGTGCAATATCAGGTGAATAAATTGGGTTTGGAACAACTTTGACATTGTTTTCCACCAAGTAATTCATTACCTTATGACTTTTGTGAACTCTTGAATTATCAAAATGAATTGCAAACTTTTGTTTTTGTTGTTTGGATTTCTCAAACTCATCAGAATTGATAATTTGAGTAAGAACATTGTCAATTAGATACTGAGCATTCATCGTATTAGGTTTTTGAAGAATATCAATTGCGATGATGCCATTCACGCCCCAAAAAACCGACAACATCATCATTGGTGTGTCAATTTTTTTCTTCGGGAATGTTTGCGGATTTTCATCCTTCGGGATCCACATGATTTTGGCTTCTGTTGCATATTGAAACCAAGACTCGTCCCCTGTTACTAAAAAGCGAAACTTCTTGGATTGATACGCACGCAATAAAGAGAGGAGCTCTTTCGAAGATTGGACTCTAGATTTTTTTTGAACTGAATTAAGGTTGTGCGGAACCCAACGTGTATACGCTAGTTTGTAGTTCAAATAATTGTGCAGATAATAATTGACTGTTGTACGTGGTATCTTTGTCATCTCCTCTATCCTTCTGAGTGATGCTCTTGGGTCTTCATCTAGCGCTTGAAGAATTGCTTTGATTTTTCTTTGATCCGGCGATTTTTTGTCAATTTTTATGATGGGCGCCTTTTTGTTCATGAAGTGATACATCCTAACATGATACGTTACAGTGGAATAGCTAGGAGCATCCATACCGAAGCATTTTACCAATGTCTCGTAGATTTTTTACAGTCTTTGCATTTTTTTGCAAGAGCGAGGATGTTTTCTTTATGATTCATTAAAAAAATGAAAAAAATCCCGCCAAAATTTCCCGCGAAACCGCCTCTTGTCTCAAAATTCATTTTATATCCCGGCATGGCGCCAAAATACAACTTACTCATCATATACATATATTCATATTTTTTATTATATATTTATAATCAGCATATATCTCCTTTAATAGTCTCATATAGAGCGCTGTGCTAAACGCACCTTTGGACACCCTATATTATGATGCGCTGCATAATGAAGTGCTGTATCACTGTACTTATCTATGAAATTGATAAGTGCGCCTTGTTCAAACAAGTAATAGTAAAGTTTTGGATCAAAGTATTCAGGTGAATGAGCAAAACATCTTTCAATATCATTAGTTAGATCAAGATAAATTAAAAATGCTTCAAGATTCTGATAAAATCCGCATTGAATCAAATCAATATCAATATAATATTCGTTGTATAGATATGAAATAAAATCAACATTATGGGATATAATTGCAAACTCCATACAAACTTCATCTGGTTCTTCTTCTTTCAAACATTCATGCATAATGTCTGGATTTCCTCCTAAAAAAGAAAAACGAAGGCATTTTAGATTGATTGATAGTTCGAATTTTGTTAACAAAAATTTGAAACAATTAACAGCACCATGATAACAGCACAATTGAAGTAATGATAGTTTTCCATATTCTATTGGATAGCATTCGCTTTCAAGTTTTTAATATTCATTAAAATCTTCACATTCTGTATATGGAATAAATCTAACTAGGTTATCATTCATAATTGCTCCATAAATTGAGTATTCATCATGAACATCAGGTGTATAATGCTGTGATTCAAAATATTCGAAGTTAGTTTCAGCAATGTTTTTAAGGATGATGGCATACTCTTTATAAAATAAGTAGGCAAAAATATCTGAAACGTTTACATCTTCTGGATGATAATCATCATAAATTAGTTTGGTTAAAAAGAGATATGACTTCATGTAGCGGTTATTATACTCAGCCATCATTCCTATTTCTATTATCATTTTTTCTGGACGATATATCTTTGAATCGATCAAGAGGGTTTTTATTTTATTGTAAATCGAATTCAATTCCCCTTCATCTTTTGTTTTTAGCCGATATAATCCATTAAATAAATCTATATAATACCTAAATGTATCTATCAATGCATCATAATGCTTTGGACGATCTTTTTTTCTCAGCATAAAAAAAATAAAACTTTACAATTATCGTTTGAAAATTATAAGAACTCAACCATATCTTAGAGTATCCGTTTCTATCATGATGTATCTATATATAAAGCATATTCATATCTTTTGCTCTATCACTTTTTATGATACATCGCTCTCTTAAGATGAAAGCATTTCAAAAAGAAAAAAAAAGTTTTAAAAAAACATCTTAGATTTATTTAATTATTTCACGAGGGCAACATTTTCTCCATCAACAGTAATCATATTTTCTGATACCCAAATAGGGATTATTTTCAAGAATTCAGCCTTTTCAATTCTAAGCTTTGGAATTCTAACAAATCTCATCAAAAGTGAATAATAACTATCAATTGTGAATTTCTCACGTGGGCGAGCTTGTAAAATTGTTAATGCGAATGGTCTCAGTCTCTTTGACAAAACGACAGGTGAGCTGAAATCTTCTTCCTCTTCTCCATTTTCTTCTTCTTCTGGATTCTTCTTTTCTTCGAACAACAAACCAATCATGTCGCTTCTTGCTGATTCTGCAAGTTCAACAGCTGCAGCAGGTTTCTTGCTGCTCATTCTGAATGATCCTTCTGAAGAGCCTCTTACAATGACACCTCCAGACATCCAGAATGAAATTGCATGTTCAGCAGCTCTTTTAGATATTGACAATTTCTTGGAAACATATGAAGTATCAAACTCAGTTTTGTCATTGAATAAAGCAATTGTTGCTGCTGCAAGAGGAGGTACAGTGATTGAGAGTGTTTCGTCATCATCGAAATCCAAAACAATCTCAACACATCCGATTGTATGATACCATTTAAGTTTCCTTTGTTTTCTGACTCTGTCAAATTCTTTTTCAAATGCGGAAACTTCTTCGGCCAAACCTTGAGGAAGAGTGAATTCATCACCATTAAGCTCTGGCCAGTACATATGGGAAGCAACGAGTGGCTGGAAATGCATGACTCCACTTCCTTGTTGCAAACGCTTTGAGTCTGCAACATCTTGCAAAATGACTTCGCAATTCAAGAAAATTTGGGCTCCGAATCTTCGTTTAAGAATCTCAATGGCTCGGACTTCGCTGTCGAAGTTATAGCCAGGACGACTCTCTACACGTGCAGCAATCTCCCTCTCGAGCTGTGAAACGAAACTAGAAATACTTCCATAAACATTTAATAACAATGCCAAAGCATCGCTATCTGAAGCATCTCTAACAAGAGATTGGAGGTCTCTGATATGGCTATGAAGAGGTTCTGGATTCCATTTCTCATCCAACTCCCTTTGAGCAGAAGCTTCTCTTAATACATCATCATCGTTTGGCTTTTGGGCAGAAGGACGTGAATTATCCATGAGAGTGTTATCTTCAAGGATCTTTTCAACAATTGTTGTTAGCAAATCTGGACGTGTTGTCAAATAAGATTGAATTGGAGGAGAAATTGCTCTTGTTAAACCTCCACTTTCATCAACAATGTTAAGAGCTTGGATAGCACTAATATATTGTGTTACAATATCTGTTGTTGACGCACCTAAATGCAACAATCTGTTGCAAAAGATTTCAGTTGCAATCTGTGCAACTTTCTTGTGGGCATGAGCGTGAAGGCAGCTTTCTCTAAGATCGTAAAGTGATGGTGTTGAATCTGGATAGGAAGCAACAATATCAAAAATTTGTTTTGCACGGAAATCAACGACCAGAGAGTAGATTGTTGCTTTCATTGAAGGTAATTTGTTAGAAAGTTCTGGGAATTTATCGGAGAATAAGAAAATATTATCTGATAACGTTTTCATTGTTGCGGATAATACAGAAACCTCGTATTCATCATTGAATTCGTTTATCTTTTCTTTACATTGATCTAAAATCTTATTTAGTACTATCTCTGATAGATATTGCTTTAATCCACATGAGAAAAGAGCCTTAAACTTAGGATCGCTGATTTCTAGTATAGAATCAAGATCTTTGGATTCGAATTCCTGCATACCATATGGATATTTATGAATAAGTAATGAACGGATTAGTGTTACAATTTCCTGTTCTAAATCTTCATCAATGGGCTTAACAACTTCCATGAGACCTTTCATTTTATCGAATGTTTTTTGTGCTGCAATAGATATTGAGCCGTAATCTTCCTCTTTTAATAATTTTGATATTGAATTTCTAACTTGAACAAGAAAAAGTCTCGTGAATAGTTTATAGTTCTCATTGTCGCGATAGTTTGTTAGAACGCTTTTTATATTATCTGGTTCTAGGCTAAGAATTAAAGGAAGAATCTCTTGCATTTTTAAACGTCCACTTTCTTTATTTTTGTTGAAATCTCATGTAATTAACTATCATTCTAACTAACACTCATAAAAATGTGTTCTGTGATTCATCATTTATTTCAGTTATCAATTGATTCTTAATTATGTCATAGAAGAAGTTTACCTGATTGTTGATTGCCTGATGAGCTAGAAGAACAATAAAGGATGGAGCCAAATTGTCTAATAATTTAGATATGTCAGATATAGATAACTTATAAGCATGAATACACAAATTTTCATTTAAAATAGGAAAATAATATTCAAATATTATGTGATTATGTGTTATCTTTATAGAGTAAAGTAGTTTATTGAAAAATTCTGAAAGTTAACACTAGTTAAATATAGAAAATATCTCAACATAATCAGTTTATTTTAAAATTTTATTGTTGATTAGCCAAAAATATAATAATATGATAGTAAATTTATTATTTAGTCATTTGTGATTAGTTTGCCAAAGAACAAATGCTAAAAGACTCAAGATATTAAAAAATATTGAAGTAACAAAGAAAAATAGTATCCAAACTCTAATAAATCGAAGTGTTTGGTAATTCTGATATCATTATCGTTATTTTGACAATTCAAATTCAAATTTGATTATAAAACTAAAATTTGAATGAGAAATGATTACGAAATCTAGTATATTGATATTCAATCGGGTATATATTAAAAAATACTGCAAATTTTTTTGTTTTGTAATATAATATCGAATCTAAACATTTATATTAACGATCGTAAAGCATATCCTGGAGCTTATACCAGAACTGATGATTTGGAGGTATAATATCTGACAAAGGTATTCTTAAATTGCTAAAATCAGGTTTATGTTCTGATCTAGCGAAAGAAACGCGGAGACCAGGGAATTCGTTTTCCTTATTCTTAAGTTCGATTCTTGCGCGTCTTGCATCTTGAATATTATCGAATTCAACAAAAGTAAAGCCTTTCTTTGAAGAAATTCTACGAATAAATCCAGATGGAGATAATAAATTAAATAATTGGCGTTCATCGATGTGATTTTCTTCTAATCCAGTGATATGAAGAGTTTTTACATATTGCTGTGGTTGCATTGGCTGAGCGTAAAGCTGTTCACCTTTAAATTGAAATTCGTTGAAATGCTTAATGAATTGTTGAGCCTGTGCTTCAGAAGGAAGACGAACTGTTCCAAATTTAGCTAATCTGATATCAGAAAACACTGGAAAACCTTCGGCTTTAAAGAGTTCGGCAAATTCTTCCGCAGTAGCACAGTTTGGTCCGAATTTCACAGTCATTGCTCTTTCATCTTCAGTCAAAACTTGTCTGTTTGATGGAGCTGGGTAATCTGGTGCAAGTCCATGTGGGACGGTAGCACGTTCTTGGCCGTCTTGTGCTGCTTCTTCGTTATGAAGAGGACTTCCTTGATTACCGTCCATATTAAAAAGTGACAACTCAAGAAATTGACGAAAAGTGACAATGAAGAGGAATAATCAAATCAGCTCTGGATCTTTATCAGAATCTATACAGTATATGACCGATTGGAAGCATGGAAGATATGGAATATCTACTGCTAAGCCTTTCGGCCAAAAATTATCTCGCGCTGGATTAATTGTCTCAAGAAACAAGCTTAGCTTTACAATTTTATTATTAGGATATTTGGTTCTTCAAACACTCGGAAATTCCGCACTTCTTTACGCAAAATGGAGCATAGATAAAGACGTTCCAAAAAATAATTTCATCGTTCTCGTTCAAATTACTTCTAGCATACCTATCAGAATCCTCCATTCATTGTTGAATCTTGCAGTCCTATATATAGTCATGTGCGCCATTAAAAGAAGAGGTCATGATTTAGTCCTTTCGGATGTTCTTCAACTCAAAGATATCCTATCATTAAAATTAGTTGCTGTATGCGTAGTTTACGATATCATGCTTTCTTCTCCATTATCTATCGCTCAGGCGCTTTTTCACAAAGATTTAGTTTTATCTCTTATATACTTTGCCTTCGGATTTTTCTTAAATTGGCTGTTTGGACTAGCCATATTCCTTATTGTTGAGGATCAATCGTTATCTTCAGTTACTGTTTTCGTTTGGAGTGCATCTGCTGCTTTGTCTGGATCAACGTTCCTTTCCATTGCAGCTACTTCACTGTTTTCTCTTTTTGTCACACCTTTTGTTATTTTGACTCCAATTCTTTTAGTTTTACAAGTTTTGACATTTTACGAAACTTTCGGCTTCTTTTCAGCAGCAGAAGTTCACTTGGCTGCAGAAGGAAATTAATTTGTATGTATTTTATAGAGTAAACTATCTATTTTTCAAAATCATTTTTATTTTTTAACTGATTTATTATTAACTTAATGTATGTAAAGTATCCTTGCTCGGTATCAAAGCAGATCGATCATGAAAATGATAATTCTACATGAATCAAAATTGATGCAAAAGAATAAGAATTTGTTCTGGAAATTTGTAAATGCAGACTCTTATATCATGAGTTTTGATGAAATATTGTGCATTTATAACCACTTTTCATATTGGATTCCACATTGATTGAAACATTTGATAAAAGCTCATTGCTTGCTGCTGCTGAAATAGAAGACAATGAAGTTGAAACGCATCATTCTAGCAATTTATCTCAAAAAGAAAACAACTCCTCAGGGATTTCAGAATTTTTTGCTTTCTTCTATGATAATAAGTCGAAACTGATGCAAATTTACTTTATAGATAGCCAGTTATACTTAACTTTTCATATTAGTGATGATTTTGATGGAAATTTCGCAATCTTCAATCAAGATTGGATAATTGGAGCTTCGAAAGGATCATATTACTATTCTAAAATAGATCAAAATTGGGATGGTAAGCTTATACAATATAATGAAATATCAATTCCTGAAGATATCAAATTACTTCCAGATCCAAAACATGAATCCGTTGTTTTTTGGTACTCGCCTACATCTAGCAAAGTTGGCTACATTATACCTATAATTGATGAAGAAAAAATACAGATTAAATCTTTTGACTATTTAGCAACAAGTATTACAGATCTTTCAGTGAGTAATGATTATATTATGGTCTCAAGAACAGATACAATTAAGGAGTTTTACAAACGAGTTGATTTTGTAGATTTTCCAGTCAATAGATTAACAGATTGCAATAACAATGTATTTCTAGCTGATTCAGATTACTATGTTCTGCAAGATGACAATGTATTGATGAAAAACAGCATAGAACCAAAAACTAATGATAAACAAACAGAAATTTCAAACACTGTTTCAAAGATTTGGTCTTCACCGTATGGAATTTTATATGTTAGCTCTAATGTACTCTATTCTTCTTTCCGCAAAGAAAAAATCTGTGAAATTTCAAATCAAGAAGAGATAACATGTCCTGTATCAAACAATAAGCGCTTAATTATATTTACAGCAGCAGATCCTCAAGTATTTAAACTTTCTCTTGACGATTTTCATTTCAATATTTTTGAAGCTTCTGTCATTAAAACTAAGGCACAGGATGTTGTCAGCAATATAAATGATGCTTCAGACAAGTTCGCTAATGCTTTCAAACAGCAAAATTCGAAATTTAAAGTTAATGATCTTCTTTTCAAGTATCAGAAGGCTCAAACTTCATTTTTCAACAAAATTGATGATAAAAATGAATTCATTAATGCAGTTGGTTCGATAAGAGATCCCAAATTATTCAACAATCTGTTTCCTAAAATTGATTGGTCTTCTTATGATTTCAATTCAGAATATACCTTGCAGATAATGAAAAACCTATCTCATAATATTGAAAAACATCCAGAATATGTCACAGAATTGAAGAAATTGATGCAAAAATATGATCCATCTCCAATTTTGAAAGAGAATATAAAAGTTGTAGGTTCAGAAGTATTAGCAGCTGCTATTGAAGAATTTAAACGAAACTATGAGCCACCAAAAGATTTACGTCTTATATCTCACTTTGCTGCTTCCTATGTAATAGGTGACGACCACTAATCAGGAAAATATTAACAATTTTTGTATTGTATGTTTAAAAAATTGAATATTTTATTAATATATTATTTATTTACCTGAAATGATTCACTAAGAACAACATAAATCTATAACACATGAACATTTGAGATTGTTTTAATCGGAAATATTTATGAAATGTTGAATTTAGATTTCGGAAATCAATTTCTAAACAAAGAATTACAAAATCAATCATTCAATATGATTCATACTCGAAATATTGTAAATTAGTTAGAAAATTACTCGTATTTGTAAAGTTTTTATTTATGAAGATAGAACCGCCTTATTATATATACCAATTCTTACTTGCTGATTTCGCCAAGGAATCCTGTGATGACAGCAGCAAACTTTCCTGTGTATTCGATATTGAGAGACTCATCGAATCCGTGTGGATTTGAGTCTGTACCGGCAGCACCTGTAACGATGATCTGAGCCTTTGGCCAGAGTGACTGGAGTGTGTTGCAGAGTGGAATTGAGCCACCTTCGCCGTAGTAAAGTGGCTTCTGTCCGAAAACTTCCTGAGAAGCTCCTTCAAGAGCAGCAGCAGTCTTTGCGTCGAAGTCCTCTCCGAACCAGCCGTTGCCAGCGCCGAGAGACTTGAATGTAACCTTGGCACCGTATGGTGGATCGCGTGTAAGTTCCTTCTCCATTGCGGCGAGAGCTGTTTCAGCATCAGCGCCTGGTGGAAGACGGAGGGAAAGCTTGAGTCCTGTTGTTGTACGGATGACGTTTGAGCCCTCTGAGATGATTGGAAGACCAGATTGGCCTGTGACAGCGAGACCTGGCTTGAAGGCCTTGTTGACAAGTAATTGTCCGTAATCTGTGTCGAGGAGCTGAGCGCCCTTGATTGGAGCAACGATTTCGACTGATGCAGCACCTAATTGCTTAGCAATAGCGTTGCACATGTCGATACGTGACTGTGGGATATCGATGTGAGCTTCCTTGAGCTTGATCTCGCCTGTCTGCTCGTCTTCGATACGAGAAACGAGCATTCTTGCGATACGGAAGGTATCTGGGACAAGACCTGTAGCCATACCAGAGTGGCATGGTGTAGCAAGGTGCTGGACTTCGAGGACGCCCATGGCAACACCACGAAGTGACTTGCAGCACCAAAGTGTCTTGTAATCTTCGGCTTCGGCATCGAGGACCATGATAACGCCAACTTCGCCAATCTGTGGCTTAAGCTTTGGAAGGTATCTCATGATTTCGTCATCGCCGGACTCTTCTCCTGTTTCCATGAGCATTACGATTCTTGGGTGTGGAATGTTATGTTCCTGGAGGTACTTGATGGCTGTGATGACAAGGAAGCCTTCGTAGCAATCATCATTTGTGCCACGTCCGTAGATCTTGTTGCCGCGAACAACTGGATTTGTTGCTCCGAGGCCTTCTGACCAGCCAGCTGGGTCAAGATGTGGCATCTTATCGAGATGTCCGTATGTAAGAACAGCTGGAACTTCGTGGTCAGCTGTAGAGTCGATTTCAACGAAGAGAAGTGGTTCTACCTTTGGTTCTTCGAATGTTGTGATCTTGCAACCCTTGATGTTTTGGGCCTTGATCCAATCGGCCATGTAATGAAGAGCCTTGTAAACAAGGCCATTTTCGAAATAATGTTCATCGTAACCTGGAGAAAGGTTCGGGATACGGATGATGCCCTTAAGGCCTTCAAGAGCAAAACCACCCTCTGACCAGGCTTGAGCACAATACTTGACACACTCTTCGGCGTTCATAATTTGGAAAATATGATTTTGTGAAGTATTCAAAATAATTGAGAGTATCAGGTAACATATCGATCAAATTTTACAAAAACAATGAATTTTTTAGAAAATATTATACACTGTGCATACAAACAATATCCCACTAAACTATCTCTAAAAGTGACAATGGTGAGATCAAATTTTTGATCTAAAATCTTAATCGCATATAAAATTTATGAATGATTCTGTTGTAAACAGAAATTCATCAAAAGTGACACCTCAGAAAAGCTAAAATATTGAATTTTTGGAACTTTTGATAGAGCATGTTTTTAAATATTAATTAAAGTAAATGTATATTTTGTAAAGATTCTTTTTAATAAAAAAGTAAAATTGTGAAGAAGAACACAAAATCTTCTGAAAAATAATATCACATAAACTCATATTATTTTCTAATATATAACTATTTTATATAAAAATCAAATTGAGGGGGGCACAAACTTGCCCAGTGAGGTGAAGTGAAAAGTGACAGGTTTACATGTCAGAAATGTAAAGTGTCAGATTTGAAACAAAAAATGGATTAATTTATTATTATATGGTAGAGAGATTTGGTAAGTTACTATCAAATTTGTAAGTAAGGGAAAAAAAAGTAAGAAAGAAAAAAAAAATTTAAAAAAAATAAAAAGCCACTCGCTTCGCTCGCGGTTGACAAAAAGAACAAATTCGAAAAAAGATTGTATGAAATTACGAAACTAAGCCACTCGCTTCGCTCGCGGCTTAAGAAAAGAACAGATTCGAAAAAAGATTGTATGAAATTACGAAACTAAGATGCGAGCGAAGCGAGTGGCTTAAGAAAAGAACAGATTCGAAAAAAGATTGTATGAAATTTTAATTCTTTATTTTTTAGGATTGTTAGCTTTGTAAGATTGCTTTCTCACAAGAGAAAACAAGTATAAGGTTTAAGCTGTATGTATTAAAGTTATAAATATTTGATTTTAAAAAAAATCAAGATTTTAAACTTTAAAGGTATTAATTATGATTATCTTTCTTTAGCTTTGCATGCTGTATGCTACTTTTGGAAACTGCTCTATTGTATTAGAATGTTTTTAAATTTTGCACCTAAAAATGCGTAATATTAAAAATTAAGGTATTAATTATGATTATCTTTCTTTAGCTTTACATGCTGTATGCTACTTTTGGAAACTGCTCTATTGTATTAGAATGTTTTTAAATTTTGCACCTAAAAATGCGTAATATTAAAAATTAAGGTATTAATTATGATTATCTTTCTTTAGCTTTGCATGCTGTATGCTACTTTTGTCTTTGAGACATTCCATGATTTAAGTTAAGAAGCTTTAAAAAAAATGCAAAAAAAATTGAATACTTTACTGGCTGGGCAAATTTGTCGCCGCCCCAAATCAAATTCAATGATCTGAAAAGCGAAGGATAAACCTCAAAATTTACGAATATAATGAGTGGGAATATAATGCTTATCTATCATAAAACCATATGAAATATCAATTTTTGCTTTACGCCTAATTTTTGACGACAATTAGCAAAAAATGGAGTAGGTGACAAAAGTGCATACTCTTAAATTAACCTTAAATGTTGATTTTTCAATATTTTCGGTATTAACCTTATTGTAAATTTTTCCGGTGATAAATTTATCACACTGAGGTTATTTTTCCGGTGAGATTTTTAACCTTGATTTAATGAAATTAATATATATAAATTTTATTATTTTTAATTTCGAATGAGTATAATAAAATATTTTTTATGTGTTTTTGTTTGAGTAGGTGCCAAAAGTGCTTACTCTTAAACAACCGTCGGATTTCCGGGTGAAATCGTGACACACTTTCGTCTTTCGTAGGCAGTGGTGGTTGTTACAAAAGGTAACTTCGAATGTAGCGTGAAATCTGCAAAAAAAATTCTGAAATTTGAATGGAGAACACAAAAATTGAATAGTTTACGTCAATAAAAAAGAGAAAAATGAAGCCAATGGGTCTCGAACCTAGGACTTAGAGCAGCAATCCCACTGTTTATCAAATTACACTACATGCATCTCTCACCTCAGTGAATGAGATCAACTATATGATAACTTTTTCCCCATTATATTCTTGTGGAAAAGTGACAAATAGCAACTTTGACCCTCTCTCGTTTTTGTTTTTGATGTGATTTGAATTTTGTTAACTCTTTTCAAAATCACTTCATTTTTATGATTTCGGTGGACTTAGAGGAGCTTATTGCTTTTGGTATTAAACAGGAAGTCAAGGGCGGTGTCCCATACAGAAGAAGAACGGGATCTCCAAAGCAATATGTCACTTATTCATGTTCGTATCCCCTATGCAAGGCAAAATTTAGGGTTGAAGAACAAAATGGAGTGTTTACTATAAGCAAAGTTAATGAAGAACATTGCCATCATATAGGAGTTGAAATGGGTTCACATTACGCGAGTAAATTTTATCAAAAATGGATCGAACTTTATATTAAAAACGGTGGAAAGCAATTTCTTGCTCAAAAAGCATTTTTTGATAAGTTCGGAATTGATACGAATAACAAAGAAACGATGAAACTTTTCGCGCAGTCTACTGATGCTTTAAAGCACAAATTTTATCGCCTTGATGAGATTATTGCACAAAGATTATCAAACGATCCTTACACTTCTTTGGAAGCATTTTTGAATAATTTACAGGAAGAGTGCCCAGATGATCTCGTTCAATTTGATTACAATGGAGATTTTTCCGAGTTTACAATCATATATGCACCTTTTGCTGCAAAAGAATTGGTGCATAGCATTGATAACCCTCTCCACGTCGATTCCACTCATTCTTTAATTAAAGGAAAGATCCAATTGTTTGCAGTAACAATGAAAACAAGTCAAAACACAATTTTCCCCTTTTGCTATTTTTTAGTGAACCCTCAGACATCTGAAAAAATTCAAGAATGTTTGGTGAAATTCTGTGAGTTTGCGCACCTGGATCCACAGCATTGGAGCGCTGACTGTGCGCTAAACATTGCTCGCGCAATTGAGGACGGATTTCCTCTTGCGCAGCTCAGTTGGTGCGCTGTGCATGTTTTACGCGCATGTGCAAAAGTTGGAAGCTATTTTGACAATCCACAGAATTTTGAGAACTTCTATTTAGCAATGGACTTTTTGACATTACGTGCAGATGCAACGAATGCAGAAAAGCTGGCTGAAGAGTCTGATGAAACATATGAGTTCTTGACAACAATGTTAGAAGAAGAAGAACCGCGCGCTTTGAAGTATTTCGATAAACAATGGAGAAGAACCAAAGAACATTGGATGATGTTATATCGTGGAGAAGGTGATTCCACGAATAACATTGCGGAATCACACTTTCATCAATTAAAGCAAACATTTTTCTTGGGTAAGAAAAATGAGCGCATTGATGACATCGTCATAACTCTCATCACTGTTGTGATTCCAAATGCGATTATTAAGGTTCAAGTCGCTAATGTTTTGAATGAAGAAAGAGCAGTAAGAATTCTTACAAGGGCAGGTAATCAGATTGTTGAGCAAAGAGCTTCAAAACACGATGAATGTTTGAAATTAATTCAACACATTTTGGAAATTGTCGAAAGCCGAAGGATTGAACCTAATGTCCTTATTCCATCTTTGAAGGCAATATTAAATTTGGCACAAAGAAGTTTAAAGGAAGAGTAAGCAAGATTAGATAATTTGGACTTTTTTTAAAATTAATGAATAAACAGTATATTTTTGAAGTGTAAGCTTATTTACCTGAAGCTATATTACTTAATATAACATTCAAAGTATTATTGCTATTTATTGGAGAACAAATTTATGTAATTTTCACATGAAAATTGATAAATTTGTATTTCCTTATGATAATCAATTTTTGTATTTGTAGAGAGTCTCCCTGCATGATATCAAGACTTGGCTATTAGTCTTTATCCATTTTTGAAAATTGTATTGTAAATTGTAAGAATTTCTGAATACTACTACTATAAAATATAATTGCTTATCTATGTATATTCTCCCTGCATGATATCAAGACTTGGCTATTAGTCTTTATCCATTTTTGAAAATTGTATTGTAAATTGTAAGAATTTCTGAATACTACTACTATAAAATATAATTGCTTATCATGTATATTCTCCCTGCATGATATCAAGACTTGGCTATTAGTCTTTATCCATTTTTGAAAATTGTATTGTAAATTGTAAGAATTTCTGAATACTACTACTATAAAATATAATTGCTTATCTATGTATATTCTCCCTGCATGATATCAAGACTTGGCTATTAGTCTTTATCCATTTTTGAAAATTGTATTGTAAATTGTAAGAATTTCTGAATACTACTACTATAAAATATAATTGCTTATCAATGTATATTCTCCCTGCATGATATCAAGACTTGGCTATAAGTCTCTATTCATTATGAGTATGACCCCATTTTTTACAAAAAGTGCCGAATTGCAACTTTGTCCCAATCTCGCAAAAAATGTTAAATGTTAACACTCAGTCCATTTGAATATGAAAAATAAAATTGACTTTGATTAAATGTTTTTATTTATGAAACAATAAGAATTACCAAAAAAGTGACAAAACATCAAAAACAGGGAGGGGGTCTCAATTTTTATTACTTATATTATTTTACAATATTTATATAAATACTCTTTATAATATATTTTACTATAAAATTATACCTCAAATTCAAATATTTAAAATATTATTTACATAATTATCTCAAAATTATATTTTTATATATTATTTTTCATATGTATAAATCATATAATCTATATCTATGCAAATCTCATCTAAATTTTTTGAAACAAACCGCTACCATTTTATAATGGTCCATCTTAAATTCATCATAAATTCTGGTACATGTTAGTACCAGAGTCTTCAAATCTCAAACACTCTGGTACCAACATGTACCAGACGCGAGTTTCCAATGCCCTCGTACGATTTTCTATTAAGATCTTCTTGAATGAGAAGGTCTTCATAGAAACTCGTACGAGGGCTTCTCTTTTAAATACTCTGGTACCTGCTGGTATCGGAGTCGACTTTACAGCCCTTTCCCCAATTTTGAAGCTGGGGAAAGTTTTCAAGCAATGAAAGGGAAGCTCTCGCTATGAGGTGAAAATCTAGAATTTTTACCTCATAGCGAGTAATCCTTTGTTAATTGCTTGAAAACTTTCTTCAAATTATCAAAATTTCGAGGAAAGTTTCCTTGCTTCAAAGTAGAGATGGAGCCCTTTGAGCCACTGCATATAGGTCAGTGACTCAAAATACTCCATCTCTACTAGAAATCGCCAAAATTTGGGTCGCAATCTTTGAAATGCGACGCAAGTTTTGGCAATTTCGCGAGGGACTTGCTCCATTTGGTGCATAGATTCACACTCTATGCACCAGATGGAACAATTCTTTCGCTGACAGCGGGAAACTTTGTCTGAATAGTTTAACATTCAGACAAAGTTTCCCGCTGTCAGAGAGGGAATGGAAGGGTAAGAGGTATATATTCATAATGTATACTCTTACTTCCATTCCCTCAAGAAAGTTCAAAAACTTGGGTGCAATCAGAACTGATTGCACCCAAGTTTTTGAATTTTGTATAAGGAATTGTTGGCTATGATGTACTGATCATGAATCAGTACATCATAGCCAACAATTCTACCTTTTAACCAAAGATAATTGATTCGTATGTAAAATATTAAGCTAAAATTTCTCTTTCTTTTAGTACACATTCTTCCATTTCGTGTACATGTATCATATATTAAGTACTAGTTATCTATTCTATATCCTTTATCCCAATTTAGATACTCAAAGATAATTCTTTTTCAGAAGAAAAAAAATATTTTCTATTAAACCGTTATTTTTTCAATGTGAGTTTTCAATTTTATTTTTCCTTTTTGCTGCTCAATGCAACATCCTCCACCCGATCCTCCATGCGAGGTTGATCAAGCCATAGGATATTTAGAATATTCTCGTTTTGTTATAGCTGCAGAGCTGCATGGTAACATAAGATTTGTCAAAGACCCACAAAAACTATCAATTGGAACAGGAGTATTAATCTACCACCGATGCGAATACGAAGGCTGCCCAGCAGGCTTTAAATTTATTAAAAATTTCGACAATTACATTTTTAAATCTGCAAACTTAACTCATATTCACTCAGGACCACCACCACAACATAAAAATACACCTACAAGTGGTACTTACCGTGCTTGGATTAAAAAATTTCTCATGAATCACGGAAGTCCACTTAATGCAACACAAGAAGTCAACAAAACGCTTGAAATACCTAAAGATCATACTTGTATTCACATGACTATGAAACAAACTGCAATCAATCAATTGAAATATTATTTACAACAAAAAGATCTTATGAGATCTTTACCAGACATATCTTTAAATCAATTTCAATCTTTACAAAACTATGTTAATCAATGGGAAGATCAACATGATGACCTTATTTATTTTGACATTCAAGGTGAAGATACTGATTTTCCAGACAAATTGGTTTTTATTTACTCTGATAATGATATGATCTCTCAAATTCATGAAAAACCACCAATTTATCACTTAGACTCTACGTTTAAATTAATTATTCATGGATTTCCTTTTTATGTATTAGCTACCAAATTTGCTAATACTCATTCTATCCCTTTGTGTTATTTTATAATATATCCAGATAATAGTGAAAATATTTCTTTTTGCTTAAGTAAATATTTTGAAACAACTCACACAGAACCTGAATTTATCATGTCTGACTGTGCACTAAACATTTTCAACGGGATTAGGAATTCATTTCCGGAGTGCAATATCTTTTGGTGCGCGCTACATGTAATACGCGCACTTAAAAAGAATCTCTCAAAGATAAATGATGAAGAGATTAGATCAGAAGTCGAAAAATTTATGAACATTTTATGTTATTATCGTGATTGCACAGAAGAAGATGCTGCAAAAATGTATAAAGAGCACATTATTGATAAAATTCAAGATCAATTGGAATTTAATCAATACTTTACACGTCAGTGGGACATTCATAAACAACAGTGGATAGCCGCTGCCAGACCAAATGAATTAACCGTTGTGAATAACGTTTCTGAATCTTTATTTAAAAAGATAAAATATCACGATTTTGGCTGCGTTAAAAATCAAAGAATTGATGTTTTTGTCAAAAATCTTTTAGAAGAAGTTGCACCCAATTACTTTTATCGTATTAAAAACGATTTACTTCAAACAGGTTTTATTCCTTCAATTAGAATTCGCGAGCCTCGATTGACAGATTATAAAACAAAATTGAAAAGAGAAGTTCAATCACGTTTATACCAAGTATTAAATTTTGTTCAGAATCAAGAAGCCAATTTGAATCCATTAAGATTTTTATTGGAAAATGCTGAAGAAAAACTTTCTCAAATAAATGAGAAGATACAAAATTCAATTACATATTTAAGATCGTTTGAAATTCCAAATGAATTGTTAGATACGTATATGTTAGAAATTAATGAATTTTGTTATAATTCTCCAGATTATATTTTAGAACATTTCGAAGAATTTTTGGAGGATTTCAAAGAAAAGAATAATTTAATAGACTAAAAAATTTATTATTTTTATTTATTGTGAATTTTAAATTGTCACTTTTTAAGTGTTACCCCCTATTGAAAGTGTCACTTTTTGGGTGTCACTTTTTCGGAAATTCTTATATACTCGCAAAAAATGTTAAATGTTAACACTCAGTCCATTTGAATATAAAAAAAAAGGTAGTGGGGCCTCCAGGCACTTCGTGCCCTCTAGCCCTGAAGATGTTTAGTATAACTTTGTCCGGACAAGTAAGGGTCTATCGTCGCTACAGGAAAAGTTACGGGCGTTCCAAGGAAGTATACTTTGAAAAGCCTTTTCCCCTTATAGAATGAGATAGGACGGTTATTTTACAAAACTGACAACACTTTGACCGAGTAGTTTTTTGTGCTGAACAAAAAGTGTCATATAAACATCTGTCAAAAACCGTTTTTTACTTCACTTAAAATGCCACGTAAGCTACGTAAGAATATACGTAAGAGGAAGGGAGCATTGAAACATCCAATAGTAAAACTGACACCACAACAACAGTTGCAACAACAAATGATGAATGACCCCACTATGTTGCAACAAATGTCAAGCAACCCTATGCTTTTAAGCCGAGTTATTGGTGCACAGAGTGGAGGTTTAAGAGCGGCACTTTTAGCGAAAATGGCAGGCTATGGTGGAGCTGCAGACGGAACAGCTTATAACCCTCAAAGTCAAATGAATTTGAGTTCACTCAAAAATCAAATAACAGATGTCAAAAAGTCAAACATAGACATACAGAAACAAATAAGTGAAAACGAAAAGAAACTAGAATATGACAGACACACAAAGAAACTAAATGAGTTAAACGTAGAGAAAAAGAAGAAAGAAGAACAACTGAAAGAACTAAGTACAGAGGAATATGCGAAAAAAGTGTCAGAAAAAGCAGCAGAAGTAGCAAAAATGGAACAAGATGTTATAAATTTGAAAAACCATACTACTCAATATAAAGTACTGAAAGATGAAGAAATAAAACAAAAAGCCCTGAAGACATATATGGATAGCGATGAGTATAAAAAAGAAGTTGAAGCAAATGTAAAGGCAGAAAAACTTTTACAGTTGCAAAACCAAACCGTACAGTATGAAAACTTAGCACAAGAAAGTAAAAATAACGACGCAGCCATGCAAAAGGCAATGAAAAGCGCAGAATATATAAAAGCTAATAATGACTGGTTAGATGCCCAAGCCAACGCTAAAGCAGCCCAACTTATAGGGTCAATAAGGACAAAAATACAAGCGGATGAAGACAGTTCAAATGAAGCTTTAATGAATGCTGACTTTAAGAACGCCTTCGAAGCTCTTCATAGTAAGGTGAAACTAGTGAACGACTTCTCATCTGGAAAGAAACTGAAGTCTGAAGGTTTCGACAACGAGTTAAGAGAAGTAGCACAAAATATGACGAAAATAACAGATGCAGCAACGAGACAGGCAGTTCAAAGTGCCTATGACGCCGTTAGAGCAACTGTTGTGGAAAGTCAAGAAAAAGAGTTACAACAGACCAAAACAGACCTAGTAAATGCTTTCTTAAGAACGAAAAGTCAGGTAGGACATTATGCTGCAGATGGAACATATGTGCCAGCTGGTGGAACTTATATACCACCAAACCCTCCAAGAGAAGCACCTGCACCAGGACTACCTAAAACATTTACATCGTCACATGGACACAGACACAGGCATGCACCAAAACCAACACAACAACCAACAGTTCAAAACACTGCACCACAACCAACAGTTCAAAATCCAGCACCACAACCAACAGTTCAAAACACTGCACCACAACCAACAGTTCAAAACACTGCACCACAAACAGAGCAAGGACATAAAAGAAGTAGAGAACAAGGAAACCAAGAATTCTTAAAAATGCTTAAGGAAAATTATGGTTACCCAGATACTCTTGACTTTAGTGACAGATATAAAGAAGCTATTAGAAAGTTCAAGGAAGGAAATACTGACCCGAACCTATTTAGCTTTATGGTTCAGCACCAAATGGGATATAATTTCAAACCTGGAAAATACAAGCTCGCTAAGGGATATGATTTAATAGCATATCATCCAAATGACATGGATGAATTTACTCCGAGATATTTGGTGTCAGAGCTAAATGATAATTCAACTCTCTTCATGAAACGCGTAAAAAATAGAGACGGAACGAAAAAAGAAAGGTTTATGAGTCCGGATGACTTAGATAGGGAACTTTTTAAAAACGGTCTCGGAATATATGAAATGCCAGCAGATGAGGTACAAGAAACTCCACAGGAAGAAGTTCAGATACAACCAGACATGGAAGAAATAGTTCAGCAACAACAGCTAGAAGAGCCTGAAGGAAACGAACAAGTCCCTCCTTTGGAAACTAACTTCACAGAACTAGATGAAGATTTGGAACAGCCGAAAAATCTTGACCCTCAACAAGTGTATGCGGGGAATATGGAATATCTTTCAAGAGTCAGAAAAATTCGGCTGACATAGTAGAAGAATATCGAAAAATGTTCGCCGACATACAAAAGACTCCAACATCAGATGAAAATATTCAGCATAGAATGGAAGTACTGAAAGAAAATGTACGCAAATACAACAATCCTTTTTACTTACGACCATATAACGTTCAATCTTTGGCTGAACTCGGTGAAAAAAAAGGTTAAATTTCACCAAAACATATAGAAATGAAACATTGTTTAAAGTTCATTCAGAAGCCTAACCAATATGGAAAACAAACCTACTTTTGTTTCTGCAGACTATGGAACTACAATGAGATGGGTCATAAAGCTAATCCGGATAGGTGGTTCATAAACTTACAACCACAATTCCAGAAGTTGTAGACGCAATGGAAGTGAATGGTGAACCAGATTAGCTGGTATTTCAGCGCGGCTTTAATGCATTGAAAGATATGAAACATGCAGATATTTTGGACCAGTATGAAATGAACATGGCTGATGGAAATATAACACCTGACGTTTCTAGAACATTTATCTCAAAGAACTACACAGAACCATAGAGATGGTATATTTGGTGAAGAGTTTAGAAAGAAAGTTAGGAGATAGAAGGAAGAGAACCTATTGTACATGACCTTGCAAACGAAAGTTTACAAAATGTCATAAAAACTTACTTTGCAGACAATGAACTGAGAAGGGATGAATATTTAAGAAAACTCAAATGGACAGTACCAAATGAAATGTTAGTATTGAAAAACATGTTCCTTGACAAATAAAACCAACTACAGAAATAAATGACGCAAGACTGAAACATTGGTAAAAGCTTTCCCATTCACAAAAGATATTATTGGTTAACATGGAAAGAAAACCAGAATGGCTACAAAAACATATATTTGGAAACGAGCATATTCCATATGGACAAGCTATATTTGAAGAGCTTGAACCGGAACTCAGGAAAGAGTCATGCAAACAATACGCGAAGACTCAAATACAAACTATGACAAAATCTTTCTAGGATATTGGTTACCTGAGATGGCGACCAGAGCCCAAAGGCAAAAAGGACATGGGAAATTTACAACATACTAGGTGAACATGAGGCAAAGATGCAACAACTTGAAGCAGAGGGCAAGTTACCAAAAGCGACACCAAAGAAAAAGAGTAGAACAAAGTGAAAGTAGTGAAGAAGTAACTTCATCTAGTGAAAGTAGTGGCAATGAAGGAAAAAGAAGAGTTAAAAACTCAGTCAGGAAGAAAGTAAAGCTTGGTACGAGTGGGTTCTATTATGACACATAAATTCAACTATTCTATATTTTTACCCATATGAAATGTACGCCGCTCAGAATATAACGCCAACAGTTTTGGATGCCATGAACGGAAATGTTTCCGAATGGTATAACGAATGCGACAATGCCATTAGAAGGTCAGAAATAGTTCCTGGAACTTACGAATATACAACTGCTGTTTCTTATGGAAACGTAGGTGAGTTTGGAGAAGGTTCTTCAACAACAGTAGATATTGCTTGCGACAGGTTTCATATTATTTCTATTGACAACTCATTCTTATACGTGGAACAAGACATTGAAATAAAACTTCTGCCAAGTTGTCTGACAAGAAAGGTTGCAATGGAATTTTCTATGTCGGATACCAATATGCTCCAGAAGTTTTCATGGGATATAAGATATATTCTAACTCTGACTTAGTTCAAACAGTAACATGGGCAAACTATGAATGGTTCGCTTGAGAAACTCAGTACAACCACAAGCTAGAGAACAAACAGACCAGTATGCAAATATTGAGAAAATAAGAAGACTTGACCCTAACGTTCCAGGAGTTTATGTTAACCTTTCTGGTTCAGATGGAACTGCTGCCACTAAAGTAAAACTGAAACTTAGAGTTCCTTTGTCATCTTTCCTCATCTTCAGGTTTTTAAGATACTTGCCAAACTGGGCAGGAAAAATTTCTATCGAACTTACTCCAAGCAAAAATAACTTAGTCATTGCACCAACACAAGACCCATTCACTATTACAGACGTAAAGGGAACAAATCAAACGTCATTCGCGCGAATTTTGCAAAGACAAAGTTGACTTAGACTTTGGTTTCTCAAACTTCAACAATGAAGTAAACTATTATTTCAATGCTGCTGGAACTGCTTGGGACCAGTTAAGTTTACATGCGAAAAGTTTGAATGCAAGAGAATAGAAAGCAGACTTGCAGTCTATATGTTGGACCCAGATATTTCAAATGCTTTAGCTGCCAAATATATTGCAGTTCCACTTATGTTCCCTATACACCAAATATCTGTCAAAGACTTTGCAGGTGAAGTTGGAAACCAAAGTGCTGACCCAGGTGCAAGAACAGATATTGCTTTAACAACTGCAATGAAACATGCAGATACTATGTTTGTACTGTTCAGACGAACTATAAATGACTATTCTTGTTTCTACAACCCCGGTATTAAATATCATATAAACATAGATGGCAAATATTATCCAAGAGAAGAATATTCTACAGTTGAGGATATGAGGTCATACAACTTGACATTAGATGCTATGAACTTTAACAACAACTTCACAACAACCATTAACCCTGAAATGCAAAGTTCTATTATGCCATATGTGAAAGTATGGACTCATACAGGAGGTCAAAAAACTCAATATACAAATGGAGACCGTTCAAACTTTTGGCTTGGCATTCCATTTGCTGACTCAGAAGACTTTATGGGTGGTATTTCAACTGTTGGTACTGTACAAATACAATATACTGGTGACAGAGACGGTCCAGATGAACTGAGAGCAAAGAAGTTTACAAAACCAATAGCACTTTTCACGGAAGATGCTCTTTTGAAGATTCGTTCGATGAAACCTGCTGGGGCTCCTCAGATTGGCATAACGACAGCTTCCATCGAGCAGATTTTGGCAGCAGGTCAGTAAGTTGTTCTTGAACTGACTTCTCTCCGTCAAATATTGACAGTACGCCAGTTTTGACATAATATTGTAAGATAAACTTACCTTTAGAAATATCTGTAAGTTTGTTGTTATATTTTTGTCAACGTCAAGAACTTTCACCATTTCAGTTATACCAACTTTCTTGCTTTATGGAAATATTTTGGTTCAGCAAATATTGCTATTCTATAACATTTACCATTGTTTGTATAAAGAACTATTCTGTCAATGTATTTGTATTGTTTGTGTGTGTAAACTTTGTTCTGCTTCAATTCGAAGAGATACTCGAATACGTCCATCTTTTTATTCTAAGTAAAATGTCATTTCCGAAAAATAGAAGCGTGAGTGTTTCAAAAGGTTTAATGGCGGTGGCAGATGTGAAGTTAAATTCACCAACTCAAACAAACAGTCAAAGTGTTGTTGTCAATGTCAAAGACAGAGATGTTGAAGTGGGGAAACCATACGAAGACAAAGATGGTATAACAATTGTTCCTGTAAAAGAACCAACATATCCTGAAGTTAGCAGAGACTTAAGTTCTGTTGCAGATATTCGAAACGACTACCAACAACTGAAAGACAAACTTCAAACTCAGGAGAAGATTTGTCAAGCTTTAAGTATAATGTTAAACTTGGTCGAACACAACCCTGTAAAAGTGAACTCATATGTCATTGCACCTCATGAAGTTTGAAAGAACTATTGAAACTTTTGACAGAGGCAGACGATATAAACATCAAAGAAATAGAACCCGACATTAGTTGCTGTGGTGTTTCATATAATGTCATTGACAAGATATACGTTATGAAAGGAGGTGAAACGTTGAACTTAAAGTATAGTTTCCCAGACGTCATAAAAAATATTTGACGACCACAACATTTCATTAAAATTTATTTGCTAAGTAAAAATGTCAAAACTTCTTGAAAGATGTTTGAAGAAAAATAATATAGACTTTATTTCATGTAAAGGACTTTACACACTTTTGAACGATATGAAAGACCCTGTTTTGTTTGTTCGTGTAGACAAAGGAAAGTTCTATGTCTTTACAAAATATTTGAACTTCTTAGACAGAGAACTTCAAGAAACGCCATGTGAAAGTTTTAGATGAAGTTCTTCTCCACTTTCAGAAAAACTTTTAAATATATATAAATGGCAGAAGATATAATGGTTTATACTATTACGACTAAAAACCCTGAGTCATATAATTCTATAACAACAACTTACAAAGTCCTCAAGGACGATATTGTAAACTAACCTTAAACACAATGACGACTAAAGCCTGTTTTGCTCTTTTGACACCAGAAGACTTTATTGTTGTGAATGGTAAAAAATATCCTTTGAAGATACTTACTCAGATATACCACCAACAGGTTTTGTTGACTTATTTAATACTTTAAGTACGGGTGTAACATGTGCTGCAACTAGAGCAGGTTTCATTATGTTTGGATGTCCGACTGAGTTTACTATAAACGATATGAGCTATAATACAAAACTTATTTCTGGTTTTTACTACCAACAGTTTCCTATAACAGGAAAAGGTGTCATACAAGGAATGTCTATTCCATTGACATTAAGCACACCAATCTTATATATTGTTTCAAACTTAGGTTCAAAGTGTTATTCGAATGTCGACAGAAACTATTATGACCAAAAGATACTTATGCGTATAAACAATACTTTCTCTGCTGGTTTGCCTATTGTTCATTTGAATGCAGAATTTTCAACCTTAGTGAACTCAAACACTTTGGCAAGTTATAACGTTGACATTAGTTGACGCAAACTTTGTTCCTGTAAAACTTTTATGTCCTATGTATTTGTCAATGACGGCAGAAAGTTCGAATTGGAAGATGCAACTGGTGAAAGTATTGTATTACAAGAACAACTTCAACAACAATATAGCTCAAGAACAACAAATGCAACAAATGCAACAACAAAGTCAAGAAAAAAAAAATAATTTTTTTTATTTTTATAAAAATGTACAGAATAGATGTTTCAGATTTTTATGACTTCCAAGCATTCAGAAATATGTGTCCATTTAGAGACTATAACAAAGCAGTCGAGAATTTGAAACGTTTAGTCATTTATGTCACTCTGCCCCAAATGTTATGTTATGAAAGAATGGGATGTAGTCTTTAACAAACCTAAAGCGACAATAGTTCAGAACAAGAATGTAGACAGAAACTTAAGAAAATAAAAAGTCGTACAAGTTGGCATGAAGATGTTAGATGCTTGGGATATCTTATTGTCAAAGTTAGAAGATTTTTCAGTTCGAGGTATAAAGTTCTATACACCTTCTCCAAACTTCTATTCTATCTTCACTGGATATAAATATGAACAATGAGGCAGAAGATGCAACAACTTGAAGCAGAGGGCAAGTTAACCAAAAGCGACACCAAAGAAAAAGAGTAGAACAAAGTGAAAGTAGTGAAGAAGTAACTTCATCTAGTGAAAGTAGTGGCAATGAAGGAAAAAGAAGAGTTAAAAACTCAGTCAGGAAGAAAGTAAAGCTTGGTACGAGTGGGTTCTATTATGACACATAAATTCAACTATTCTATATTTTTACCCATATGAAATGTACGCCGCTCAGAATATAACGCCAACAGTTTTGGATGCCATGAACGGAAATGTTTCCGAATGGTATATACGAATGCGACAATGCCATTAGAAGGTCAGAAATAGTTTCCTGGAACTTACGAATATACAACTGCTGTTTCTTATGGAAACGTAGGTGAGTTGGAGAAGGTTCTTCAACAACAGTAAGATATTGCTTGCGACAGGTTTCATATTATTTCTATTGACAACTCATTCTTATACGTGGAACAAGACATTGAAATAAAACCTTCTGCCAAGTTGTCTGACAAGAAAGGTTGCAATGGAATTTTCTATGTCGGATACCAATATGCTCCAGAAGTTTTCATGGGATATAAGATATATTCTAACTCTGACTTAGTTCAAACAGTAACATGGGCAAACTATGAATGGTTCGCTTTGAGAAACTCAGTACAACCACAAGCTAGAGAACAAACAGACCAGTATGCAAATATTGAGAAAATAAGAAGACTTGACCTAACGTTCCAGGAGTTTATGTTAAACCTTTCTGGTTCAGATGGAACTGCTGCCACTAAAGTAAAACTGAAACTTAGAGTTCCTTTGTCATCTTTCCTCATCTTCAGGTTTTTAAGATACTTGCCAAACTGGGCAGGAAAAATTTCTATCGAACTTACTCCAAGCAAAATAACTTAGTCATTGCACCAACACAAGACCCATTCACTATTACAGACGTAAAGGGAACAAATCAAACGTCATTCGCCGAATTTTGCAAAGACAAAGTTGACTTAGACTTTGGTTTCTCAAACTTCAACAATGAAGTAAACTATTATTTCAATGCTGCTGGAACTGCTTGGGACCCAGTTAAGTTTACATGCGAAAGTTTGAATGCAAAGAATAGAAAGCAGACTTGCAGTCTATATGTTGGACCCAGATATTTCAAATGCTTTAGCTGCCAAATATATTGCAGTTCCACTTATGTTCCCTATACACCAAATATCTGTCAAAGACTTTGCAGGTGAAGTTGGAAACCAAAGTGCTGACCCAGGTGCAAGAACAGATATTGCTTTAACAACTGCAATGAAACATGCAGATACTATGTTTGTACTGTTCAGACGAACTATAAATGACTATTCTTGTTTCTACAACCCTATTAAATATCATATAAACATAGATGGCAAATATTATCCAAGAGAAGAATATTCTACAGTTGAGGATATGAGGTCATACAACTTGACATTAGATGCTATGAACTTTAACAACAACTTCACAACAACCATTAACCCTGAAATGCAAAGTTCTATTATGCATATGTGAAAGTATGGACTCATACAGGAGGTCAAAAAACTCAATATACAAATGGAGACCGTTCAAACTTTTGGCTTTGGCATTCCATTTGCTGACTCAGAAGACTTTATGGGTGGTATTTCAACTGTTGGTACTGTACAAATACAATATACTGGTGACAGAGACGGTCCAGATGAACTGAGAGCAAAGAAGTTTACAAAACCAATAGCACTTTTCACGGAAGATGCTCTTTTGAAGATTCGTTCGATGAAACCTGCTGGGGCTCCTCAGATTGGCATAACGACAGCTTCCATCGAGCAGATTTTGGCAGCAGGTCAGTAAGTTTGTTTCTTGAACTGACTTCTCTCCGTCAAATATTGACAGTACGCCAGTTTTGACATAATATTGTAAGATAAACTTACCTTTAGAAATATCTGTAAGTTTGTTGTTATATTTTTGTCAACGTCAAGAACTTTCACCATTTCAGTTATACCAACTTTCTTTGCTTTATGGAAATATTTTTGGTTCAGCAAATATTGCTATTCTATAACATTTACCATTGTTTGTATAAAGAACTATTCTGTCAATGTATTTGTATTGTTTGTGTGTGTAAACTTTGTTCTGCTTCAATTCGAAGAGATACTCGAATACGTCCATCTTTTTATTCTAAGTAAAATGTCATTTCCGAAAAAATAGAAGCGTGAGTGTTTCAAAAGGTTTAATGGCGGTGGCAGATGTGAAGTTAAATTCACCAACTCAAACAAACAGTCAAAGTTTGTTGTCAATGTCAAAGACAGAGATGTTGAAGTGGGGAAACCATACGAAGACAAAGATGGTATAACAATTGTTCTGTAAAAGAACCAACATATCCTGAAGTTAGCAGAGACTTAAGTTCTGTTGCAGATATTCGAAACGACTACCAACAACTGAAAGACAAACTTCAAACTCAGGAGAAGATTTGTCAAGCTTTAAGTATAATGTTAAACTGGTCGAACACAACCCTGTAAAAGTGACTCATATGTCATTGCACCTCATGAAGTTTTGAAAGAACTATTGAAACTTTTGACAGAGGCAGACGATATAAACATCAAAGAAATAGAACCCGACATTAGTTGCTGTGGTGTTTCATATAATGTCATTGACAAGATATACGTTATGAAAGGAGGTGAAACGTTGAACTTAAAGTATAGTTTCCCAGACGTCATAAAATATTTGACGACCACAACATTTCATTAAAATTTATTTGCTAAGTAAAAATGTCAAAACTTCTTGAAAGATGTTTGAAGAAAAATAAATATAGACTTTATTTCATGTAAAGGACTTTACACACTTTTGAACGATATGAAAGACCCTGTTTGTTTGTTCGTGTAGACAAAGGAAAGTTCTATGTCTTTACAAAATATTTGAACTTCTTAGACAGAGAACTTCAAGAAACGCCATGTGAAAGTTTAGATGAAGTTCTTCTCCACTTTCAGAAAAACTTTTAAATATATATAAATGGCAGAAGATATAATGGTTTATACTATTACGACTAAAAACCCTGAGTCATATAATTCTATAACAACAAACTTACAAAGTCCTCAAGGACGATATTGTAAACTAACCTTAAACACAATGACGACTAAAGCCTGTTTTGCTCTTTTGACACCAGAAGACTTTATTGTTGTGAATGGTAAAAAATACTCCTTTGAAGATACTTACTCAGATATACCACCAACAGGTTTTGTTGACTTATTTAATACTTTAAGTACGGGTGTAACATGTGCTGCAACTAGAGCAGGTTTCATTATGTTTGGATGTCCGACTGAGTTTACTATAAACGATATGAGCTATAATACAAAACTTATTTCTGGTTTTTACTACCAACAGTTTCCTATAACAGGAAAAGGTGTCATACAAGGAATGTCTATTCCATTGACATTAAGCACACCAATCTTATATATTGTTTCAAACTTAGGTTCAAAGTGTTATTCGAATGTCGACAGAAACTATTATGACCAAAAGATACTTATGCGTATAAAACAATACTTTCTCTGCTGGTTTGCCTATTGTTCATTTGAATGCAGAATTTTCAACCTTAGTGAACTCAAACACTTTGGCAAGTATAACGTTGACATTAGTTGACGCAAACTTTGTTCCTGTAAAACTTTTATGTCCTATGTATTTGTCAATGACGGCAGAAAGTTTCGAATTGGAAGATGCAACTGGTGAAAGTATTGTATTACAAGAACAACTTCAACAACAAATAGCTCAAGAACAACAAATGCAACAAATGCAACAACAAAGTCAAGAATAAAAAAAAATATTTTTTTTATTCTTATAAAAATGTACAGAATAGATGTTTCAGATTTTTATGACTTCCAAGCATTCAGAAATATGTGTCCATTTAGAGACTATAACAAAGCAGTCGAGAATTTGAAACGTTTAGTCATTTATGTCGACTCTGCCCCAGAATGTTATGTTATGAAAGAATGGGATGTAGTCTTTAACAAACCTAAAGCAACAATAGTGTCTGAACAAGAATGTAGACAGAAACTTAAGAAAATAAAAGTCGTACAAGTTGGCATGAAGATGTTAGATGCTTGGGATATCTTATTGTCAAAGTTAGAAGATTTTTCAGTTCGAGGTATAAGTTCTATACACCTTCTCCAAACTTCTATTCTATCTTCACTGGATATAAATATGAACAAGTAGAATGGAAAGAAAATATTATAGAAGCTTGGTTAGACCATGTCAAAGAAATTATATGCAATGGAAACGAAAGAGTCTATGAGTATATCTTATGTTGGTTTGCAAACATCTTACAACATCCAAGTGCTAAAAATGAAACTGCTCTCATTATAATTGGAAAACAAGGAACTGGTAAGAATACTTTCTTTACAGATATCTTATGCAAACTGTTAGAAGGTTATTTCGAATCCGAATATGACAAACTTAGAAAACATCTGTGGCAAGTTTAACTCCTCAATAGAGAATATGAAACTTATAGTTTGCAATGAACTTCAAAGTATAGATACAACAAAAGTTTTGAACTCAGATGCTTTGAAGAGTCTTATAACAGACAAAGTTGGAGTTGTTGAAAGAAAGTATAAAGACCAAAGAGTTTGTGAAAATGTTGCAAACTTCATTATGGTTTCAAACAATGCTGTTCCGATGAAGTTAGAAAGTTCTGACAGAAGATATGTAGTTGTCAGAACGTCAGAAGCTCATATGCAAGATACAGAATATTTTGACGACTTAGCAGAAACTTTGACATCTGACTTTTACAACCACTTGTTCTCATATTTTATGACATTAGATATTTCAAAGTTCAATCCAAGACAAATTCCACATACCGAAGAGAGACAAACATTGTTAGAAGCAAACAAGAGTGTATATGAACTGTTCATAGATGAAACTGACTTTGAGTGTTTAGATGAAAGGTCACTGTACGATTCGTATAAACAATATTGTCAAGAATATGGTTATATGACAGCGTCTAAACGAACATTCTTGGCAAATGTCAAAAGTCTTTTAGACGTACAGAATGGTGTATATACAAAGAAAAATTTTTATGAGTAAATTTTAAAAAAATATTTTTTTATCCGATAGAAAAAGATGGCAAAATTCATCTCAGTAACAAGTACATGTCAGGACTTAAAGAAGAACTAGACCCATTCACATATTTGAATGTTTACTTCTACCATTTTGAAAAGTCTTCATTCAGCAAAGTTTGGAACATCGAACCAGTTAAGTTTGCTATTGTGACTAAAAATGGTGCGAAATTTGAAGACTTAGACATAGAAGGTTTGTTAGCAGTCAAAGAAAGTTTTGACAGAAGGTTTTCAAACCTTAAAGAAGGCAAAGCATACAAACTTGTTATACCTTATGAACCAAAGAAAGCAGACGACTATGAATATTATGAGTCTAAAAGTTGTAGAAGTTCAAGGTAAATTGGGTAAAAAGATTTTAGAGTCTAAGCCAGTGTTTACTCCTAAAGAGGAAGAGAACATTGACATTGACCCAGAAATGTTCTAAAATAAAATTTTATTTTTACATGTCAAATTTCTTTTTCTCTGGAACTGGTTCAGGTTCTTTCTTTCTTCTTCTTTTTTTCTCTTTCTTTTCTTTCTTCTTCTTTTCTGGTGGAGTTATGTCAAATTTGGCGCAACTATATTTATGTAAAAGTTCTTTGTCCTTTAATAGCTCTTCTATTCTGTTTTCTATTTCATCTTCAAGAACAGCGCATGTGTCTTCTTTGCATTCTAAGAACTTTTGTTGGACTTCATCTTTCCAATCGGCGTCATCTCTGTCAACAAGTCTGTCATTGACAAATTTTAAGACTGCTCTGCTTAATGTTTTATGGTTTTGTCATATTCCCAGAAACAGAACTTTAGAACAAATTCACCTTTCTTGTTTACACTATGTAAGATTTTATGGTCGACAGATGTTTTGCTGTCGAAAAGCTTGTCTCGAATATAGATAGCGAAATCGCTAGACATTTTCTAAAAGATAAAAATTTTAATTTTTCTAAAAATATGTTAGAAAAAAAGTTTGCTGACATTGACAAGAAATTTGAGAATGTTTTAAACAAGAACAAGAGGAAGTTAGAAAATGCTCAGATAAAACCCATACATGACAAGTTCTTATTTGCTCAGAATGGTATAACAGGTCTAATTGCACCACCTGGGTCGGTAAGACTTTCACTTATCTTAAAATGGCTGCACAACAACAAGAACTAGATGAGAAGAACCCATTCTATGAGTTAGTTGTCATTTGTAGTACTTCTGGTCAATTTGACCAAACCGTCAATTCGTTCAAAGATATTATAAAGAAGTCTAAGTTAGTATGTATAAAAGACTCTGAGTTGTTAGATTGGATAAAGAAGTACCAAAGAAGAGTTTTGAAGTATAATGCTATAAATGAGTATATAAATTCTAAGTTTAAAGACCCTAATGAGGAAATGCAGAGAATATTAGAGAAGAAACACTTCAGAAACAAACAGAAAGAGATAGAATACATTTCGAAGAAATTGCAATCTTACGATTGGAAGACTTACCCTCATAGATGTCTTCTTATCTTAGATGACTTTGCTTCTCATCCTTTGTTAAAGAACAGAGAACAAGACATGTGTCGAATTCTTAAGAAGCTCAGACACTTTAACATCTCAGTTGTCATTTGTGTACAGACAGCAAAGAGTTTAAGTAAGGATGTTAAAAGAATACTTACTGACATTATACTTTTCCCCGGATTGTCCGAAGACGATTTCATGGAACTTATGAAAGAGTCCATGGCAGGTAAGTTTGACAGACATGAACTATGGGAGAAGTACAAAGTCATACAAGACCCTCATACTTCTTTCAGAATTCATATCTACGCAAACAAAGTTCAAATTGTAAAAAGTCAAGCTTGAAAAATCTAAGTGTTCATTTACCCTACTTGTTTGAAGTTGTCAAAATACTCTGTTATTTTTCACTGTTTTCATGAGTTTTAGGCGACCCAGATAAAAGTCGGTCTCGCTGTTCTTCACTGTTTTCATAGAGTTTTGGCGACTAAGGTTTCTTACCTACTCGCTGTTCTTCACTGTTTTCATAGAGTTTTGGCGACTAAGTTTTTTTACGTACTCGCTGTTCTTCACTGTTTTCATAGAGTTTTGGCGACTAAGGTTTCTTACCTACTCGCTGTGCTTCACGATTTTCATAGAGTTTTGGCGACTAAGTTTTTTTACTTACTCGCTGTTCTTCACTGTTTTCGTACGGAATCTCTTCTCTCGGTTTTCCGAGGGAAGCAATCTTATGCCATTTTACTCAGATTTTTGTGCTGAATTCAGCAAAAATAATGTTTAGGGTAGAAGGTTAGATCTCACCTGTTTTCTCACCTCTTTTCTCACCTCATGAATTTTCATGATTTCATCGAAACTAAACGTATATGTTTTGTCAAGACTTCTTCGTAAATGTTTTGTCAAACATGAACGTATATGTTTTGTCAAGACTTCTTCATCGTACATTCTTTGTCATGATTTCATCGAAACTAAACGTATATGTTTTGTCAAGACTTCTTCGTAAATGTTTTGTCAAGACTTCTTCGTAAATGTTTTGTCAAGACTTCTTCGTAAATGTTTTGTCAAACATGAACGTATATGTTTTGTCAAACATGAACGTATATGTTTTGTCAAACATGAACGTATATGTTTTGTCAAGACTTCTTCGTAAATGTTTTGTCAAACATGAACGTATATGTTTTGTCAAGACTTCTTCATCGTAATGAGCGTAAATCAGACAAAAATAATGTTTAGGGTAGAAGGTTAGATCTAACCTCCTTTCTACCCTCTTTTCTACCCCAGTTATTTTATAAGCGTTTTACATGGTAAACGTTATTTTTTAAATTTTGTGAAAACTCAACGGTTTGACACAAGCCCTAAAAATTATTTTACTCAGAATTTTGTTGCTGAATTCAGCAAAAATATATTTTAGGGTAGAAGGTTAGATCTAACCTCCTTTCTACCCTCTTTTCTACCCCAGTTATTTTATAAGCGTTTTACATGGTAAACGTTATGAATTCGTGAGACTCTAAACAGTTTCGTAGCTTCTATTTCTTCTTTTAGTACATCGAATGTTTTAACTATGCCGAAGGTTTCTTTATATTTCTTCTTGACATCAGATAGAAGGAAATCGTCAGCAGTTGGATAGTTTTTGTTCAGAAATTCTAACATGTCCATTTTATCTTCTGCTGGTTTTTCTGCTTCTTTCTTTAAGTCTGCATAGTCGTTTCTCATACGTTCTATCTCTTTGACGGAGTAGTTATATTTCCTCATTGCTGCTTTACATTTAGAACATTGCGGGTTCATTTTTGCGTTATATTCTGAAACCTTACCTGCTAAAACAACTAAAGCGTCAATTGCTCTCTTCATCTCAAACATAGCGGGTCTTATTTGTTTGTTCCATACTTTACTTCTTCTATCTTCATCTCTTATCTGCCATACACATTCAGCAACTAACGAAACAAAGTTGTCGTAGGTCTTAAATTCTTCAGATTTATATATGTCAGAAACATTCTTATATACCATGTCGCAATCTTTGTCCATAACCTTATGGTTGCAATGAAATCCTAGAAACTCATAGTTTACCTTTCGTATGAACTTCTTTATTTCTACTGAGTCAGTTGGTTTCACTTCTATTTCATCGAATTCAGGAATAGTGAGTTTTTGTTGTTGGATTTCAGGTAGTTTGGGTAAATGGTCGATGAGGTCCTGCATTTCATAAAGATACTGTTCATTTGTTTCATCTTTCGCACTAAAGTCTAAATTACATGTTAAAAGTTCTTGCTTTATCTTCTGGATTTCTGTTTCAAAAGTATATGAAGAAGGAATGAAGCTTTTCATCTCTACTAACATTGACGTAGGATTCATGACTAACGAGTTTGGTGCTGTTGTTTGAATTGTTGTTGTGCCGATTGTTGACATTTTTATTTTTTTTATACAAAATAAAAAAATAAAAAAAAATAAAACTAACTTTATTTTTTATTTCGGGAAAATTCATGAAAATTCAAGAGGTGAAAAAACAGGTGAGATCTCACTTCTTCACCTAAATTATATTTTTGGGTCCTTTACACTCATTACGAAGAAGTCTTGACAAAACATTTACGTTCATGTTTGACAAAACATTTACGAAGAAGTCTTGACAAAACATGTACGTTCATTACGATGAAGTTTTGACAAAACATTTACGAAGAAGTTTTGACAAAACATTTACGATGAAGTCTTGACAAAACATTTACGTTCATGTTTGACAAAACATTTACGAAGAAGTCTTGACAAAACATTTACGCTCATTACGATGAAGAAGTCTTGACAAAGCATGTACGTTCATGTTTGACAAAACATTTACGATGAAGTTTTGACAAAACATTTACGCTCATTACGATGAAGAAGTCATGAAAATTCAAGAGGGTAGAAAACAGGTGAGAAAACAGGTTAGATCTAACCTTCTACCCTAAACATTATTTTTGCTGAATTCAGCAACAAAATGAACGAGGTCAGGATGTATGTAAATACATTTGAATTCATTCATAACACCCTTAGTAAGCTCATAAAATGCTTGTTTTGAGGTCGAGCCACTTTTGGCTCCACCGTATTCTTTCAACCAAAACTCAAGAATTTCCTGCATGAATTTTGTATAAAAAGCAACCGTCGGAATTCAGACTGTTGCTATATTCTTCACAAAACATTTACGCTCATTACGATGAAGAAGTCTTGACAAAACATGTACGATGAAGTCATGACAAAACATATACGAAGAAGTCTTGACAAAACATTTACGATGAAATCATGACAAAACATTTACCCGACATTCTCGTCAAATACAAAAAAATGACACTTTTTCATTAGATAACTGTTATTTTTTGACGAAGTGAACATTGACACTTCGTCAAAAAAATCCCTGAAATCATATCTTACATACAAAATAAAAAAATAAAATGACACTTTTTCATTAGATAACTGTTATTTTTTGACGAAGTGAACATTGACACTTCGTCAAAAAAATCCCTGAAATCATATCTTTTATACAAAAAAATGAAAAAAATGACACTAACTTTATTTTCTGACTTTCACAAAAGACCAAAAATAAACGCTTTACATGTATTTTTCAGCAACTTCGTCAAATAATTTTATAGCTTTATCTATCTCATCTACTTCAAACGTTTCTTTACCTTTTATGGGAGCACCATACATTTTCTCAAAAACTTCAAGCAGTTCTGTTTCTGCAGCTCTCATATCATTAACGAACACAACCTTGACTCTATTGACTGTAGAGTCATATCTTAGAGTTATATTATATGTTCTTCCTATCTTATATCTTTTTGTGTTGAAGTCCTTCGGTTTCTGAACGATGTAAAGTAAGCCTTCACTGCAACGTTCCGTATCGAATGAACCATATGTTATGAAGTTATATCCAACAACTGGGTCTAACCATAACAAAACTATTGGTATAAGACTTTTGTCTATAAGATATGCTGTAGTTCCATAGAATCTTACCGATATTAAAAGCTCAGGATTTCTTGTCAAAATTTTCTGAGTAGAAGCAATTTTAACCCAGTCCTTCGGTCTCTTTCCAGATGGAGATAAAATGTCTGACAAAGAATATTTGTTGTATTTCTTTGAGTATCTTACGTTTAAATCACCTATTCTAACCAATTTGGTGTCATTGTCTATCTTTTTAACTGTTTCAAACTCAATGTTTGTCATATATGTTCTTACATACAAAATAAAAAAATAAATAAAAATAAAACTAACTTTATTTTTTCTATCTTAAGGAAACTCATGACAAATTCAAGAGGGTAGAAAACAGGTTAGAAAACAGGTTAGATCTAACCTTCTACCCTAAACATTATTTTTGCTGAATTCAGCAACAAAATGAACGAGGTCAGGATGTATGTAAATACATTTGAATTCATTCATAACACCCTTAGTAAGCTCATAAAATGCTTGTTTGAGGTCGAGCCACTTTTGGCTCCACCGTATTCTTTCAACCAAAACTCAAGAATTTCCTGCATGAATTTTGTATAAAAAGCAACCGCCGGAATTCAGACTGTTGCTATATTCTTCACAAAACATTTACGCTCATTACGATGAAGAAGTCTTGACAAAACATGTACGATGAAATCATGACAAAACATATACGAAGAAGTCTTGACAAAACATTTACGATGAAATCATGACAAAACATTTACCCGACATTCTCGTCAAATACAAAAAATGACACTTTTTCATTAGATAACTGTTATTTTTTGACGAAGTGAAGGTTGACACTTCGTCAAAAAAATCCCTGAAATCATATCTTACATACAAAAAAATACAAAAAAATGACACTTTTTCATTAGATAACTGTTATTTTTTGACGAAGTGAAGGTTGACACTTCGTCAAAAAAATCCCTGAAATCATATCTTACATACAAAAAAATACAAAATAAAACTAACTTTATTTTTTCTATCTTAAGGAAATTCATGAAAATTCAAGAGGGTAGAAAACAGGTTAGAAAACAGGTTAGATCTAACCTTCTACCCTAAATTATATTTTTGGGTCCTTTACACTCATTACGAAGAAGTCTTGACAAAACATTTACGAAGAAGTCTTGACAAAACATTTACGAAGAAGTCTTGACAAAACATTTACGAAGAAGTCATGACAAAACATTTACGAAGAAGTCATGAAAATTCAAGAGGGTAGAAAACAGGTTAGAAAACAGGTTAGATCTAACCTTCTACCCTAAATTATATTTTTGGTCCGGGAACAACTTTCTCTCAATTGGAGCTGTAGCATACTCTTTGCGTAAACGGTTCAGACCTTCTTCGAACTCTTGGTCTCTCTTCGATTTGGATTGAGATTGGAATTGCTGGGGTGGAGCTTGCTGGAACATCCAAGGGTTGGGGAAGTAAGGCATAGGCAGAGGAGGGTAGTTCGGGAAGCCTTGTGGTGGGTAGTAACCTTGAAGTGGAAATTGGTAGAAATTTGGTGGAGGTACTTGCTGGAACTGAGGTTGCTGAGGAGACTGTTGTGGTTCTTTAGGTTCCTCTGGTTTGGGAATGGACTGGGTTGGTGGGACGTGGGACATTCGTTTGTGTCCTGTCAGAAGGAAGAACTTTTCCTGTTGGAAGGAAAAACTTTTTCTGTCGGAAGGAAAAACTTTTTCTGTTGGAAGGAAAAACTTTTTCTGAAGTTCGACCAAAAAGTTCTCAATTTTCGAAAATTTGAATGGTTTACGGACGGAAAACTGGAAAAACTTTTTCTGTCGGAAGGAAAAACTTTTTCTGTCGGAAGGAAAAACTTTTTCTGTCGGAAGGAAAAACTTTTTCTGTCGGAAGGAAAAACTTTTTCTGTCGGATGGAAGGACTCGGAATGCCAGAAGGATTTGACGAGGCAGTTTACCTAATTTAAATAAACGACTGCGTAAAAGACTACTTGCGCAAGGTCATGAAGCCCAAGGTCAAGTTCACCACTATTTCTGGAAGGGCTGCCTTGAATCTCGAGACTTCGACTGGAATTCCAATTCAAATACCAGAAAACACTCCTTTCGACGACATAAAGCAAGCAAAGAAAGAAGCTCTTGTTAAGTTCCTAAACAAACGTCCTTGGATACAACTTCCAAACAAGGAGAACCCCCTACCCCATATGAAATTGGCAATTCAGTCTCTCCTTCACTTCTCGGGTCAACCATTCTACATAACCTGTGAAGGCGACATCCAACCAGTTCAGTAAACCTTAACGTTTAACTGCACTTTTTTATGTTTTTTGTGAAAGTGTCAAAAATAAATTGTTTTCATGAGTTTTCTACGATGTTAGAAAAAATGTTATTTTCTAATATCTTCACATTCAATACTTTTTCAGCACTTTTCCGTAGTTATATATGAAAGACAATTCGAGATAAAAGTCATAGTACAATGGAATAATATGTTGCACACCATTTGTTGTGAACCAAACTTGAAAGTCAGAGAAACTGTTACTAGGTGGTTCGTAGAATTTAGAAGCAAAGTCATAAAAGTCCTTACCAATACATAGAAAACTATTGTTGCTTGAACTGAAACTTGCATGACACATAACATTTTGAGGGTCAAACACGTTTCTATAAACTGTCAAATCTGCTGGTGGAAGTATAAATTTAAATGGACCATCTGGTGGTAATGGTTCGTTCTGGTTTAGTAACCGAAGAAATTGTGCCCAAGAACGTTTGTCTACTTTCCAATATAAAACTCTGTATCTCTTGGAGGGTTAATTTCAATCTTTTGAAATGAAACGGTGGAGTTCATCTTGTCATATTCTAGTTTCAGATAGTATGTTCCATTTAGTAAAGAGTCGTATTTTTTTTGAAATTCCCAATAATATTTGTTCATTTGAGTTTGAAAGTCATTTAGAGTTTTCTCAAGACTTTCGTCTGAACGAACTGTAAAGATTCTCATTTCGTCAAATTTGTCTATTAGACCATCAGAACCTTTATACTGCCCATGAAAATATACTGCGAACATAAATGCGTTAGTTCTATTTGAAAACAAAACTCTTCTAAATCCTATTGCCTTTGCATCTGAAGGACTTTGAAGCCAACGAATTGGATAGTCAAACCTGTATGTTCGGGATGAAATTTCTTCATCTGAAATAGTCCTACCAGCATTTGTAAAGATATAGTCTAACGGTTTTGTATCTGCTACTTTTGTTCTTTGTTTTTCAGCCTGAAGCATTTAATATATGTAAAAATATATTGTTTTAAAATTGTATGCCATTTCATATTTCTCATCTAACAAACAAGTTTCCCAACTCTGCTTTTATTCTAGCAGATTTTCTATCCATTCTATATGGGGGCATTTTTATAAAAATAAAAAAATATTTTTTTCTTTACTTAACATAACCGCCTGCTGCCATAAGTCTTTGACGCCAACCCATACCAGCTAATGAAGGTTGACTTGGTTTAGTTTCCAAACTAAACTTTGGTTTTGGTTTATCTTCAGTTTTTGGTTTTTCTTCTTCTATCGGTTTTTCGTCACTTTTCGGTTTCTCTGACTTTACTTCACTTGCAGGAACAGTTGTGTCGTCAACATCTTCATAAATATCATATGCCATTTGTTTTTGTTTTCCTTTCAACTTTTTGTGTTTGTTGTAAAGTTTAGAATATTTCGACTCTAAGTCAATGAGATGTTCTATAATGAACTGTTGGTCAGTGAAGTAAACTTTTCCATCTGTTGTCTCGAAAGCTCCTTCAGACTTCAATATTTTATTTGTGAGAGTCTGGTTCTTTTTTGAGATACTTGCCGTTCCATTTTTATGAAAAGTGACTTTGTAGTTAGGGTTTGTATTTCCAGACCTGGCACTTTCTATTATTGAATTTTTCTCTTCATCTGTAAGTTCTTTGACAGGTTTTGACAATGGTTCTGAACTTTTTGTTTGTGGTGTCAAATCTACCGTTTCAACTTCTTCGGTCATTTCATCTCAGTAAAAAATTTTAGTTTGGTTTGTTTTCAACTGGTTGTTGTTGTTTTTTAAGTCGGTCTAAAACTTCCTGAGGTATAGGAAGAACTTGACAAACACGTGGTGTAACTGCTGGAAGCCGACAAATCCATCTTGAACCCATTTGTCTCAATGCTGTATTGTTCATTTCATCTCAGTAAAAAACTTTACATTCCCCAAGTTTGAGGCGGTTGAGGTTGGTTATTGTTTACCCACTGTTGTGCATGGTTATATCCTCTGTTAAGAATCTTTCACCTTGGTCCATATAGTGTCCTGCTTGGTTATAGTAGTCATTTGCTTTGTTATAATAGTTTCCTGCTTGTCTTCCTACATTGTCCATCCATCCTTGAACTTTTCCTCTTGTTTCAGGATTTGGAATAAGATTTGTTGCATCTCGTGCTACATCCCAACCTTTCTGTACAGTTTGTATAATAGGTTGTGCTTTCTCTTTAAGTATACCTAATGTACTCAAAATCTTCCTTCCAACTCCAAATACACCTCTGGCTATTGTTCCCACTGCGGGCAAAAATCTGGATGCAACTCCTGCTAATGCGCCAAATAAACCCATTTCTTATAGGATAAAAAATGACGAATCCAAACAAGGACCCCTATGTTTCTAAAGCAACAAAGAAAGCACTCATGATAAAAATCTTTAGTTCAACACCAAATGCTTGGTTTATGGATATCTTGGAAAACATTCCGAGGTATAGAGAAGATGGACCACCATACTGGTTAATATTTGTCGGTCAAAAACACAAGATACTGTGAAGCCATACCATTATGGTCCAAAAATATTTTAGATGTGAAAACTGCTTTGACAATATTCGTTGACAAATACCATCCAACAAAACTGACATCTGACTGTGAAAGTTCTTTCAAATCAGATGATGTAAAAAACTATCTGCGTTCAAAAAATGTAAACCAATATTTCATTGTCGACCAAAACCATTCTGCTCTTGGTGTCATTGACGGTTGTATAAAAATGTTAAGAGACTTAAACCAACCACAAGGTGGTGAAGCAAATGAAATGTCATATGACGACAAATATAGACACTTCTCCATGGCAAAGATGAGACAAGTTTTAAATATTTACAACAGCCGTAAACAAAAAGGTTTGGGAAACCACTCCCCCGAAGAAATGAAAAACAACCCTGACTTAGAGAAAGACTATATATTTAATAATTTAGTCAAAAGAGACAAACAAGAAAGAATGCCGGGCTTCAAACTTCAGAAAGGTGACAAAGTAAAAATAGAAATACCTAAACGCGACCCATATGAAAATACTATTGACTATGACAACAATGGGAACCCGACAGGTACTCACATTCGTGTTCGTAAAAATAGAAGAAAGTATACAAGAGAATATTATGAAGTTTTAGGCAAACATGGCAAAATGTACAGACTGCAAGCAGAAGATAAAACTACTATTGTCAGACCTCGTTTCAAACTTGTCAAAGTTCAAGGTGGTATACTTTCAAAGACAGTTCCTAACAAATATAAGACAACTCCTGACGAATATGCTAAAGAAGTTGAAAATGACGACTAAGCATTTCTATACCATGCGTAAACTGTCATGTAAGGTGGCATGTATTCTTTACTTTGTCCCGTTGTTTGCGTATATCCTGAAACGTGATGTGTATGGTTTCCTCCTCCCTCAGTGTTACTCCAGTAACAATTTATAGCAAACTTAACGTTGTCTTTAACATCATATCCTTTACCTTTTATCATTGCTGACCAATCCCAATATCTATGCTTATGCCAACCTGCTTGAGATGTACTTAAATCTATGTAGTGACTGTGTGCAGGTAAATTTTCACCTGAAATCGTTTTACTTCCACCTGTTTCCTTTGAAGAGTTTGCACAATACAAAAACCTGTCGACTATTTGAGTCCAAGTTCCAAAACCAAGTACTACTTCTGGTCTGGTAGAGTTCATTGACGTATAAATAGAGCCTATAGGATATAATGTTTGAAGCATTTCTGTCTTTAATGTTTGAAGCTCTTTTTTGTCTGCTTTCTTGTCATATAAATCTTGAGCAGTGAATTTAATATTATGTTCATCCTTCATGACATAAACATCTTTACATCTAATGTTTCTCATCGTCGTTATGTCGTCATCCGATGTTAAACCTTGTGGAAAGTTAGGAGGTTTACAATATAATGCATCCCCACCAGTTTCTTCAACCGTTCCTTCAATACTTTCTATAGCAACAGTTGTAAAACTTGTATGTGTATGAGTCTTATTTGCTTTCTTCTCTAACTCATCGTTAACATAAGTTTTATCTGCTTTAAGGTCTAAACATCCTGAAACCCATCCTGTATCAGCTTTAGTTTTTAAAATCTTCGATGTCCATTCATGATACCATTCAGCCCTTTCTATAATTTCATTATCTTTTTCATCCACATATTCCTTATCTGCCTTCTTCATTAATTCACTAGCCATAAGTCCCTTATCCGCTTTCTTTTCAAGGCTAACGTTTAAGTCTGTTATTTCAGATATAGAATGTGTATGTCCAACGTCACTTTTACTGTTTAAGGTTTCTTGTAAGTTTGTAATATTTGCAATGGTATGTGTATGTCCAACGGCACTTTTACTGTTTAAGGTTTCTTGTAAGTCTGTTATTTCAGATATAGAATGTGTATGAGTCTTTTTAGAATATTCGTTTTCAGCTCTTGTCACTTCACTTGACATTTTATTGTCAACATATGTTTTGTCTGCTAGTTCAGGATGAGTATGTTCTTTTGTTGCATAAGCATTGTTAGCTCTTTCTTCTTCTTTTGCTATTGCATCGTCTACATATTCTTTGTCAGCTTTGTTGTCAACATCTGCTTTCAAAAGAAGTTCATTTATAGGTTTCTCGTTTAAAGTTCCTTTTGTTGGATTTATACAGACAGTATGGTTCTTCTTGTCTTGAAATAGAAACTCATCTGTCATTGGGTTTAATGTCAGTTTTAAGTTTCCTTCTTTCAATGACTCAGATATCTTAGAATAGTTTGAAAAGTTTGTTGTGTTCTTATTTAGAGCTTGCATAATGAGTTGTCGGTTGTGTTGTATTTCTCTCATGGAAGCAATATCTTTCGACATTTTTATTCTAGATAAAATATGCTTTCAATAGAAAAAGAAAATTCAAGAGTTGCTACAACTAAACCATTAGATGAACTTTTTACTAATGTCGGTCAAAAGTTTGAGACAGAGACCGTAAAGCATGAAGGCTATCGTTTTGACTACCCATTAAGATGGTTAAGAGACCCATCTGTCACAAAAGCTATTGGCTTTCGTAGAATGAAGTTCATTTCAGAAGCCATACATGGTTTCCCATTTACGGTCGGTTTTGAAGTTCGATACTATAACAAAGAAAAACGTATGTATGAGAAATTTGAACAGGGAAAACTTTTACAAGTTAGTTTGCTTGTAAACTTAGAAACAACTCTTCAAGCTTTTCAAGAAAAAATAAACGATATCTATATCGAATATGCAAAACAGTATAACATTGACGAAGGAGAATACCATCTCGATATTATTTATGACAGGAAAAATGCAACTGTTAAAATCAATAGAATAGAAGACCTTGGAGAAAACGTTTATATTTCTACAAAATATAACAACTTGGCATGGTATAGATTTTTGAGGATGTTAAATCAGCCTGCAGCATATCCAGTACACCCAGACTTTTATGAAGTCGAAAACCCTAATGGAACATATGAAAATGTTTTCGACCCAGCTGCTATTATTGTTCATGCTTCATTTTCTGGCGCCCAAAACTCTTTCTTATGCTTGGCAAATGACTTTTACGAAAAACCTACAAAGTTATACGAACCACCAAGTGGAAGTATTTCAGACTTTCAAGTATGGTTTACTACAGATGGAAGAAAAAGAATAATTCCATTATACCATGCGTTTTACTTAGAACTTAGTTTCATATACAACTACTATCGAACGGTAAAAATATAATTTTTTAATACGGTTGAGGTGTTGGATTTGGTTGCCAACTAGACTGTGGTGCAGGTTCAGGCTGTTGTATAACAGGAGCTTGCTCTTCTGGTTCAGGGTCTTTAGGTATAATACCAACGAACTGACCTACTCTTTTACCAATATTTTTGACACCGTTCCATACTCCTCTTCCGACAGATTTTATTCCATTCCATATACCTCTTCCAACATTTCGAAAGAAGTTTCCTATCTTACTGAAGAAACCCATTTTACTATATGTAAAAATCTAATGTCCGCCTAGTCTCTTACGTTTCCTGTTGAGTTCCATAGCATTCTTTAACTGGAGCTCATACATTCTGTTTCTCCTCTGGTAGAAAACATATTCTGGGTCAACTCCTGTGTTCGCGTCATCTGCATAAAGTTGTTTATATCCCACTTCAGGGTTTGTATAAAACTCTTTCCATCTCATATTTGCATACCATGGTGGCAAACCTAACGCAGCGTCATTTGACATGGCAGTTTGCATTTGTACATCTGTTGGCACTTGACCATAGTTTGCCATTGCAGTTTGTATTCTAACTTCATTTGGAATATTCTCTGGGTTTGGTTGTCCAGGTTGCTGTGCATTCGCTAAGTTCTGTGCGTCCATTTAATATTAGATAAAAATATCTCTTACGAGTACATATACTGAACATTTGCAGGCATTGGTTCATCTTCATATTCTCTATATCTTTCTGCCACGTCAAATAAATAAATGACACAATGGAAAAAACCTAAAACAAGTAGTCCTATTTCAAACCACATTTACTTACTAATAAAATTTCTTTGTTATGACACTTTCTCCGGTTTATAGGACCTCTCTCATATTCTATCTTGTCATATATAAACTCATAGTCATGTATGTCCTCTAACCATCTCATAACGGTTTCCAAACCACTTTTATCGGATGTAAAGTAAAAGCATGGACAGTTATGTAAAACGTCTAAAGTTTCTAAAGAGTCTCTCAAAGTCCAGTCTACTTGGTATTGAAAATCCCATGTGTTATAGAACGGCGGGTCCACTATAAAGAAAACATTTTCCTTGTCTTTATATTTTTCATACAACTCTGTCCAATAACATCTCACAAACTCTATACCCTCAATATATTTTTCTATGTCCTCTTTGAAAACATTTGTATAGTTAAGATATAAAACTTTTGACATAAGTGTTTCAATGTCATGAACTCTTATAGAACCACTATATAATAGTCTAGCAGATATACTATCCCAGTCTATATATTCTGCTTTTTTCAAAACCTCTCTCACAATATTTTTGTTATCTAATGGTATACGTTCCATCTTACCTATAGGTATCTTTTCTTTTAACTCTTTCAATATATTGTTTGTGTCTGGAATATGTTTGAGACGGTCCATATAGTTGTCGAAGTCATTGCATATAATCTTTGAGTCTGGGAATATTGTATGACATAAATGGGATATATAGAAACTTCCACCGAACAAATCTACAAATGTTAGACCATTCGGTAGTTTCTTAAGTTCTCTCAATATAATATCTTTACATTTACTCTTATTTCCAAAGAACGGTAACGGAGGTTTTGTAAAATTCATTTATATATAATAATAAAAATGTTTTTACCCGAAAAGTGACAGAAAAGTGACAAAGCATGAAAACATATATAATTTGTGAAAAGTGAAACATTATATAATGTTTTCGACCCAGAAGAAGGCTTCTTCCCAGAAGCAATGGAGGAAGAAGAAGAGTCCTCCGAATTCACACCAGAAGACTAACAATTTTCCGAATAAAAACTTCATTTATACTAAACATCTTCGGGGCTAGAGGGCACGAAGTGCCTGGAAGCCCCACTACCTTTTTTTTTTAATATGAAAAATAAAATTGACTTTGATTAAATGTTTTTATTTATCATGCAATTCTTCTTGCGACCAAAGATTTGAATAAAATTTCAAAAAATAAGATAGCTTAAAAAATAATATACGGTAGTGTTTACTAATAGATGAATAGTATATAAATTCTATTAAAATGGATTTGATCCAAAAAAATATAAAACCAAAAATAATTGTTATAATTGAAATGAAGAAGTAATTTAAAACAATTTTATTTATGATCAAATTTTATATATTTTTTTGGATCAAATCCATTTTAATAGAATTTATATACTATTCATCTATTAGTAAACACTACCGTATATTATTTTTTAAGCTATCTATTTTTTGAAATTTTATTCAAATCTTTGGTCGCAAGAAGAATTGCATGATAAATAAAAACATTTAATCAAAGTCAATTTTATTTTTCATATTCAAATGGACTGAGTGTTAACATTTAACATTTTTTGCTAATTGTCGTCAAAAATTAGGCGTAAAGCAAAAATTGATATTTCATATGGTTTTATGATAGATAAGCATTATATTCCCACTCATTATATTCGTAAATTTTGAGGTTTATCCTTCGCTTTTAAGATCATTGAATTTGATTTTTATATAAAATAGTTATATATTAGAAAATAATATGAGTTTATGTGATATTATTTTTCAGAAGATTTCATTCTATATGCCTATGAAAAGTACTCTCAAAACTAACTTTTTCCTAATTATAATTAAATCTAGAATATTGTATTATGCTTAGTATTATTTCATTTTTCTCATTCAATTTAGAATTTACAAATGTCAAAAAATTGAGAGCTGTCACTTTTGATGAATTTCTGTTTATTACAATTCCAAATTGATTTTAGATTTGTGGGGAGCGTCAAAAAAATTGTCACCTTTATTCGTTTGATCAAAAATCATCAAAAGAAAAGAGTATCTTATATCATTTACTGGACAATAGTCTCTTACTGTAAATCCCTATCGACCAATACCTCAATGTACAACATTTAAACGCCTTTTTCTGCTCTTCATGAAGCATTTCGTTTGGTTCCTTCACAACAGGTCAAAGGTTATCGATTTAGAGAACATAGCATAGAGAATTATTGAAAAGGATGTGTTTGGTTTATATAGAAAACATTACATTTTTCGCAAGACTTTTTGTTTACTTTTTTATCGGCGTGAACTTTGAGATTTCTCAAGGGCAAAACATGATTGGATTTAGATTGTATAATGCGAGCATTTATAAAAGATTATAGTTTCGAGTTTGTATTAGAGTTTTTTTGATTAAGTTTGAATAGAGAAATTGAAAAAGAATTGTAAAATTATTGCCTTTAGATTTCCATAGTTCAGGGATGCAGAGTTCCACTAGAGGTGAAGCGCATCACTTGGTTGTTTTTATTACAATTTCAGAAAATGTAATTAATATTTCTCGTTTTTAGACAGATTATCTTCTCAGAGTCTGTTTATCATATATATTCATAATAAATTCAAATATAATAGTGCAGTGATTTTTGGCATAAAAACACTTTGAATTCTATTAAGTCTCATCGGAAACTGTAATAACAAAGAATTTAAAATAAATTAGACCGTCAAGATAAACGCCAGTAAAAGAATTCAATGTATACAAATTCTTTTTAAAAAATACATCATCATTATCATACAGGTTATATGATTTAAAAAAAGAAAAATTGAAATGAATTATCTTTATAAACTTTTCAGGGAATTTTTTTTGTCAGCAATATATATAACTATCACTGATCAATAATTAAGCGTTTGGATTTGATAATGGCCTCAATCTTCACAAAAATCCAATCAATTATCTCAATATTTTAACGTGCATATTTGATTGGTATATTAAAAATAATAACAATTCGTAATAATTTTTTTGAATTGATTAAATTTTTTATCAACAAATATTATATTTACTTAGTATATAATCTGATTTTTAAATAGTTAAAATTTTTGATATTTGAATGCTCAACTCAATTTTTATTTAAAATTTATATGATTTTCCTTTTCGATGTGAATCTTTTAGCAGAAAGGTCCCCAATATTCAACGGAAGTTCAAACTACATAGTCTCACCGCCACCTAGCAATGACCAACCTCAAGATATTATCTACGGGACCCATTCCTTTTTTATAAAAAAACATAACTACTCACTACGTTCGCAAAAACACAATTATTGTTTTCCATCCTTTTAGACATTCGACAATAATTTCAGGAACGGCGATTTCAGGGAAGCTTCGCAAAGAATTTCTTGGTGATACAAATGTATTTGCAGTTAACTTCAAAACGAAAGGAATATTAGAATTAAGGTCAAATATTGGATCATCATATATATTTGCTTCCATGTTTGATGCAGAAAAAACTGGAATTGGCTGTAATGTTTTTTACATATCGGTTGGAAATACTACTATTTTAAGTGCAGGACAGGGTTATTCTGATAACGATACACGATCATATGATCTAGAATTGAAATCAGGAATTAAATATTGTACCCTTTTTGCATTTGTTCCTGAGAAAGTATCTCTGAAAATACAATACAATCCTCTTGCAAATGTGACTATCTTCGATGAATATGGCCTTCCTGTCGATTCAAATGATATTCAAACGCCTGTTTTCATTCGATCGTCAGTTTCAAGTTCGAAATCTTCTTCCTTCCATGGCATTGCCTATCTTTATGCCTCAGTTCAAGTTCTCGAATATCCATATTTTTATGGGCTTCTTGATTCAGATGAGTCGTTAGGATATACTTATTCAACTGTAGATTCATCTAGATTAACCGTTTTAGCTGTTACCATATCAGCTATTTCCTGTATATCATTATTATGCATAATATCAGGAATTTACTACATGTTCTTTTATCGGAGAACATATTTTCTCAATAAGGAGGATGATGAAGCACCAGATATAGTTGAAAAAGTATATTATGATGATAGAATTTCAAGTGGAGAGCTAGATTCTGGTAAAAACATAGATTCCATCGAAGAAAAGGATTCTGACATAGATTCTTGTAATGATCAGGTTGAACCAGAACCAACTAGAGTTTTACAAATGAATCCTTATGAAGATTCTGAGCTTTGATAGATTTTATAAGTTCAGCATTGATATGTATCTTTATATATTATAGTATATTAGAAAATTGTTTATAGATTTTGTTTTTTTATAAAAAAATGTTAATATTATTCGGAAAATACTTTTGTTTCTTGAGGAAAGACTTGTTAATTCCTTTCCAGCAACAAACTTGCAGGAGATTTCAAAATGAGGCACTTTCGAAACAAAATATAATACATTTTTAGCGCAAAATACTGGAAATTCAAATGGTAATTCCGTAAGAGTTAATTTTTTCCATGTGATGAATGTTTTTTCACTTTAATGGTTTAGTGATAAATGTTTAATTTTCCTGTCTTTTGATTTTGATGCCGGAGCCTCCAGTGATAAACCATTAGTGAAAACTTTTTTTCAATGATCAAAAGACAGGAAAGAAAATTGAAGAAAAACCTGCTTCTGACCTTTCTCAGAGGAAAAAGTCAAAGCCACACTCTAAGAAAAACTCTGTTTCTAATCAGAACAACACTGACAGACTTCCTGTGAAAAATAAAAGATCTAGATCAGTGAGGAAGCCACGTGAAGAGTTCCCTAAGCCATAATTATATTTGTTATAGATGTTGTATTTAGATATTAGTTATGTTTTGCGATATTAAATTTGTTTTTTAGATCTTTTTTTTTAAATTCCTTTTTTTTCAAAAATAGATCTATAAACATAACAAAACTCTAATCAAATGTATGCTTACAAGAAAAAATACATTTTCTTAATATCTTCCTCACTTATATCTTCTTTAAAATTTAATTTCATCTGAAGTGTAGAGAAGAATACAAATTCACAGCGAAATTGTTTGATTTATTAAAAGTATATTTCTCATCATGCACAAATTTTGTGGGTTCTAAAATTCCATTTTCCAAAGTTTCCACATTTATTTCATTCAATGAAAATATGCTCAATATACGTACCAATCTATGTAGGAACAATGTGCTATAGATTGTATCCCCTATAGCTCCTCAGATAGAAAGATGGAAACATCCAAAGTCTCTTTAGAAGTGAATGTTTTTTAAAATTAACTCTGGAATAAATGTGGAGTGTTAAATCCATCAATTGATATGTTAGGTGGCATTGTTCTCATTATGAAAAGGTACTTTTTACTATTTTCTTGTTCCTATTTAGCCCGAACGAGGATTTGAAGACAGAAATTTAAACAGTAAATTTATTGTGGTAAATTTTTAATTCAATAAAAATTTGACACTTATGAATTTCACTTCATTTTTTATAGTGAACAATGTTAGGAAGGTTCATAACAAGCGGTTATGAAGATGAATTAGAATTTGATTCTCTTGATATAATAGGTTTTCAGTACAACACATTTTTAAATTTTAAAATTAAACAAGTTCTAAAAGGCTACTCAAGCTCTGACATTGGATATTCATTTCCAATTGAAACTAAATCTACTATTTCAGATATTCTTTTTGTTATTGGTGATAAACAAATCAGACCTCAGCTTAGAATGTCAGAAGAAGCATCCAAAGAATATCAGGAGTCAAAAGAAAAAGGATATTTATCATTGCTTGGAAGAAATTCATCAGGAAATGGTATCATTTTCAATTTCGGAAATTCTCCAGATGAAACTAAAATTGAGGTCCATTACACGATCTCTTATTTGGCAGAAGTAAACAATCAAGGATTTTTCTTCAGATTCCCTATTGCTTCAAAATATCAGCATGGATATGAAACTTCGTTGCCGAGATCAATTTCATTTTATCTCAAAATCAAAACAGATAAAAACATAAGTAAAATAGAAGCAAACAATTCAGCAACAATCAATCAGTTTGATAATCATAATGCATTCATCAATCTTGACAAATTTGAACCAGCTATCTTTGTTCAAACTTTGATAAGTGATCAAGACAAAAGCACTGCAGTTTCAAGTGATGATTATATAGTAGTATCTACATATAAAGAATTTAGCTCCAAATCAAATTGCTATGAATGCAAGGCGGATTATTTCTTTGTTATTGATCGTTCCGCATCAATGGAAGGTGATCGCATCGAAAAAGCAGTTAAATGTATGCGTCTTATGCTACAATCTCTTCCTATGATGTGCAGATTCTCAATAGTATGTTTTGGATCAGAATTCCAATCATTGTTACCAATTGTTGAATATAACAATGAAAACGTTTTGCTTGCTATGAATCTTATTAAAAATATTAATGCAAACATGGGCGGAACAGATATATACCATCCATTGGAATATATCTTCTCACAAAATGGAATGACTAAGAAAATTTTCCTCTTAACAGATGGCGAGGATAGCAATTCTGAAGATATCATTAGATTAGTCCAAGAAAACAAACAATTTGGAAACATTTACACGGTTGGAATTGGATCTGGTGCAGATTCTGGTCTTATTAGGAATCTTGCTGAGGTAACAAATGGCAAGTGGACATATGTTTTAGATAATGAGAATTTCAATGAGAAATTAATTTCATTACTATCTTCATCTATTGAATCTAACTCGGTAGATATTACAATACATGCAAATGAAACAATTGCTGAGACAATTCCATCAAATCCATATCCTTTGTGCTCGAATATTTCTCAAAACTATTTCATTAAAGCACCTTTCTGCGAAAATGTTTTGATAAGTTCAGAAGAATTTGATCTGCTTGTTCCCGTAATGAAGATCGAAAATGGTATTGGGATGAAAAGCCTATTTACAAAGATGATTATTCATGAGTATGAAACATATTTGAGAACTCATAATGATGAAGCGATGAAACAAAAATGCATTGATCTATCTATATCATCTGGAATTCTCTGCAAATATACGCATTATATTGGTTCAATCCCAGAAAATGTGATTCAACTTATTAACGAATTCTGGAAGCATCAAAGAGAAATTTGCTATTATTCAAGACCATCTGAGAAAGATTATGAAAAGATGCAAGACATATTCGTTGAATGTCATATGACTCAAAGCCAAGCACCAATTCAAGAACAAAATGATATTGAGATTGTTGATGATCGTGATGAAATTGAGAAACAAAACATCAATGGATCATGGGATAGCTTTGATGCAATGGATTCCGAAATTAAAGAAAAGTATGGTGAAAAAGTTGCTGCTACAGTTGCAGCAATCCTTTATATTATGAGAAATCGCAAATCTCAGATTGATGAGCTATCATTAGTTCTCAAGAAAGCTTATTTCTTCTTAAAGAAAGAAGTCAAGGATATTAATTGGGAAGAATTTATTAAGAATAAGCTTTAACATCAAATGAATAATAATATTTAAACAATGATTGACTAAAAATGAATAATATCTTAAATTAATTCTAAAAGATCAATATATTCACATAATGTTTGTTAATATTTTAATTTATGAAATTTTGATGTTAAAACAGAAGTCATTCAAGCAGATTCATTTCGGTACGGTTACTATATCAAAAATGTAAAGAATAAATGAAAAAAAAAAATAATGGAATCAAATATTGAATAATAACTTCAATTTTTTCTTCCTACATATATATTTTAAGTATTGGTGGATTTGTTGTTCTGCGTTAACTCTAATTCATGTTTCAAAACTCAATCAGTATATAAAATTTATATTCAATATTGAAATCAAATGAAAATCATATACAGAATTATTATGATTCACATGTTGATAATAATGGGCATGATTTTGGTATATTTCATGAAATCAAGTAAATATCATAAAAAAAAATTAATAAGGATAAAAAGAGAATCATTATCAAAAGATAAAGTTTATTTGAGTTCAAAAGTTGAACTTATAAGCCACCACGAAGACGGAGAACGAGATGAAGGGTGGAATCCTTCTGGATGGAATAGTCCTGAAGTGTGTTGCCGTCTTCGAGTTGCTTGCCTGCAAAGATCAAACGTTGTTGATCTGGTGGAATACCTTCCTTATCCTGGATCTTAGCCTTGACGTCTTCGATTCTGTCGGTTGGTTCGACCTCGAGTGTGATGTGTTTGCCTGTGAGTGTCTTGACGAAGATCTGCATACCACCACGAAGACGGAGAACGAGGTGGAGTGTAGAATCCTTTTGGATGGAATAGTCCTGAAGTGTGTTGCCATCTTCGAGTTGCTTGCCTGCAAAGATCAAACGCTGCTGATCTGGTGGAATACCTTCCTTGTCTTGGATCTTGGTCTTAACATCCTCGATACGATCTGTTGGCTCGACTTCGAGTGTGATATGTTTACCTGTGAGTGTCTTAACGAAAATCTGCATTAAGAAAAATGAAGTGCAATGATTTCCATCCCAAAATTTGACTTCTTAAAAAATTTTTGAGAGCAAATGAATTTGATCAATTCAAGTCAAAATTGGATGAAAATTTTGCTCAATAATATATTTTGGATATAATATATTAGATATGATATTAAAATAAAAAATAATTTTTGAAACGATATCTGGAAAATCTTTATGTAAAAAAAATTTCCATACTCAGATAACACTTCATTTTTCTTAATGCAGATTTTCGTTAAGACACTCACAGGTAAGCACATCACCCTTGAAGTCGAGCCAACAGACAGAATCGAAGATGTCAAGGCTAAGATTCAGGATAAGGAAGGTATTCCACCAGATCAGCAGCGTTTGATCTTTGCAGGCAAGCAACTCGAAGATGGCAACACACTTCAGGACTATTCCATCCAAAAGGATTCTACACTCCACCTCGTTCTCCGTCTTCGTGGTGGTATGCAGATCTTCGTCAAGACACTCACAGGCAAACACATCACACTCGAGGTCGAACCAACCGACAGAATCGAAGACGTCAAGGCTAAGATCCAGGATAAGGAAGGTATTCCACCAGATCAACAACGTTTGATCTTTGCAGGCAAGCAACTCGAAGACGGCAACACACTTCAGGACTATTCCATCCAGAAGGATTCCACCCTTCATCTCGTTCTCCGTCTTCGTGGTGGCTTATAAGTTCAACTTTTGAACTCAAATAAACTTTATCTTTTGATAATGATTCTCTTTCTTTATATGATAACATTCAGCTATCCCAATATATGCAATTGTTTTTAAAGGGCATTTCTAGAATTTTCAATCTTTTAAAAAAAAAGATTATAATTCACAAGGATCCACAGGTGAAGTACTCCGAGGATATACCCAAAAGCATTATTTAAGCTTCACAAATAGCTAATACCACTAATGTAAAGAAATACTTAAAACATTTCATTGAATATAATAGAATTTGGTTTTCGAATAATTACAATTAAATACCTATACAAACAATAAGATATGTAGTACTAGAACATAATGAATTGAAGGAATTTCTATAAGATGTATTTTCTGGAGAGAAGGAGAAATGATAGTAAATTGATTTTCTAAAAGGATGATGACATACTACTGAAAATTAGTCCGACTGTGCTGAGTTAAGAGATTTTCGCATACATATGAATCTTATATATCCTCACTAGCCTATAAACAAAATAATTAATCATAAAACACGAATTTGGAAGGTAAGAAATGTCTCTACATAATTCTTGAAAGGTACGTTATTGGGTAAAAAACGTGTAATTCAAAGAATTTAATATAATTAAGAAATTTATTACAATTCGGAGATGATACTAATTTCAGAGCCCAGGAATCTGGATTTTCATAGCATCAAATACGGGCTTGAGTATTTCTATGGAGGTGACAACCATCATTTGGTAGCGTAAAGCTAAAAGGACATAATGAACTAGTAATGTATTTATTACTGGCTCAATGTTGTTATCCTTGATGGAGGAAAAATGACAAACATAGAGATAATTCAGAAATCTTGTAGTTCTGCGGTAAATCGTTTGTAGGACAATTTGAGCTTCATCTCCGAGTTCTGCATTATCGGTTTTAGGGAAAATTTTGGTATCAAATATTGAATAATAACTTCAATTTTTTCTTCCTATATATATTTTAAATATTGTTGGATTTGTTGTTTTGCGTTAACTCTAATTCATCTTTCAAAACTCAATCCCTTTGACACATGATCGGAGGATTTGATCGTACATGATTAGTGAATCCCTTATTAATATTATATACTATATGCTGTTTACTATTTTCCTAATTTTGGTCTCTGAAATTCAAAAAATAAGAGCTGGACTACTTCTTTCCCAAAAAAATTATCGTTCAAAAATTTGCCATAATTTTTCTCAATAAATGTTTCCTGGAGATTTTGGAGGTCCTGGAATGGGTCCAGGAGGTTTCGGCGGACGTAAAGGTTTTAGAGGCCCACCAGGTTTCGATGATTACGGATCTTACGATAGAATGCCTGGTGGAATGCCACCACCATTTGGAATACCCATGCAGCCACCAGGTTTCGATCCATTGAGACAACCTGGCAATCCTGGGCGCGTTGATATTGATTTGATGGGTCCAACAGCTCCATATGATCCAGATCAACCATTTTTCGGAATGCCTGATGTTCCAGAGTTTAGACAACGCAACATTAACGAACCGCCAGCTCGAGAACCCCCTCAGCAAAATCCATTAAGAGATTTTGCTCCTCCTGGAACAATGCCTGGTATAGGAAGCCCCAATGCACCAAATTTAGGTGTTGATGGACAGGGAAGCTTAGTTGTTGGCCCACCTAAAAACACCAAACCAATTGCTCGTGGTGATTTCGAACAAATGCAAAAAATGGGATTATTTGATCCAAAGGATGATGATTTCAATCCAAATTTGTACTCTTAATCAAGATGGTGGATCAATTTTGTTTGATGGATGAGGATTAATGGAAATAATAATATCGATATAAAACTTTAGTATGAAAACTAAGATATAATTGTTAAATTTCTATAACATATTGAATATATCTCAATCACTTTCTCTTAAATGCTTAACTTATTATATGTCATCAATTTTTCATTAAAAATTCCTTTTTGGCAAATCGAATGAGCACAATTGATGTGTGTTGTAACTGTGTCGTTTATATTAATGCTAATAAGTTTTTAATTTCGTTGATGAATTGGCGAAATTTGAAATAATTAATGCCAAAAATGAATCTCATAACAAGCAGAATGATTTGAACACACTCGCATTACTAAAGATCCGAAATAAGTTCGGCATAAAAACAAATGGATTTAATTTTTTTAATCAGCAATATTTTAATATGCATCCTACTCTGCTACTCCCACGGATAATCAGGCGTTGGTAATTACTGGCAGAACCGATAGTCCAACTAGAAATTTTACATCATATAAAATATTGTCACTTTTATTCACAAATTTCCACCAATAAAATTCAATGTTTATTCTGAAGAAAGGGATATCATGAAGGAAATTAGCTTGAATCAAATAATATGTGCAAAAAAGTCGATTTTATTATAAATTACATGTTGATTTATTAGAATTACGTCGAAGTAAATATAATTAAGAGTATCTTTGTAATCGCTGGGGAATCGTAGTATATTTACATCTATCAGGTTCGTAATAACTTAATCAGAAACAAAATAATATCAAACAATACCTTCAAGGGCGAAGGTTTAACAAATAATAATGCTAGTAAAGCAATTCAATGCAAATGTGCATCTGAAAGAAATTTGAAACTGTCGCTTCAAAAGGAAAGGTTGGCAAGTGAGTCAAATTATGACATCACTTGGACATTAGAAAACTTCAAAAATATATGACAGCTAACTAATACGATGAATGAAGTAAGTGCGTATCAATGAGTTCAAGCAGCTTATCAAAATTTTGAATAAAAATTGAATAAGTGCTTGTCTTTCGATTTCTTTTTGAAGCGAATGAGTCTCATGTTGTCTATCAGAGAACGCATTGAAGTCCTCCTGGCATTGAGTAATCAATCAATAAAACTGGTTCGGAATCAATCTTTGTAAAGATTGAATCAATGTCTGCTTCAATAACTGGTTTCTTTTCTATAACTGGCTTTGGTTCTGGAGTTTGGTTAAATGCATGCTCGAAAGAATCCCAGTTTTCAGATAACCAGCAAATCAATGCAGGTTTTTGGCGCATTGCCATTCTGTCGAGCTTCTTAAGCATTGGGGCGTTGACAAATTGAATAAAGTCTAATAACTTTTGTTTTGTTATTGGACCTCGGATAATCTTGCCAAGATAGGGCATTATTTGAACGATCTTCTTTTGGCATCGCTTTAATCTCTTCTGGAGATCAACGCGTTCAGTCATTGTTCTGTGTGTTAAGTCAGGGCGATATCCAACTTTCATTTTTGAAATTGATAATCAAATTGATTACATAAATAAAACTTAACTATACGATAGGTATTCAAAATAGGATTGAAGTAATTATAGTATAATAACATCATAAAGTAGAAATTAAAAATAAAGCTCAAAATTATTTTGCACACAAATTTGAAAATATACCAGTTTTTGAATAAAGCATTGAAAAATATAATAAGCTATAATTAGAACGAAAATGTTAAATGTGGATTTCAGCTTGAAATTAATTGAAGTGTTCAAAAAAATAAATTAAGTTTATGCGTGCAGGTAACATATAATTAAAGAATAATGTTTTATTAATTAGAAGTCGGGTAACCAATAGTTTTCAAAAAATATATAAACTTTTTCTGGGGACCTTTTTAAAACTAACGATCATCTCTGAAAAAGTGAAATAACTGATTATTGCCCTGAATTTTCAAAAATATATTTCGAATATATATTAAGTATTGATTACAATTCTAATATCATAGATAAGTCAACATTATCAATACGGACTTTTTGGAGAAGTTAATAAAAGTGACATATTCATTTCATCAAACAAAAATCATCGATAGTAATTTTTTGCCTTATTGTAAATTATCAACTCTGGAAAAAATAAAAATTCAATATTTTCAGAAAAGTATATTTTGTATTCATATACGATAACTACAAAGAATTCAAAAATGAAAAATTGAGCATCAAAAACATTTGATCTAAGCAATGCATTGGTTTATTTTTCATTATATTTTATTTTCAATAATTAAATTCAATTTAAACCGCCTGGAAAACAAATCAATGTACCTTTATTCTATTTCAACTCCTTAAAATAAATAACGTTTAAAACCTATTCTCACAAAACTATCAGAGTTTTGGAATTGAATGATTCTTTTTGATAATTCATCTTCGGTTTCGCAACACTTCAATGACATCGAATATAAATAAAAAATTCATGAAATAATAAAAAATCTTCAAATTCAAATTGAATATGCATAAAAGTCAGCAATTTAAGCTGTAAAAACTATCTTCTGAAATTAATTGCAATTTTATGAGTATATTGCGCATGAAAAATCATGAATCAATCTTTTCATTCTATTTTTCAGAGTCGATTTTGGTAAAATTGTTCAAAAAGAGGAATAAGTTAAGATTGGATTTCATAATTAATTCCTCCAATGGAATTCTACTATGTTATGACTATACTTGTGTGCGATCACATTTGATGGGGTTTTCTACACTTCAATCTTTGAGTGATATTTTCATTGACCTTTGGTCTTAAGCATTTTCCTTTGAGATGTTACCTAAATGATTTTCTTCATGTTTGTTCCTTCTTACTCAATATCAACACCACAAATGAGCAACATTGTTTTTCAAATTTATTAATTTTTAGACAAAGTCATATTCAGTATCTGGGAAAACAAACATTTGCTTATTTATTTGGGTACACTCATTTCGAATAGCATAAAGATAAAATGGCGATTATTGAATTAATTTTGAAAGCGTTTTGAATCCTGATTGCTGTGGATTGGGAATGACCTCATAATTTGAAAAAAAAAAGATTAGTAACATATGTACTGAATCTTTGAAAATGCGATTTGATTTGGTTAAAAAAGGGGTTGGCGTCCTAAGGCGTCCTAGTGTAAATTTCTCAAAATTGTGATATTTACATCACATTTTTGAGAGGTTTATGGGCGTCCTAAAGGAAAATTGAATAGCTAGGGCGTCCCGAATTTTCATTCTAAGATTTAAATATATTATATACTTAAGTATAATACAAGCAATATAAAAATTAAATTTTTATTATGTTAACTTATAAGAAATTTTTTTGAATTATCGTTGATTTATTGTAATCTTTCCAGGCTATACTTTTGAAATCAACTTTACCTGTCATACGCATTAATGTAGTAGATGTCCAGGTGTAGCTATTATATCCCAGCAATATTGGTATTTTATCATTGTAAGATATCAAAATGAAGCGTTTTTTCAGATATAATTTTTCGTAAATTTTTCAAAAATAAGATGGTAAAAAAGCCTCGACTTGCTCGAAAAATAACAATTTTTTTACTTGTAAAAATAACCCTTTTACAGCATGGGCAGCTATTCAATCACTATTTCTTTTTCTAAAAGTATATTTTTCAAAAAAAATTAAGATCAAATTCGACAATTTCTTGATGAAAGCAAAAATATTACACATACTTCTAGATGCATGGGATAAAATATGCAATTATTCAATCAATTCGCATGATTTGAAAAAAAAAATCTAAATTTGATAAAAATGTAGAAAATTTTTATTTTTAACTTGAGATTCGATTTTTTTGATCCAATTTGTGAATTTTTTTTGATCGGAATTTCAATTAATTTGTTAGTAGTATATGTTGAAGGGTTGTGTGACTTTTTTTGTAAACGTAAGAATTCATACAATATTGAACGATTTTGTATCATTTTTTTTAACATATGAAGTAAAAAATGTATGTTTCTTACGGTTTTTATTCTTACGTTTTTGAATAAATCAAGATTTAAAAAATTTTCAAAATTGTAAGACATTTACACTCAGCCCATACATAATGAAATAAAAAAAAATAAACTTTAAAAATTCATGTCTTACATTTCTGAATAATTTATTTTTATTTTGTATGAAACCGATTTTAAAAATTTATGAATAATTTATAAAAAGTTTTTATTCCTACAATTCCTATATTACCATTAATAAAAAGAATATATTTTATAATAGTTTCATTTCGAACATGTTAAAATTTATCTGCATTTCGAAAAATTTTATTATAAATGATAATATAATTTATTAAATTAATATATAACTTATGAATTTTTACTTTTTGTATGAAATAAAATTTAGTATTAATAAAGTTATAAAATAAATTGGTGCATGTTAGATGTAAATAAGATATAAAAAGGTGTTTATGAATACTTTAGCAGAACTTCTACTGGTAGAGTTTATACTGGAGTAGTATATATGATGGGTTGTGTGACTTTTTTTGTAAACGTAAGAATTCATACAATATCGAGCGATTTTGTATCATTATTTTAACACATTAATTTTAAAATAATTTATTTATTTATTCTTACATAAATGACCCAACAAGTAAAACCAGATAAAATAGATTATCGAATTTTAGAGGATGGTGTATGCCGTTTATATTCAAAGATTTAAAGGGAAGCAATATTATAGAATTGTTAATCCTGAATACATAAAACATTAATGAATATGAAACCAATAAATCAAAACTGAGATATAAATATATTGGAAGTGATGAAAGATGCAAAGATAAAGATAAAGTTTATTCAGTTTCATATAATGAATGGAAAACCAATAAGATAAGAAAACATTTAGGAGATTATGGTAAAAGATTCACTACCATAATGAAATAAACACATTAAAAAAATTAACATTAATTTTAAAAGAAGCTATATATAGATGATGTCAGATATTCCATGATTAATTAAACATTGTTTAAATCATGAATACATAAAACATTTATTTAAAAATTCATGTCTTACATTTCTGAATAATTTATTTTTATTTTGTATGAAATGAGTGTCAAGACTAACGACGTTAAAAAATTAGGATTCACAAACGGGGAAATAAAGGATATATTAGAGGAGGCAGGTTATGAAGTTAGTAAATATTATTTAAGAAATTGTCAAAAATTCACGGAGTTTTTAAATGAGTTTGGTTATGATGGAAAAATGAATAAAGATGATGTTATAAATTTCTTATATCCCACATCTGAAGAAGAAAAACCTAAAGAACCTGATGTTTTCCCTGAATATTATGAAGAACGGATTAAAGATGATGAATATGATGAAATTGAAAGACTGGAAAAAATAAGAGATGAAATAGATGAAAAAATTAAGGAATTAAGAGAAGTTGAAAAATATAATGAAAATGAAGTAGAGGGTTTAATGAATATCCCAGCTTCAGAATCAGCAGTTCAGAAATCTCATGAAGAAAGATATAAAAATTATGTCTTAGAATCAACACAAAATTTATTAGATGGTGATATTGACGAAACACTTTCAGAAGAAGGCACAAAATTTATTCATAAACATAAGCTTCAGTTTATTGACGATGGAGATTATCCATGTATATTACTTTCACCTCCTCTTGATTCTGAAAAATTCAAAAAAGCACTGAAAAATGTAACATATGCAACAAATACGATTAAGAAAGAAGATCATGATATTTACACAAATTATTATTTAAATAAATGTACAGGTGTTGATAAAGTTTTTGATTTGTTAGATAAAATATCAAAAGAAACAATTGGTACATATAAAATTTTATGCGATTGTGGTTTCATTATTGAAGATACCAATAATGTTTCATATGAAAGAACAGCACCGAAGGAAGACGAAGTTGAAAGGTCTATACCATTCGTTATTAAGAACATAAAAGATATGAAAACTTATAAACATTATATTTATTCATTTATTTCAGAAAAAATGGAAGCAACCCATAAAACATCATCTCATCATTTTATAGCTATTCATACATTCCTTTTCAAAGTTGTGAAATTAAATAAGACAGGAATTAGATTTAATGTATCAGGGTACACATTCTTGAGTAAATTAAAATGTATTCGTCACGTCGCAGATGATAAAAATTTATGTGTTCTTAATTCATTTTATGGGCTTTAGCCCTGGACTCTCTGAGTCTCGGACTTTAAATAAAACTAACTTTATTTTTATTTTTTAATTTTTTTTCTTACATAAATGAACAAAAATGGAACAGCTAAAATGAATGATAATCAAATAAGAGCCGAAGGTAGAAGGTTATTTAAACGCTTCTATAACATTCCTGATGGTGTTAATCCTAAAACTCGTAGAAGTTATTTAAATGAAGCCATAGATGCATATGAAGGATTTGACATTTCATCAGAAAGTGAGAGGTTAGCAAGAATGTTAAACGTTAATATTGATTTTTATTATTGTGACCCTCAACCAAAAGACGTAGATATTAACAAGGTAGACTTTCCATTAGTGGAATCAATAATGATAGATCCAGAATTTGAAACAGTAAATATTTTATTAACACAGAGTCCATGTGGAAAACTTCACGCTGACAGAATTACAGACGTTGAAGCACTCACAGGATATAAAGTTTGCCCCTTTTGCAAAGAAGAAGTATATTCTATCCGTGATGATCCAGAAAGGAAAAACCAAAGAAGATTTTTAAAACATTGTGAGAAATGTAAAGAAAATAATGGAAGATTAATTCAAGACGTTCAATTGCAAAACACACAACAACCATATGCACCACATATCACGAAACAGAAGATATATCAATGGCTATTAGCACATAATTTGCAGGAATATTATAAACCAACAAGATATTATATTACTTTTGACTTCGAAACATTAGAGACTAAAGAAGAACTTCAACTTTCTGAATGTGCAACTTTGAACGCTTACTTAAAACCATTCATGGTATCATCAACGGTTAAATTAAACGATAAAACATATACGAGGAATTTTTGCTTAACATCAAGTGATTCGTTCATCTCTGATTGGATTGAATTTTTATTTTCAACCTGTTCATTAGTTGCTAAATCAAATATTGAACAATATGAAGAATTAATGAATACATTAAATGAAAAACAGAAGAAAGCATTTAAAGAACTTCTAGATGAGGAATTCAATAAAGTGAATATCATAGGTTTTAATTCGGGAAAGTTTGATATAAATTTAATTCTTCGTGATTTAAACACTGCAAAATGGAAAATAAAATCAATGCTGGGTTCATCTTCACAATTTAAGCAAATCATTGTAAAGAAAACAAACGTTCCATATGAATTGAGATTTATTGACATCAGAAATTATATAGCGGGTGGGACATTAGACCAATTCACTCAAGATTTCGGAAAATAAAACACGTGTTAAATCCTTTTTCCCTTATCAATTCATCACATGGGAGAATTACGAAGAAGAATTATATAAAAGTGGAACCATTCACTCAAGATTCATTTTATTCAGCATTAACTCAAGAAACTATATCAGATAGTGATTATCAAATATATCTCAATGATGCTAAAAATTTTGAGAATAGATTAGAATATTTTATTCATTATTGCAATAAAGACGTTGAAATTATGATTGACCCAATTGATAAAATTATCGAAGAAACATTTGTTTATAAAATTGACATGCTTCATAATCTTTCTTTATCATCGAATGCTTCAATGATTCGTTACGCTTTAGCATATAAAGACTTTAATCCTAATGAAAAATATCCTGAGGAAGAGATAGAATCAAGTTTTGAATTAACAAAAAAGTATTGGAAATATAAAATTGATTCATATAAGAAACAAGATGAAAAGGCGAAAAGAGATACTAAAAATAATGTTTCAACGGATGATTTTCAATACTATCACGATTTAATCCTTTCATCTAAATGCAAAATGTGTGGTAAAGCGTTTACATATGTAAATAAACCAACATTGGATAGAATCGATAATGAAAAACCACATACCAAAGAAAATTGTCAGTTAATGTGTTGTTATTGCAATGTCGTAAAATCAAATAAAGATGAAGATGTTCAACGTTTAAGAATCAATTTAAGAAATTATGCATTAAAAAATAATTTACCAATGACTTTAGATTCAGTTGAAGCTTATCACATTCTCCGTAATGGAATTACTGGTGGTTTATCAAATGTTCAACATAGAGTAAATCTTAAAGGAATCACGCACATTAATAAACTTTCATATAATCCAGAAACTAAAACTGTATCAAATGAGGACACCACCAACATTATGACTCATTTCGTTGGTTGATTTAATTCATTATATCCTTCATCATTTTCATCTAATCCTCATGATTTCATTCAATATACTGACCATAAAATGTATATGCCGGGAAGATTGAATGGTGTTATCATTTGTGATACAGCAACAAAGAAAGCAAAAGCACTGGGAATAATTAAGAAGAAAAATACTTTATTCGTGGCTGAAGTAAAGGGTCACATTGATGAAAAATACATTAATGATTACATAAACTTTTTACCGATAATAAGAAACTTAGATATTATCACAGATGAAAAAACAATTGGCAGTTTTATGTATAATTACATGAAATCAAACAATCTACCGTTGACCAGAAACAGAGAAAATTAACTCAGTTAGCATCAACACACAACCAATATCAACCATTTTCTTCTTATTATCTTTGGTATCTAATAGACATTTCATTTTATCATCGATGACATTCAATCAATTTTAACATTTACAAAAAACACTTGTTTTAATGAATTTGCGAACAAATTTATGAACGAAAGACAAAAGGCTGAATTAGAAGGAAATAAAGGAAAAAGTTTATTTTGCAAGATTTCACTTAATGGATCATATGGTTACGATGCAATGAATACACAAAATTACACAAAGACTAAAATCATACATGCACAGAAGGCACGCGTTGCATGTATGTCAAATAAGTTTAAAAACATAAGAGAAATAGGTGAAGATACGTATCAAGTGATGCTTAAAGATAGATTTTATAGATGTGAAACATGTTTACAAGAGGCATTCTTCACTTTAGATAATGCTAAATACTGGTATTTGGTTTTCATTTATGATTTTATGTATAAATGCATGAATGTTAATCGTTTTCATTTCATTGAAGGTGATACTGATTCATCTTATTGGGCAATCGCTGGCGACCCAAATCTTCCTAACACTCAAGCATTTCAAGCAATTGTTACTGATAAACAATTTTATGATAAAAACATTTACAAATTCGCACCTTTTGATTTCTTTTGTTTTGATGAGAAATTTAAACCTAAATTAAAGAATAAAGCTGAAGAAAAAGCACATGAGAAGAAGTTATTGGGTTTAGCAATTGAGAAACAAGGTGATAACATGGTTGCTTTATGCCCCAAGTGTTATACATCATTCAACGGTTCAATTGATGGAAGTGATTTTAAAAAGATTGCACAAAAAATGAAAGGAGTTAGTTTACGACAAAATAAACAATTAACACCTAAAAATTATTTGGATATAATAAATGATAAAGTGATATTTGATGGTCAGAATATTAATTTACAACTTAAAAACGGGTCAATGACTCGCTTAACAATCGGTAAGACTGCATTAACAGGAGCACACACTAAGGCTGTATGTTGTGAAAATGGATGTTGTATGCCGTTTATTTAATGAAATGCCACAGAAGAGACAAAAGGAACCGTTGAATGATGGTTTTGATTCTTGATCAAAGAGGTGGGCACCCTTAAAACATTTATTTTATTTTTATATAAATGGATAACGTAGATTTAGAAAATTTAATTGATGATTTAGTACGTGATCAAAATTTTCTTAGTTATTATGATTTAAAAGCATATCTCCAAAAATATGATGAAAATATAACGGATGATGATATGGATTATTATTATTCATATTATGATAATGAATTTTTGAAATATCATGATAAATAATTTCTAAAATTAAAGATAAAATTAAAAATAATGAATATACAAAGGAAAAAACTAAATCACAACTTAAACATTTGAAAGATTTCAAAAATGAAGTATTAACAGAAGAAGATATTGATGAATTATATAAATTATATAATCCTGAGCCACAAAAAACAAAGAAACAAAACGCCCGGGTCCTTCAGACCAAAAATGATGCACAAGCTTTAATTTATGATTCATTAGTTAAACCACATTCAGCCCAACTTTTAAATGAAGATCAACTTTTGGAATTCATCCTTCAACATAAACTCGAAGCAGGAAAGTATATCAAACCTTTATATACAGCATATTTAAAACAAATGAATAGAATACATCCGGAATTAATGAAAGGGAATGAATTCCAAAACTTCATCATCCAAAATCAAAGCAGATAAAATTAAACCACTCACAACACCAAAACCTCCAGCAGTAGTACCTCCTCCAGCAGTAGTACCTCCTCCAGCAGTTAATACCTTCATCATTCACTTTATTATATCCATTTCAAACATTAAAGAAGCAAAAAGATTTTAAAAGGGATTTCAAGATATTAAATAAACCAACTGACCCAAAATTCAACCGTTAAAGGAAAAATTTGGTCGCCCTTCATTTGCACCATATCCATATTCATACGAAATCGATCATTGAATATTCAAAAGGAAACGTTACTTATTTATTTGCCATTAACATTAACACAAGATATTTATATTGCATTCCGGTGAAAGGGAAAACAGAACAGGAAACAAGAAGAGCTATTCAATACTTACTAGATCATGAAAGAGTAGATAATATCAGGGGTGATGTGATAAAGGATTTCAGGCAACTATGACTCATTATTTCCCACAAATTAATTTTTACTTTTCATCCTCTCCATATACGTTTCATAATAAAATAGTTGATGCGGTAATGAGAACTCTTAGAGATGCGTTAGGGGTTAACGGTCAGATATACTGGGATGGAAATCATGACTCCATCATACAACAGTTAGTATATTATTATAATAATACATGGCATAGAACTATAAACATGAAACCAGTGGAAATGAAAAATGATATTTCAAAAGAATGGGAATATATTAGAAAGCAAATGGAAAGGTTGAATGATGTTAAACGTGAACAAATTAATTCGGGGCTCATGAATTTTAAACAAGGGGATAAAGTTTTGATTCATCTCGATTATGGAAAAACTGATAAATCAATGACAAAAAGAAGACGAAGATTTGACACAATAGCTGAATTTGTTAGATATATTAACGGTAATGTATTAGTTGAAGTTGACAATAAATTAATAGAAATTCCGATTTATTTTATTACTCCATTATATTTAAATAATATTTAATTTTTTTTTATTTCGTAAGAAATGAGTGACAACAAAGCAGTCAAGAGTCCAGACGATGAATATAAAAAGAAACTAAACAGAATTAAATCAAAAATATGCTATTACAAAAAGAAGCCGCAATGTGGTGGGGTTGAAAACGATCAAGAAATAATCGAAAAATTAGAAACTTATCGTTCAATCCTCAAACTGAGTGAAGCAAAAATAAAAGAATTTAATAGAATAAATAAATTGATTGGAAGAGATGAATTTAATAAAGATGAATTTTTAAACTCAATCCAAAATTAATTTTTATTTTTCTTTGACAACATCTCTCTTTCCATCATTACTGCATAACCACATTTTCTCAGTTTTAGTGGTTTGTTATTTTTAGCAAGTTCTCGCAGCATTTTTATCGTTTCCTCCCTTGTTATGATTCGTGGTAAATTTTGAGCTTGCGGGGTATTCATTTATATAAAAATAAAATTTTGTTATCAGTTATTTTATCGTTAATGGTTTTCAGGTTATTCAATAATTAATTCAAATCATAACACCATGTTATCATGTGCTACCAGGTCATTCAACTTCTCTGAAAAAATGAGACAACATGACATTTTGACAACAACATGAAAAATGATTTGTCATGACTTCATCGTAATGAGTGTAAATGACCCAAAAATAATGTTTAGGTGAAGAAGTGAGATCTCACCTCTTTTCTCACCTCTTGCTTTGTAGAACGAAGAGCATTCATTATACTTTGCATTTGGTACATGTCATCTTTGACCGAACGAATGAGTCTCAATTGTTTGTTATATTGTATGTATTCGTATTCTTCATTTATGGCTTCATGAACGATAGCAGTTGTTGTGTTCTCTGATGTTGACATATCTGTCATTTCATACAAAATAATAAAACTAACTTTATTTTCTGACTTTCACAAAAGACCAAAAATAAACGCTTTACATGTATTTTTCAGCAACTTCGTCAAATAATTTTATAGCTTTATCTATCTCATCTACTTCAAACGTTTCGTTACCTTTCGTGGGAGCACCATACATTTTCTCAAAAACTTCAAGCAGTTCTGTTTCAGCAGCTCTCATATCATTAACAAACACAACCTTGACTCTATTGACTGTACTGTCATATCTTTGAGTTATATTATATGTCCTTCCTATCTTATATCTTTTTGTGTTGAAGTCCTTCGGTTTCTGAACGATGTAAAGTAAGCCTTCACTGCAACGTTCCATATCGAATGAACCATATGTTATGAAGTTATATCCAACAACTGGGTCTAACCATAACAAAACTATTGGTATAAGACTTTTGTCTATAAGATATGCTCTTGTTCCATGAAATGTTACTGATATCATAAGCTCAGGATTTCTTGTCAAAATTTTCTGAGTTGAAGCATTTCTAACCCAGTCGTTTGTTTTCTTTCCAGATGGAGATATAATGTCTGACAAAGAATATTTGTTGTATTTCTTACAGTATCTTACGTTTAAATCACCTATTCTAACCACTTTGGTGTCATTGTCTATCTTTCTAACTGTTTCAAACTCAATGTTTGTCATTACTGTCTTTACATACAAAATAAAAAAATAAATAAAAATAAAATTAGCGTCAATGGTTTTCTAACTAATGAAATTCATGATTTTTGAAGAACTGAAGGTGCTACCATGTTGTCATGATGACGACATGAAATTGTGTCAACATCACGAGAGGAAAGCAATAATGAATTATTTTTGAAGAACTGAAGGTGCTACCATGTTGTCATGATGACGACATGAAATTGTGTCAACATCACGAGAGGAAGGCAATAATGAATTATTTTTGAAGAACTGAAGGTGCTACCATGTTACCGGGTGCTACCAGGTAATTTAATTTCTTTTAAAAATGGTGACAACATGACATTTTGACAACAACATAGGAGGAAGGCAATAATGAATTATTTTTGAAGAACTGAAGGTGCTACCATGTTGTCATGATGACGACATGAAATTGTGTCAACATCACGAGAGGAAGGCAATAATGAATTATTTTTGAAGAACTGAAGGTGCTACCATGTTGTCATGATGACGACATGAAATTGTGTCAACATCACGAGAGGAAAGCAATAATGAATTATTTTTGAAGAACTGAAGGTGCTACCATGTTACCGGGTGCTACCAGGTAATTTAATTTCTTTTAAAAATGGTGACAACATGACATTTTGACAACAACATAGGAGGAAGGCAATAATGAATTATTTTTGAAGAACTGAAGGTGCTACCATGTTGTCATGATGACGACATGAAATTGTGTCAACATCACGAGAGGAAGGCAATAATGAATTATTTTTGAAGAACTGAAGGTGCTACCATGTTACCGGGTGCTACCAGGTAATTTAATTTCTTTTAAAAAATGGTGACAACATGACATTTTGACACAACACATAGGAGGAAGGCAATAATGAATTATTTTTGAAGAACTGAAGGTGCTACCATGTTGTCATGATGACGACATGAAATTGTGTCAACATCACGAGAGGAAGGCAATAATGAATTATTTTTGAAGAACTGAAGGTGCTACATGTTGTCATGATGACGACATGAAATTGTGTCAACATCACGAGAGGAAAGCAATAATGAATTATTTTTGAAGAACTGAAGGTGCTACCATGTTACCGGGTGCTACCAGGTAATTTAATTTCTTTTAAAAAATGGTGACAACAATGACATTTTGACAACAACATAGGAGAGGAAGGCAATAATGAATTATTTTTGAAGAACTGAAGGTGCTACCATGTTGTCATGATGACGACATGAAATTTGTGTCAACATCACGAGAGGAAGGCAATAATGAATTATTTTTGAAAGAACTGAAGGTGCTACCATGTTACCGGGGTGCTACCAGGTAATTTAATTTCTTTTAAAAATGGTGACAACATGACATTTTGACAACAACATAGGAGGAAGGCAATAATGAATTATTTTTGAAGAACTGAAGGTGCTACCATGTTGTCATGATGACGACATGAAAATTGTGTCAACATCACGAGAGGAAAGCAATAATGAATTATTTTTGAAGAACTGAAGGTGCTACTATGTTACCATGTGCTACCAGGTAATTTAATTTCTTTTAAAAATGGTGACAACATGACATTTTGACAACAACATAGGAGGAAGGCAATAATGAATTATTTTTGAAGAACTGAAGGTGCTACCATGTTGTCATGATGACGACATGAAATTGTGTCAACATCACGAGAGGAAAGCAATAATGAATTATTTTTGAAGAACTGAAGGTGCTACCATGTTACCGGGTGCTACCAGGTCATTTAATTTCTTTTAAAAATAGTGACAACATGACATTTTGACAACAACATAGGAGGAAGGCAAAAATAAATTCAAATCATACTTTATAAAGCTTCATTTACAGGTATTTCATCGTCAGTAAATGAATCCTCATCATCGTTTGGTTCAACTTGTTTATATAATCCTTTCATTTCTTCTTTCAAAACATAACACCATGTTTGTTTACCGTCTATTCTTCTATGTTTCCTATCACATTTATCCTTAATACTCATTTGGAAATTCTTGTCTTTCATGTCTGATGGTTTGCAGAATAGAGCATTTTCACACGTCATACCTGCACACAATTCATCATAATGTGTATTTATCCATACATCTAAAGGATTTGATGATAATTCGATTAAATCTTGTTTGGCTTCAGTCATCGGTATGATTCGTACATTAAATGATGAAAGGTCATATTGCATAAAATACGTCAGTAAATTATCATAAAATTCCTTAGTGCATGAATTCATCAAATTCTTGAAGTAATCAAATTGACCCTTGAATTTACCATTAACTCTTAAAACTACATATCTTCTGTCTCCAACTTCAATTTTGACAGGGTAGACGTTATTAGTTACGAAAATGAAGTTTGCAACATTCTGAGCAGTTCTTCTGGGTTGATTCTTTTCATTAATTCTAATCTCATTATCCGTTATAATTGATTTCAAAGCGTTGAAGTTTGCAGTCTGTCTTCACCTACATTCTTGAGTTCATTAAGTACAAGAAACATTTTATTCTCAACTACTGAATTGAAATTACCCGTTAACTCACTTATTTCAGTAATGTTTTTACATGAATAACCAGCGAGAAGTTCAGAAATAATGTCTGTAAATCTGTTTTTACCTGTTCCCTGAAGTCCTTTCAAAATAATTGCTGTTTCATTCTTGATTCCAGGATGTTGAATCATTGATGCAATCCAGCCGAGAAGGTATTTATACACTTCATCGTTATTATCACAAATGGCTTTCTTTAATGAAATTCATAAACATCTCAATTTTTGAGTAATCAGGTTTTTCAAGAATGTTGTATTTATAACCCTGAAACGTTGAGAAAACATCGGGGGAATCAGATTTAAAGCAAACACCCTTAACTGTTAATGAAGACAATTGATTTAATAGTACATCCCATGCTGTTATTGTTTTACCTTCTTCTTTAAATAATTTAATCATTTTAAGTGACTCTTTCATGTTTGACTGAAGAACGAATGATATTTGATTCATTTTGTCGTGGATGTTGTAATCTTTCTGAATGAAGTATTTGTTTCCATAATCTACAAAACGGATTACACGTGATAAATCCTCAATTACTTCAGAACTGTTTTTATACTGATGATTTTCAGCCTTGCGTCTAATATCTGTTATCAAAAACGAGTCATCAAGTTTTATATCAAATGTTATTTTTGGCTTACGTAATAAAGGCAAAACATATTCATCATAATATTCCTTTTGATAAAGTTTTAGAATCTTCACCAAAACAAATGGAGAAGTCATTAAATGTGCATATCTACTACGTGCTTTTTCAAAATTACTTTTTGCATTTTCAGTTAAATTGCAGAAGTTATAAACGTTATCGTAGGCTTCATTAATTAAATGATTAGGTAACGAATTAATTGCTTGAAACAGTGTGAATAATGTAACTTCTTTTTCTAAATTCATGTTTCCACCGTCATTATGTACTTCAAAATCACAGATGCCATCAACTATGCTCTGAGCTAGTTTATCGTCAATGTTTACATCTTTGTTTTCATTCATGATACTCTTTATTTCTTCATTCTTCTATTCAACTCTTACCTTAATATTCAAATCATTTAATATATCATTCACTGTTCTGGTTAATGTTGAATCATAACTTCCACGAATGAATGAGTATGTATTGATTGGTTCTGTTGCATTCTTGCGAACTCTTGAATCAGCCATAACTACTAAAGAACGCTTTGAATCATCCATAGAAGTCATTATGTCAATATCATAATCATTGCAGGAATAACATTTAATCATTCTGTTCGAAACTGCATAGAAGAAATTAGTGTTGCAATAAATGTGAAGACCTCCTGAAGCGGTTTTAACGATAACATCTTTATCCGAAAGTTTTGATAAAATGTCTTTTCTAACTATTTCTTTAAGTTCATCATCGTATGATTTATTGATATCAACATCTATAATCGTTAAATTTGATATTTTATTTACTAATAAAGCCATACCAGTTTTCCTTCCTCTTCCTCCATCATGTTTGAGGTAGTTATGTAAATCAATCTTGTTTTCACCAATTCTTTCGTTGAGGGTTTTAGTTTCTGCCACAACTAATTCCTCAACTAATGAATCAATAACTTTTTCATCAGAAACGATATAGTCACTGTTGTTGTTTGTTGCCACAACTAATTCCTCAGCTAATTCTTCAACTAATGAATCAATAACTTTTTCATCAGAAACGATATAGTCACTGTTGTTGTTTGTTGCCACAACTAATTCCTCAGCTAATTCTTCAACTAATGAATCAATAACTTTTTCATCAGAAACGATATAGTCACTGTTGTTGTTTGTTGCCGTCATTTATATAGGAATAAAAAAATAAAAATAATTTTAAAACTAACTTTATTTTTGGGCTGCATCATATTTCCTATGTTGTTGTCAAAATGTCATGTTGTCACCATTTTTAAAAGAAATTAAATTACCTGGTAGCACCCGGTAACATGGTAGCACCTTCAGTTCTTCAAAAAATAATTCATTATTGCCTTCCTCTCGTGATGTTGACACAATTTCATGTCGTCATCATGACAACATGGTAGCACCTTCAGTTCTTCAAAAATAATTCATTATTGCCTTCCTCCTATGTTGTTGTCAAAATGTCATGTTGTCACTATTTTTAAAAGAATTAAATTACCTGGTAGCACCCGGTAACATGGTAGCACCTTCAGTTCTTCAAAAATAATTCATTATTGCTTTCCTCTCGTGATGTTGACACAATTTCATGTCGTCATCATGACAACATGGTAGCACCTTCAGTTCTTCAAAAATAATTCATTATTGCCTTCCTCCTATGTTGTTGTCAAAATGTCATGTTGTCACTATTTTTAAAAGAAATTAAATTACCTGGTAGCACCCGGTAACATGGTAGCACCTTCAGTTCTTCAAAAATAATTCATTATTGCTTTCCTCTCGTGATGTTGACACAATTTCATGTCGTCATCATGACAACATGGTAGCACCTTCAGTTCTTCAAAAATAATTCATTATTGCCTTCCTCCTATGTTGTTGTCAAAATGTCATGTTGTCACTATTTTTAAAAGAAATTAAATTACCTGGTAGCACCCGGTAACATGGTAGCACCTTCAGTTCTTCAAAAATAATTCATTATTGCTTTCCTCTCGTGATGTTGACACAATTTCATGTCGTCATCATGACAACATGGTAGCACCTTCAGTTCTTCAAAAATAATCATTATTGCCTTCCTCCTATGTTGTTGTCAAAATGTCATGTTGTCACTATTTTTAAAAGAAATTAAATTACCTGGTAGCACCCGGTAACATGGTAGCACCTTCAGTTCTTCAAAAATAATTCATTATTGCTTTCCTCTCGTGATGTTGACACAATTTCATGTCGTCATCATGACAACATGGTAGCACCTTCAGTTCTTCAAAAATAATTCATTATTGCCTTCCTCCTATGTTGTTGTCAAAATGTCATGTTGTCACCATTTTTAAAAGAAATTAAATTACCTGGTAGCACATGGTAACATGGTAGCACCTTCAGTTCTTCAAAAATAATTCATTATTGCTTTCCTCTCGTGATGTTGACACAATTTCATGTCGTCATCATGACAACATGGTAGCACCTTCAGTTCTTCAAAAATAATTCATTATTGCCTTCCTCCTATGTTGTTGTCAAAATGTCATGTTGTCACCATTTTTAAAAGAAATTAAATTACCTGGTAGCACATGGTAAAACGCTTGTGAAAAAAACAGGTGAAAAAAAAGGTGAGATCTCACCTCTTCACCTAAAAATTATTTTTGGTGTAAATTTATGATAAAAATAAATGATTCATTGAACTCTACACCATGCGTAAACTGTCATGTAAGGTGGCATGTATTCTTTACTTTGTCCTGTTGTTTGTGTATATCCTGAAACGAAATGTGTATGGTTTCCTTCTCCCTGAGTGTCACTCCAGTAACAATTTATAGCAAACTTAACATCATCTTTAACATCATATCCTTTACCTTTTGTCATTCCTGACCAATCCCAATATCTATGCTTATGCCAACCCGCTTGAGATGTGCTTAAATCTATGTAGTGACTGTGTGCAGGTAAATTTTCACCTGTAATCGTTTTACTTCCACCCATTTCCTTTGAAGAGTTTGCACAATACAAAAACCTGTCGACTATTTGTTCCCATGCACCAACACCAAACATTACTTGAGGACCTCTTGCATCCATAGACGTATAAATAGAACCTACTGGGTTCATTAAATCAAACATATGAGATAATATAGGATTGTCTATTTTGAACTTAAAATATAGTGCAACTATTTCAGGTTTCTTCTGGTTTGTGTCGGAATATTTTTTATAATATAATCTTATGTTTTCAGGGTAGGTAAAATCTTGACTATAATATTTATTTTTGTCATCCGTATAATAATATACTATTCTCGTTTTTTCTATTGCATTATATCTTTTATATCTATAATAATCTAAATATAATGTTAACTTTTGTTCATCTACATGTGGTGTTCTGACGTCATCTCCATAGTCATAATAATATGGTGCTGGAGCTAGGTTAGACAATGTCATATCTGTCATTTCATAAACACTTAAATATTTCTTTTGTTCGTCTCCATATAAGTTTAAGTAACAGTTGTTGTCTAATGGAACTTTAACTTGTGTACCATCATTCTTTATATAGCTTACATACATTTCATTGTTATTTTTCGGAATGAGTTTACACCGCATACCATTTCTTAAGGACTGTACAAACTGCCATCTAAAATATTTATTTTCTTCATTGACAGAAAAGTCACCAACAATAGTTTCAATATTTTTAGTTGTTCCTATCAAACTTTGGTATATTCCATTAACATATTCATTATCTGCCTTCTTCTCTAACTCACTGTTGACATATTCCTTATCTGCTTTAAGGTCTAAACATCCTGAAACCCACCCTGTATCAGCTTTAGTTTTTAAAATCTTTGATGCCCATTCATGATACCATTCAACCCTTTCTTTAATTTCATTATCTTTTTCATTAACATATTCCTTATCTGCTTTCTTCATTAACTCACTAGCCACATATTCCTTATCTGCCTTCTTCATTAACTCACTAGCCACATATTCCTTATCTGCTTTAAGGTCTAACTCACTAGCCACATATTCCTTATCTGCCTTCTTCATTATGTCATTTAGGAAACCTTTTATGAATTCCTCATTTAAATTAAATCTTCCAATCTTCAAAACTTTAGGAAATGCATTTAATGCGTAATATCTTTGTTCTTCTGGTGGAATTGATGTTATATCATCCGTTATTCCTTTAATTTTTGAATTCATAAATAAAATTTCTTTTATATTTGATATCACTGCACCACCTTTGCAAACGAATTCGAAACGCTCATTTTTCAATACTATCTCCAAATCTCCATATTTCAACCTTTGCGTTTGTTCTGCCGTCTTTGAATTATATGCATATATGGCGTATGTAATGGTCTGAAGGACCTGGGTGCTTTGTGCCTTATTTTGTTGTGGTTGCTGTTGTTTAATCATTTATTATGATTTAAAAATATTTAATCTGTTATCTCATCAGCTATTTTTTCTATTTGAAATTGCCATAATATTTCATTCATGAATTCTAAATCACAATCAAATAGGTCAGTTATTCTAAATTTAATATTTGATAAATCTTTTGAATGAAGAATAAATGAATTCCCGGATAATTGAAACGGATATGATAAAGAAAATATGTTTAAGTTGATGGATAAAATGTTTTGTATTGATGGGTAAGAGTTAGGGTCTAATGTTTGATGTGAAAATCTCATTGGGGTATTAACTTTATCACATTTGATTAAAATGAAATTGGAACCAGTGTCAGAATACAAAACATCCCCAACATCTTTTTCAAAATTTAATATCCCCAACAATGAACGAAGATGAGGAGTACAAAATTTAATTTTCAGCGGAAATTTAACAAGGTTATTTATTTCATCAAGTTCAAAAAGTTTATCAGGTTTTGATTTAAAATTTCCTTCATACCATACGATAAATGATTCATTTAAATAACTTAAAATCATGTTAATATCCCATTTCGCGATCACATTATTTATATACATATCATACGTTTTTTCATGGTCATCTTTAATAAATGATATATAATCTGAAGGGTCTAAAAGAATGGGATTAAATTTACCACTCACAGAAACGAGAGTAACATTATAAATTCCACTAACTGTTAAATTTAATTCACAACTATTATTCGAAATAATATTGATAATTGACATTTTTATTACGATTAAAAATATGGTAAAGCGTTATTTTCCAGTGATAAATAAAACTAGAATAAGATTACCTCAAGAATTCATAAATTCAACGAATAAGAAATTCATTCATGTTATAAATTTTAGTGTTTTCAGAAAATACGAGTCAATGTCATATTCATCAACAGGTTATATTTCACTTCATTCAAATTTAGTTCAATCAAACCCATATAATGACCATTTCATAAGATTTTCAGATAGTATTAAAAATGTAATTGATAGATTAAAATATGAACAGATTGACAATATCGAATTTTTGGAATTTTGGTTTAAATATCCCGATGGAAAAAAGATTGAAGTTAAAGATAAAGCTGATACTATAACAAAAACAATTACAATGACCGATCCGGATAGTGGGGAACAAAAAGAAATAAAACAAACGATAGAAACTGGTGAAAGGTCAATTATTATTGATTATGATTCAAAGGATTATTATTCGATAATGTTAATGCTTGAATATTAAATAGCCTTAACAAAGAATTTTTCAAGTGATATTTTATATTCATCAACTATTTTATTATAAATATCATTATGTGTTAAATGAAGTTCAGTTGTTGTTCCGTTCTTTGATATCTTAATTGTGCTAATATCCTTTATAGGATTTATTTTTGCAACTGTTCCGCAGCATGAAACCTCATCATCTATGAAAAATTGAATCTTAACGTCTGAATCTTGAACATCACAAAGAATGGCGATAATGTGAATTAATGATTCATAAGGTAAAATAATTAAACCGGATTGATCAATTAAATTTATTATTGAATCATAATTATTAATTATTATATCACGGTAAATTTTCATTAATTTTGAATTAATGTCTATTTTATATGGGTTCTCGATGTTTGATGAAAGAGGTGGGGGTATGTTGGATAAGTGGGAATTTCAACAGGTTCTTTACCAGGTTCAGATAAAATGATTGGGTCTTCATCTTCTTTATTTTGCTCCTCCTTTTTCGGTAAGTCACGAGTTAATAAATTTGGTTGAGTTGCTGACCTTGTTAATTCAGGGCTAACATTAACTTTAACATTTTGAATAATTCGTGATTTATCATCATTTACGTTATAACCAACCGTAATCTCTGCTTTTGCGTTAGTGTTCTTTTGACTAGTGAAACGTCTTCTCATTTATATTCGAATAAAAAAAAGAAAAATATATTTAAAGTTTTATTTAGTTGTTACGGTAATATCCCAAGGTTCATCCTTGTTTGCTTATACTTTCTTTGTAACTGCACCAATTATGTTATTGATATTGCTTTGAGTTTCTTCCAGTCTTATTTTATCATTTACAATATCTTTAATCATTTCATTACATGCATTCTTAAAACCATCTGATTTTTCTAATTTACGTCTATCACTTTCTTTAATTAAATCAAAGTTATAACCTTGTTGAGAATAAAGTGGTTTCTTTATCAATTCCTTGAACGCTTCTGAAAGTGAAGATGAAGAAATTCTTGCCACTTGAATTGGTTTAAATTCTGCTTTCATTGCTTCTTTCTGTTCATTGAACACTGGATCGAATAAAGCAACTTTAAAGAATTTCTTAGCTGAAATTTCGGGTCTAATATTTGCATATTGACCATCAAACTGGTTAGAATATCGTGGTAATCCATCCGGTCCCTCTTCAATAGCATTTAATTCTTCATTGAAATAAGAATATGGATTATGACGGTATGAATTAATTGGACCATTTTCACCTTCTCCAATGTATTGTTTAACAGCTTTTCCATTTTCATCAAATTGCATAGGATAACGTTCATTATATGCTTTACGTTTAGGATAATCCGTCATTGTTAATTTATAACCATTTATGACTTTAATATTACCTTGACCATCAGTAACGAAAACTTCATTTATACCATCAGGTTTTCCATTTGGACCCGTAATGTCTGCTTCATGTGCTTCCCAATTTGGACCTTGACGTTTGGCATATGCTTGAGCTTCTGGTAATGTTAAAACGTTTCTCATTTGTTTAACATCTTTTTGAAGACCAGCAACAATATGAACTAATTCTTTCATTCCATCAGGAACTTTCATAGTTCTATTATATGCACCCTTTTTGTTTGTTCCTTGTTTTAATGGAACCTGTAGAAAATTTGCTATTTCTGTCATGTTTAATTATAAATAAAAAATAAAAATTAATTATAAAAAGTTAATCAAATTTAACACTTCCTTTATTTAAATCAACTATTATTTTTCCATGTTCACCCAATTGCTGATATTGTGTGTAAAGTTCATTAATGCTCATTGGTAAATTCACTTGATAAAGCATAACGTTCAACTGTTGACGACTAAAACCACTGAAAATGAAAAGGGTGGACAGGTTTGATTTAATGTTTGTGCTTAATGCTTTAAAGTATTGAACAGCCATAAAGAATGAACATTGAATATGTCGACATTGAGTTAATAACTGATTAAAATATGATTTCTCATTTGTTATTAGTTTTGATTTCACGGCATCATCTAGAAAAATTAGTGAATGCAAAAATTCTTTATCAAAATTTGAAATAGAAAGTGTTTCAAATAATTCATCCCGTTGTTTATCAATAATTTTATCCTCTAATCCTTGCTTCTTGATTGTATTATATAATTCTTTATACATTAAAAAGTTTTTTAAATAATCTTCTGCTTCTTCTTGTGATAAATAAATAATTGGAATTTTGATTAAATGCTTTAAAGATTCAAATGTATCATCTGAAGGTGAACCTGAACGGTTGATATAAATTAACACATGTGAATAGGGGGAAGTGTTAGCAATAATGATAATTTGTTTTAATATCGTTAATGTTTTACCTTTATTTTGTTTACCAATTGCTGCAGTGATTGAATTTAAGTAACATTCAGAATATGGAATTTTCATTAATTTTTCCTTAGATAGAGCATTTCTATTATCACTCAATGCTTCATTAATCATATCATCTACGTATGTATTATATACTCCTGCTAATTCTTCATAAGGGGTGGATGAATTTAAATCCATTTAATCAAAAATAAATTTATAATTTTAAACATTTCTATTCATCAATATTTCATCATATGAACTTCTATACTGTGGTGGTGTTCCTGTTGGATGATATTTCAAACCTTCATCCAGTGTCCATGTCCAATATGTAGTCCTAGTAAACCAAACCTGAGGAGGATTTGTCACCTTTGAACAGTAAGTGTCATTTTCACCCTGAATGATTGGATAAGCTTTCACTTGTACTGTAACTTGTGAGTTGAAAGTTTCTAATCCATCAAAGAATATACCCGCTCCATTACGTTGAACTGGAATAGTGCATAAGAATGAAGTTTGGTCTTTCCATGTTCTAGCTGATGGCGTGCCATCATCTGCATTCAGTGGTCTAGTTAATGAGTCCTCGTATTCTTCCGTGCATTCATTCACTCCATCTAAATCAGAAGCTTGAAGCATACGTGTAAAGAATATGTCACCCACTGTGGTCATCGCTTGATCGGGGAAGTTTCTGGAATCTATAGTGACCTGAAGACCTCGAAGCATTGGATTTTCTAAAACTGTTCTTTGCATTGCATTCTTCGGAAATGTTAACACAACATCTGTAACATTATGAAGAGCGTATGAGAAATCCGAGCTAATACCTTCAGGAGTGATGCATCCTCCATTTAGTGAACGAACGTCAATATGTTGAGCTGGAATCATGAATGGATCTTCCTTACTGAATAAACGTGGTATTGCTTTAACTGATTCTTCAATTAAACCGTATCCTGGTGTAATGCATTTATCCTCTAAAACTTCCATCTTTGTGCATGAAATAATAACGTCATCAACTGTTGCGTCAGCAGATGTAGCGGCTAAGCCTGTAATTAATTTGGTAGGAAGTCCGATTTGTTGGAATTTGCGATCATATTTATAAACATGATTCATAATCTTTTCATAATTTTCATCAGTTATCTTTTCATAAACGTAATTTTGTAAATCAGCAACTCTTAACGGGTCAACCTGACAAAATACTAAAGTATCCCTGAAAACATAATATTTAAGAATGATATCACCAAATGATTTAGGATAATCATCGAACGCCTGAAATGCTAACAAATCATTTACCGGAATAATCATATCAAAAGTGACATCAACTTCTTCATTTGCGTTCTTGAAAACTTCTGAAGGGTCAATATATTTTCCACATACTGAGTTATCATATTTTTGAACATTATTATATAACGAATGAACAAACTTTTTAACTTTCCTTTCTGATTTTGGTTTATATGTTGCAAATGCGAAAGATTCACGGGCGCAATCCATTTGAAGATAACCGGCATCACCTCTTTCAGTTTCTACTTCTAATTGTTTAAAGCTTTGATTTGATGATTTGTAACCAACGAATAAACGCATGCATTTAAAAGCGGCATCACATGTGAAAGCTTTATTTGAAACTAGAGTTGCTTTAACTTTGCGTTTAATATATGTGTCACCTAATTGGTTCACATCATGAGCTGGATTTGTAATTCTTAAATGAGTTTGTTTATCATCAAAATATGGAGTATCAGAGTCATAGCATGAACTTTCAAGTTCTCTATAATATCTTCTACCGTCATTCTTTGCAAATATTTCATTTATCTTTTCGAATGAATGAAACACATTTCCATTAATTGGTTTGGTGTTTGGCACCAAATAGTTAGTCGTCATTTATTATTAAATAAAAAATCAAAATTAAAATATGAAAATGAATTTTTAATTTTAATGAAATAATCAACTATGGCTGCAGGTATATTTAAGAAACTGTGGGATAAAGTAAAAAGAGGAGCGCATAAAGTTTGGGAAACAATGAAGAAAGGAGCAAATTGGATATTTAAGAATAAAGAAGCAATTAGTGACGTTGCTGAATCAATAACACCAAAAGCCGCCCCAATAAGAGAAATATTAAATAAAGGAGAAAAAGTTTATCAAAGACTTCAACCGATACTAAGATAAAAATAATATTTATTTATTTTTCCACTATCTACCCCCTATTTTATTAAGTATTCCTTCAGCAATTCCACCAACTGCGTTACCTGCTTGTGCTCCCATCGCCGGATTACCTGCTTTAGCACCTAATACTCCACCTATGATAGTTCCTGCCGTTTTCGCTACTGGTGCCAAAAAGTTTGCAATGGGTTTAATAATCTTTTGATGAACCCAACCCGCAGCTTTCTTAATTCCATCCCATAATTTTTTAAAGAATCCTGCAGCCATTTCTGATTTAATATTAATTAAAAAATATATTTCATCACTTATATTCTAATTTTTATTTAATGATAAATGAAACCAATTTTAAAAATAAATGAAACAGAGGAGGAAGAAATAAATGAAAGTGAAAATGTTCAACAAAAAATAAACGTTGTTAAACCAATTACTGAAATAAAAATTTTTTCATCTGTTGAAGAATTTAATGACTATTATGCTAACAATAAAAAATTATTTGAAGAATTGACAACATGTAAATTGAATAAAATGTTTAAAGTTGATGGATTCAAAATTTCAAAAATAAAAGGAGTGGTTAGTTTGAAATCTATTCCTCAATCAAGAATCACCTCATTAATGAAAATAGATGATTTAACAAAAAGAATAGAAGAGATTGAAGAAAGAATGAATCAAATAATTGATTTCATAAATTCAAATAATCATTAGTTTCTAATTTATTTTTCTCGTTTATGAGGTCTTTGATTATGACTCCATTGATTTCATTCATGATTTAAACAATGTTTAATTAATCATGGAATATCTGACATCATCTATATATAGCTTCTTTTAAAATTAATGTTAATTTTTTTAATGTGTTTATTTCATTATGGTAGTGAATCTTTTACCATAATCTCCTAAATGTTTTCTTATCTTATTGGTTTTCCATTCATTATATGAAACTGAATAAACTTTATCTTTATCTTTGCATCTTTCATCACTTCCAATATATTTATATCTCAGTTTTGATTTATTGGTTTCATATTCATTAATGTTTTATGTATTCAGGATTAACAATTCTATAATATTGCTTCCCTTTAAATCTTTGAATATAAACGGCATACACCATCCTCTAAAATTCGATAATCTATTTTATCTGGTTTTACTTGTTGGGTCATTTATGTAAGAATAAATAAATAAATTATTTTAAAATTAATGTGTTAAAATAATGATACAAAATCGCTCGATATTGTATGAATTCTTACGTTTACAAAAAAAGTCACACAACCCATCATATATACTACTTACTGGCAGAACTTCTACTGGTAGAGTTTATACTGGCAGAACTTCTACTGGCAGAACTTCTACTGGTAGAGTTTATACTGGCAGAACTTCTACTGTTTCCCTCAAAATTGAATACTTTAGCAGAACTTCTACTGGTAGAGTTTATACTGGCAGAACTTCTACTGGTAGAGTTTATACTGGTAGAGTTTATACTGGCAGAACTTCTACTGGCAGAGTTTATACTGGCAGAACTTCTACTAGTAAAGTTTCTACTGGTAGAACTTCTACTGGCAGAATTTCTACTGGTTATATATGGTGTCAATTTTTTAAAAAATTTTGAATTCAATGAGTTATATCAAAAATAAAATTCTTGAATAGAGTAAAAAAATTTAAATAATTTATTTAAATATTTTCTTCTGACATTTTTGAATAATTTATTTTTTTAATTCGTAAGAAAATGAGTGGATCAAGATTCGTAACCGTCAATCAATTAATGGATGCTCTTTCACCAATTCTTGAAAATGTTAAACAAGTAGATGTTTATTTCGATGATTATGTAGAAAGTTTATATTATAAAGGTAAACATAATATTAAACCCATTGCTTTTGCATTTGATAATAAATTAATTGAAAATGCAAAAATTTGGGAATTAATTCCAGATATTGAATATATAACGAATATAACTAATAAATGGTTCAAACGAATTCCAACCACAAAGGTTCTTTGTAAATTAATGATCAAAACCGAGGCCAAAGAATTTCATGAATTTACATATCATCCAAATAAAGTTTCAGAACTAGAAAATGAAAAACTTCAGAAAAAATTAAACGATAGACTTTCAAATGATCGTATTGAAAAAATAAATAAACTAGCAGAAGTTGCATTTAATAATGAAATATTTGATGAATATAACCTTGAACTCAGTGATGGGCTTTAAGGACCCGGGCTCAACGAGTCATGATTTATGAAATCAATAATTTGATTCTTTCTTCAATTTTCTATTCTTTTTGTTAAATCATCTATTTTCATTAATGAGGTGATTCTTGATTGAGGAATAGATTTCAAACTAACCACTCCTTTTATTTTTGAAATTTTGAATCCATCAACTTTAAACATTTTATTCAATTTACATGTTGTCAATTCTTCAAATAATTTTTTATTTAGCATAATAGTCATTAAATTCTTCAACAGATGAAAAAATTTTTATTTCAGTAATTGGTTTAACAACGTTTATTTTTTGTTGAACATTTTCACTTTCATTTATTTCTTCCTCCTCTGTTTCATTTATTTTTAAAATTGGTTTCATTTATCATTAAATAAAAATTAGAATATAAGTGATGAAATATATTTTTTAATTAATATTAAATCAGAAATGGCGGCAGGATTCTTTAAAAAATTATGGGATGGAATTAAGAAAGCTGCGGGTTGGGTTCATCAAAAGATTATTAAACCCATTGCAAACTTTTTGGCACCAGTAGCGAAAACGGCAGGAACTATCATAGGTGGAGTATTAGGTACTAAAGCAGGTAATCCGGCGATGGGAGCACAAGCAGGTAACGCAGTTGGTGGAATTGCTGAAGGAATACTTAATAAAATAGGGGTAGATAGTGGAAAAATAAATAAATATTATTTTTATCTTAGTATCGGTTGAAGTCTTTGATAAACTTTTTCTCCTTTATTTAATATTTCTCTTATTGGGGCAGCTTTTGGTTATTGATTCAGCAACGTCACTAATTGCTTCTTTATTCTTAAATATCCAATTTGCTCCTTTCTTCATTGTTTCCCAAACTTTATGCGCTCCTCTTTTTACTTTATCCCACATTTCTTTAAAGAATCCTGCAGCCATAGTTGATTATTTCATTAAAATTAAAAATTCATTTTCATCTTTTAATTTTGATTTTTTATTTATAATAAATGACGACTAACTATTTGGTGCCAAACACTAAACCGATTAATGGAAATGTGTTTCATTCATTCGAAAAGATAAATGAAATATTCGCAAAGAATGACGGTAGAAGATATTATAGAGAACTTGAAAGTTCATGCTATGACTCTGATGCTCCATATTTTGATGATAAACAAACTCATTTAAGAATTACAAATCCGGCTCATGATGTGAACCAATTAGGTGACACATATATTAAACGCAAAGTTAAAGCAACTCTAGTTTCAAATAAAGCTTTCACATGTGATGCCGCTTTTAAATGCATGCGTTTATTCGTTGGTTACAAATCATCAAATCAAAGCTTTAAACAATTAGAAGTAGAAACCGAAAGAGGTGATGCCGGTTATCTTCAGATGGATTGCGCCCGTGAATCTTTCGCATTTGCAACATATAAACCAAAATCAGAAAGGAAAGTTAAAAAGTTTGTTCATTCGTTATATAATAATGTTCAAAAATATGATAACTCAGTATGTGGTAAATATATTGACCCTTCAGAAGTTTTCAAGAAGCAAATGAAGAAGTTGATGTCACTTTTGATATGATTATTCCGGTAAATGATTTGTTAGCATTTCAGGCGTTCGATGATTATCCTAAATCATTTGGTGATATCATTCTTAAATATTATGTTTTCAGGGATACTTTAGTATTTTGTCAGGTTGACCCGTTAAGAGTTGCTGATTTACAAAATTACGTTTATGAAAAGATAACTGATGAAAATTATGAAAAGATTATGAATCATGTTTATAAATATGATCGCAAATTCCAACAAATCGGACTTCCTACCAAATTAATTACAGCTTAGCCGCTACATCTGCTGACGCAACAGTTGATGACGTTATTATTTCATGCACAAAGATGGAAGTTTTAGAGGATAAATGCATTACACCAGGATACGGTTTAATTGAAGAATCAGTTAAAGCAATACCACGTTTATTCAGTAAGGAAGATCCATTCATGATTCCAGCTCAACATATTGACGTTCGTTCACTAAATGGAGGTTGCATCACTCCTGAAGGTATTAGCTCAGATTTCTCATACGCTCTTCATAATGTTACAGATGTTGTGTTAACATTTCCGAAGAATGCAATGCAAAGAACAGTTTTAGAAAATCCAATGCTTCGAGGTCTTCAGGTCACTATAGATTCCAGAAACTTCCCCGATCAAGCGATGACCACAGTGGGTGACATATTCTTTACACGTATGCTTCAAGCTTCTGATTTAGATGGAGTGAATGAATGCACGGAAGAATACGAGGACTCATTAACTAGACCACTGAATGCAGATGATGGCACGCCATTAGCTAGAACATGGAAAGACCAAACTTCATTCTTATGCACTATTCCAGTTCAACGTGATGGAGCGGGTATATTCTTTGATGGATTAGAAACTTTCAACTCACAAGTTACAGTACAAGTGAAAGCTTATCCAATCATTCAGGGTGAAAATGACACTTACTGTTCAAAGGTGACAAATCCTCCTCAGGTTTGGTTTACTAGGACTACATATTGGACATGGACACCGGATGAAGGTTTGAAATATCATCCAACAGGTACACCACCACAGTATAGAAGTTCATATGATGAAATATTGATGAATAGAAATGTTTAAAATTATAAATTTATTTTTGATTAAATGGATTTAAATTCATCCACCCCTTATGAAGAATTAGCAGGAGTATATAATACATACGTAGATGATATGATTAATGAAGCATTGAGTGATAATAGAAATGCTCTATCTAAGGAAAAATTAATGAAAATTCCATATTCTGAATGTTACTTAAATTCAATCACTGCAGCAATTGGTAAACAAAATAAAGGTAAAACATTAACGATATTAAAACAAATTATCATTATTGCTAACACTTCCCCCTATTCACATGTGTTAATTTATATCAACCGTTCAGGTTCACCTTCAGATGATACATTTGAATCTTTAAAGCATTTAATCAAAATTCCAATTATTTATTTATCACAAGAAGAAGCAGAAGATTATTTAAAAAACTTTTTAATGTATAAAGAATTATATAATACAATCAAGAAGCAAGGATTAGAGGATAAAATTATTGATAAACAACGGGATGAATTATTTGAAACACTTTCTATTTCAAATTTTGATAAAGAATTTTTGCATTCACTAATTTTTCTAGATGATGCCGTGAAATCAAAACTAATAACAAATGAGAAATCATATTTTAATCAGTTATTAACTCAATGTCGACATATTCAATGTTCATTCTTTATGGCTGTTCAATACTTTAAAGCATTAAGCACAAACATTAAATCAAACCTGTCCACCCTTTTCATTTTCAGTGGTTTTAGTCGTCAACAGTTGAACGTTATGCTTTATCAAGTGAATTTACCAATGAGCATTAATGAACTTTACACACAATATCAGCAATTAGGAGAACATGGAAAAATAATAGTTGATTTAAATAAAGGAAGTGTTAAATTTGATTAACTTTTTATAATTAATTTTTATTTTTTATTTATAATTAAACATGACAGAAATAGCAAATTTTCTACAGGTTCCATTAAAACAAGGAACAAACAAAAAGGGTGCATATAATAGAACTATGAAAGTTCCTGATGGAATGAAAGAATTAGTTCATATTGTTGCTGGTCTTCAAAAGATGTTAAACAAATGAGAAACGTTTTAACATTACCAGAAGCTCAAGCATATGCCAAACGTCATGGACCAAATTGGGAAGCACATGAAGCAGACATTACAGGACCAAATGGAAAACCTGATGGTATAAATGAAGTCTTTGTTACTGATGGTCAAGGTAATATTAAAGTCATAAATGGTTATAAATTAACTATATCTGATTATCCTAAACGTAAAGCATATAATGAACGTTATCCTATGCAATTTGATGAAAATGGAAAAGCTGTTAAACAATACATTGGAGAAGGTGAAAATGGTCCAATTAATTCATACTGTCATAATCCATATTCTTATTTCAATGAAGAATTAAATGCTATTGAAGAGGGACCGGATGGATTACCACGATATTCTAACCAGTTTGATGGTCAATATGCAAATATTAGACCCGAAATTCAGCTAAGAAATTCTTTAAAGTTGCTTTATTCGATCCAGTGTTCAATGAACAGAAAGAAGCAATGAAAGCAGAATTTAAACCAATTCAAGTGGCAAGAATTTCTTCATCTTCACTTTCAGAAGCGTTCAAGGAATTGATAAAGAAACCACTTTATTCTCAACAAGGTTATAACTTTGATTTAATTAAAGAAAGTGATAGACGTAAATTAGAAAAATCAGATGGTTTTAAGAATGCATGTAATGAAATGATTAAAGATATTGTAAATGATAAAATAAGACTGGAAGAAACTCAAAGCAATATCAATAACATAATTGGTGCAGTTACAAAGAAAGTATAAGCAAACAAGGATGAACCTTGGGATATTACCGTAACAACTAAATAAAACTTTAAATATATTTTTCTTTTTTTTATTCAATTATAAATGAGAAGACGTTTCACAAGTCAAAAGAACACAAACGCAAAAGCAGAGATTACGGTTGGTTATAACGTAAATGATGATAAATCACGAATTATTCAAAATGTTAAAGTTAATGTTAGCCCTGAATTAACAAGGTCAGCAACTCAACCAAATTTATTAACTCGTGACTTACCGAAAAGGAGGAGCAAAATAAAGAAGATGAAGACCCAATCATTTTATCTGAACCTGGTAAAGAACCTGTTGAAATTCCCACTTATCCAACATACCCCCCACCTCTTTCATCAAACATCGAGAACCCATATAAAATAGACATTAATTCTGAATTAATGAAAATTTACCGTGATATAATAATTATAATTATGATTCAATAATAAATTTAATTGACCAATCTGGTTTAATTATTTTACCTTATGAATCATTAATTCACATTATCGCCATTCTTTGTGATGTTCAAGATTCAGACGTTAAGATTCAATTTTTCATAGATGATGAGGTTTCATGCTGCGGAACAGTTGCAAAAATAAATCCTATAAAGGATATTAGCACAATTAAGATATCAAAGAATGGAACAACAACTGAACTACATTTAACTTATAATAATATACAATAAAATAGTTGATGAATATAAAATATCACTTGAAAAATTCTTTGTTAAGGCTATTTAATATTCAAGCATTAACATTATTGAATAATAATCCTTTGAATCAATAATCAATAATAATTGACCTTTCACCAGTTTCTATCGTTTGTTTTATTTCTTTTTGTTTCCCACTATCTGGATCGGTCATTGTAATTGTTTTTGTTATAGTATCAGCTTTATCTTTAACTTCAATCTTTTTCCATCGGGATATTTAAACCAAAATTCCAAAAATTCGATATTGTCAATCTGTTCATATTTTAATCTATCAATTGCATTTTTAATACTATCTGAAAATCTTATGAAATGGTCATTATATGGGTTTGATTGAACTAAATTTGAATGAAGTGAAATATAACCTGTTGATGAATATGACATTGACTCGTATTTTCTGAAAACACTAAAATTTATAACATGAATGAATTTCTTATTCGTTGAATTTATGAATTCTTGAGGTAATCTTATTCTAGTTTTATTTATCACTGGAAAATAACGCTTTACCATATTTTTAATCGTAATAAAAATGTCAATTACAATATTATTTCAATAATAGTTGTGAATTAAATTTAACAGTTAGTGGAATTTATAATGTTACTCTCGTTTCTGTGAGTGGTAAATTTAATCCCATTTCTTTTAGACCCTTCAGATTATATATCATTTATTAAAGATGACCATGAAAAAACGTATGATATGTATATAAATAATGTGATCGCGAAATGGGATATTAACATGATTTTAAGTTATTTAAATGAATCATTTATCGTATGGTATGAAGGAAATTTTAAATCAAAACCTGATAAACTTTTTGAACTTGATGAAATAAATAACCTTGTTAAATTTCCGCTGAAATTAAATTTTGTACTCCTCATTTTCGTTCATTGTTGGGGATATTAAATTTTGAAAAAGATGTTGGGGATGTTTTGTATTCTGACACTGGTTCCAATTTCATTTTAATCAAATGTGATAAAGTTAATACCCCAATGAGATTTTCACATCAAACATTAGACCCTAACTCTTACCCATCAATACAAAACATTTTATCCATCAACTTAAACACATTTTCTTTATCATATCCGTTTCAATTATCCGGGAATTCATTTATTCTTCATTCAAAAGATTTATCAAATATTAAATTTAGAATAACTGACCTATTTGATTGTGATTTAGAATTCATGAATGAAATATTATGGCAATTTCAAATAGAAAAAATAGCTGATGAGATAACAGATTAAATATTTTTAAATCATAATAAATGATTAAACAACAGCAACCACAGCAACTTAAGGCACAAAGCACCCAGGTCCTTCAGACCATTACATACGCCATATATGCATATAATTCAAAGACGGCAGAACAAACGCAAAGGTTGAAATATGGAGATTTGGAGATAGTATTGAAAAATGAACATTTCGAATTCGTTTGCAAAGGTGGTGCAGTGATATCAAATATAAAAGAAATTTTATTTATGAATTCAAAAATTAAAGGAATAACGGATGATATAACATCAATTCCACCAGAAGAACAAAGATATTACGCATTAAATGCATTTCCTAAAGTTTTGAAGATTGGAAGATTTAATTTAAATGAGGAATTCATAAAAGGTTTCCTAAATGACATAATGAAGAAAGCAGATAAGGAATATGTGGCTAGTGAGTTAATGAAGAAAGCAGATAAGGAATATGTGGCTAGTGAGTTAATGAAGAAAGCAGATAAGGAATATGTCAACAGTGAGTTAGACCTTAAAGCGGATAAGGAATATGTGGCTAGTGAGTTAATGAAGAAGGCAGATAAGGAATATGTGGCTAGTGAGTTAATGAAGAAAGCAGATAAGGAATATGTTAATGAAAAAGATAATGAAATTAAAGAAAGGGTTGAATGGTATCATGAATGGGCATCAAAGATTTTAAAAACTAAAGCTGATACAGGGTGGGTTTCAGGATGTTTAGACCTTAAAGCAGATAAGGAATATGTCAACAGTGAGTTAGAGAAGAAGGCAGATAATGAATATGTTAATGGAATATACCAAAGTTTGATAGGAACAACTAAAAATATTGAAACTATTGTTGGTGACTTTTCTGTCAATGAAGAAAATAAATATTTTAGATGGCAGTTTGTACAGTCCTTAAGAAATGGTATGCGGTGTAAACTCATTCCGAAAAATAACAATGAAATGTATGTAAGCTATATAAAGAATGATGGTACACAAGTTAAAGTTCCATTAGACAACAACTGTTACTTAAACTTATATGGAGACGAACAAAAGAAATATTTAAGAGTTTATGAAATGACAGATATGACATTGTCTAACCTAGCTCCAGCACCATATTATTATGACTATGGAGATGACGTCAGAACACCACATGTAGATGAACAAAAGTTAACATTATATTTAGATTATTATAGATAAAAAGATATAATGCAATAAAAAACGAGAATAGTATATTATTATACGGATGACAAAAATAAATATTATAGTCAAGATTTTACCTACCCTGAAAACATAAGATTATATTATAAAAAATATTCCGACACAAACCAGAAGAAACCTGAAATAGTTGCACTATATTTAAGTTCAAAATAGACAATCCTATATTATCTCATATGTTTGATTTAATGAACCCAGTAGGTTCTATTTATACGTCTATGGATGCAAGAGGTCCTCAAGTAATGTTTGGTGTTGGTGCATGGGAACAAATAGTCGACAGGTTTTTGTATTGTGCAAACTCTTCAAAGGAAATGGGTGGAAGTAAAACGATTACAGGTGAAAATTTACCTGCACACAGTCACTACATAGATTTAAGTACATCTCAAGCGGGTTGGCATAAGCATAGATATTGGGATTGGTCAGGAATGACAAAAGGTAAAGGATATGATGTTAAAGACGACGTTAAGTTTGCTATAAATTGTTACTGGGATGACACTCAGGGAGAAGGAAACCATACACATTTCGTTTCAGGATATACACAAACAACGGGACAAAGTAAAGACTACATGCCACCTTACATGACAGTTTACGCATGGTATAGAGTTCAATGAACGCTCAATGTTTGTGAAACAAACTTTAGGAGCTCCAAAAGAGCGAACATCATAATTTAAATTTTTATTTTAGTATAAATGAAGATTCTACCATATGGTGTTATCGGAAGAGATAAAGATGGAAACCCAATATTTGATCCAAAGTTAAAATTAAAGTTACTGACAAGACAACAACTTGAAAAGTTACTGAAACCAAAACAGGAAAAAAATGAGAAAGAAAAAAATTTAAATTATGTAATTTTATTTTTATCATAAATGACAAAATTAATTAAGCCAACTATTTCTAAATTAATGATACCAATGAAATCATTTCGTGGAGTAATTATCCCAGGTTCTTCACAATTAGTCAGGGCAGGTGATGTGACTCAAGGTGGAACATTTGCGAATCCATTCAAATTATTAACTAAAGATGAACTTAATAAAACGATGATAAAATAACTGATAACAAAATTTTATTTCACTGCTACTCGGTAATTTAACTTCTCTGAAAAATAGTGACAACATGACATTTTGACAACATAGTGGGATTAATGAGGAAGGCATTTATTCATTATTTTTGAAGAACTGAAGGTGTCACTATGTCACTATGTGTCACTCGGTAATTTAACTTCTCTGAAAAATAGTGACAACATGACATTTTGACAACAACATAGGAGGATGGCAATAATGAATTATTTTTGAAGAACTGAAGGTGTCACTATGTCACTATGTTGACGACATGACATTATGTCAACAACACGAGAGGAAGGCATTTATTCATTATTTTTGAAGAACTGAAGGTGTCACTATGTCACTATGTGTCACTCGGTAATTTAACTTCTCTGAAAAATAGTGACAACATGACATTTTGACAACATAGTGGGATTAATGAGGAAGGCAAAAATAAAGTTAGTTTTAAAATTATTTTTATTTTTTTATTCCTATATAAATGACAGCAACAAACAACAACAGCAACTATATCGTTTCTGATGAAAAAGTTATTGATTCATTAGTTGAGGAATTAGCTGAGGAATTAGTTGTGGCAACAAACAACAACAGCAACTATATCGTTTCTGATGAAAAAGTTATTGATTCATTAGTTGAGGAATTAGTTATGGCAGAAACTAAAACCCTCAACGAAAGAATTGGTGAAAACAAGATTGATTTACATAACTACCTCAAACATGATGGAGGAAGAGGAAGGAAAACTGGTATGGCTTTATTAGTAAATAAAATATCAAATTTAACGATTATAGATGTTGATATCAATAAATCGTACAATGATGAACTTAAAGAAACAGTTAGAAAAGACATTCTATCAAAACTTTCGGATAAAGATGTTATCGTTAAAACCGCTTCAGGAGGTCTTCACATTTATTGCAACACTAATTTCTTCTATGCAGTTTCGAACAGAATGATTAAATGTTATTCCTGCAATGATTATGATATTGACATAATGACTTCTATGGATGATTCAAAGCGTTCTTTAGTAGTTATGGCTGATTCAAGAGTTCGCAAGAATGCAACAGAACCAATCAATACATACTCATTCATTCGTGGAAGTTATGATTCAACATTAACTAGAACAGTGAATGATATATTAAATGATTTGAATATTAAGGTAAAAGTTGAACAGAAGAACGAAGAAATAAAGAGTATAATGAATGAAAACAAAGATGTAAACATTGACGATAAACTTGCCCAGAGCATAGTTGATGGCATCTGTGATTTTGAAGTACATAATGACGGTGGAAACATGAATTTAGAAAAAGAAGTTACATTATTCACACTGTTTCAAGCTATTAATTCGTTACCTAATCATTTAATTAATGAAGCCTACGATAACGTTTATAACTTCTGCAATTTAACTGAAAATGCAAAAAGTAATTTTGAAAAAGCACGTAGTAGATATGCTCATTTAATGACTTCTCCATTTGTTTTAGTGAAGATTCTAAAACTATATCAAAAGGAATATTATGATGAATACGTTTTACCTTTATTACGTAAGCCAAAAATAACATTTGATATAAAACTTGATGACTCGTTTTTGATAACAGATATTAGACGCAAGGCTGAAAATCATCAGTATAAAAACAGTTCTGAAGTAATTGAGGATTTATCACGTGTAATCCGTTTTGTAGATTGTGGAAATAAATATTTCATTCAAAAGGACTATAATATTCATGATAAAATGAATCAAATATCATTCGTTCTTCAATCAAACATGAAAGAGTCACTTAAAATGATTAAATTATTTAAAGAAGAAGGTAAAACAATAACAGCATGGGACGTACTATTAAATCAACTGTCTTCATTAACAGTTGAGGGTGTTTGCTTTAAATCTGATTCCCCCGATGTTTTCTCAACGTTTCAAGGTTATAAATACAACATTCTCGAAAAGCCTGATTACTCAAAAATTGAGATGTTTATGAATTTCATTAAAGAAGCCATTTGTGATAATAACGATGAAGTGTATAAATACCTTCTCGGCTGGATTGCATCAATGATTCAACATCCTGGAATCAAGAATGAAACAGCAATTATTTTGAAAGGACTTCAGGGAACAGGTAAAAACAGATTCACTGACATTATTTCTGAACTTCTTGCCGGTTATTCATGCAAAAACATTACTGAAATAAGTGAGCTAACGGGTAATTTCAATTCAGTAGTTGAGAATAAAATGTTTCTTGTACTTAATGAACTCAAGAATGTAGGTGAAGATAGACTCGCAAACTTCAACGCTTTGAAATCAATTATAACGGATAATGAGATTAGAATTAATGAAAAGAATCAACCCAGAAGAACTGCTCAGAACGTTGCAAACTTCATTTTCGTAACTAATAACGTCTACCCTGTCAAAATTGAAGTTGGAGACAGAAGATATGTAGTTTTAAGAGTTAATGGTAAATTTAAGGGTCAATTTGATTACTTCAAGAATTTGATGAATTCATGCACAAAGGAATTTTATGATAATTTACTGACGTATTTTATCAATTACGACTTTCATCATTTAATGTACGAATCATTCCGATGACTGAAGCCAAACAAGATTTAATTGAATTATCATCAAATCCTTTAGATGTATGGATAAATACACATTATGATGAATTGTGTGCAGGTATGACGTGTAAAAATGCTTTATTCTGCAAACCATCAGACATGAAAGACAAGAATTTCCAAATGAGCATTAAAGATAAATGTGATAAGAAACAGAGAAGAATAGATGGTAAACAGACATGGTATTATGTTTTGAAAGAAGAAATGAAAGAATTATATAAACAGGTTGAACCAAACGATAATGAGGATTCATTTACTGACGATGAAATACCTGTAAATGAAGCTTTATAAAGTATGATTGGAATTTATTTTTGCCTTCCTCATTAATCCCACTATGTTGTCAAAATGTCATGTTGTCAAAATGTCATGTTGTCACTATTTTTCAGAGAAGTTAAATTACCGAGTGACACATAGTGACATAGTGACACCTTCAGTTCTTCAAAAATAATGAATAAATGCCTTCCTCATTAATCCCACTATGTTGTCAAAATGTCATGTTGTCAAAATGTCATGTTGTCAAAATGTCATGTTGTCACTATTTTTCAGAGAAGTTAAATTACCGAGTGACACATAGTGACATAGTGACACCTTCAGTTCTTCAAAAATAATGAATAAATGCCTTCCTCTCGTGTTGTTGACATAATGTCATGTCGTCAACATAGTGACATAGTGACACCTTCAGTTCTTCAAAAATAATTCATTATTGCCATCCTCCTATGTTGTTGTCAAAATGTCATGTTGTCACTATTTTTCAGAGAAGTTAAATTACCGAGTGACACATAGTGACATAGTGACACCTTCAGTTCTTCAAAAATAATGAATAAATGCCTTCCTCTCGTGTTGTTGACATAATGTCATGTCGTCAACATAGTGACATAGTGACACCTTCAGTTCTTCAAAAATAATTCATTAGTTAGAAAAATAACGCTAATTTTATTTTTATATCTTTTTTTGTTTTGTATGTAAAGACAGTAATGACAAACATTGAGTTTGAAACAGTTAGAAAGATAGACAATGACACCAAAGTGGTTAGAATAGGTGATTTAAACGTAAGATACTCAAAGAAATACAACAAATATTCTTTGTCAGACATTATATCTCCATCTGAAAAGAAAACAAACGACTGGGTTAGAAATGCTTCAACTCAGAAAATTTTGACAAGAAATCCTGAGCTTATGATATCAGTAACATTTCATGGAACAAGAGCATATCTTATAGACAAAAGTCTTATACCAATAGTTTTGTTATGGTTAGACCCAGTTGTTGGATATAACTTCATAACATATGGTTCATTCGATACGGAACGTTGCAGTGAAGGCTTACTTTACATCGTTCAGAAACCGAAGGACTTCAACACAAAAAGATATAAGATAGGAAGGACATATAATATAACTCAAAGATATGACAGTACAGTCAATAGAGTCAAGGTTGTGTTCGTTAATGATATGAGAGCTGCTGAAACAGAACTGCTTGAAGTTTTTGAGAAAATGTATGGTGCTCCCACGAAAGGTAACGAAACGTTTGAAGTAGATGAGATAGATAAAGCTATAAAATTATTTGACGAAGTTGCTGAAAAATACATGTAAAGCGTTTATTTTTGTCTTTTGTGAAAGTCAGAAAATAAAGTTAGTTTTATTTATTTTGTATGTAAAGACAGTAATGTCAACATCAGAGAACACAACAACTACTATCGTTCATGAAGCCATTAATGAAGAATACGAGTACATACAGTATAACAAACAACTTCGCCTCATTCGTTCGGTCAAAGATGACATGTACCAAATGCAAAGTATAATGAATGCTCTTCGTTCTACAAAGCAAGCATATCATTGGTTTGAAAACCAACAGACAAAAGAACTTTTAGAAGAATTTCCTCATCTGATTGCTTCCCTCGGAAAACCGAGAGAAGATGAGGAATAAAAATTAAATTTGGATTGAGTTTAAAAATTCATCTTTATTAAATTCATCTCTTCCAATCAATTTATTTATTCTATTAAATTCTTTTATTTTTGCTTCACTTAGTTTAAGGATTGAACGGTAAGTTTCTAATTTTTCGATTATTTCTTTATCGTTTTCAACCTCACCGCATTGTGGCTTCTTTTTGTAATAGCATATTTTTGATTTAATTCTGTTTAGTTTCTTTTTATATTCATCGTCTGGACTCTTGACTGCTTCGTTGTCACTCATTTCTTACGAAATAAAAAAAATTAAATATTATTTAAATATAATGGAGTAATAAAATAAATCGGAATTTCTATTAATTTATTGTCAACTTCAACTAATGCATTGCCGTTAATATATCTAACAAATTCAGCTATTGTGTCAAATCTTCGTCTTCTTTTTGTCATTGATTTATCAGTTTTTCCATAATCGAGATGAATCAAAACTTTATCCCCTTGTTTAAAATTCATGAGCCCCGAATTAATTTGTTCACGTTTAACATCATTCAACCTTTCCATTTGCTTTCTAATATATTCCCATTCTTTTGAAATATCATTTTTCATTTCCACCGGTTTCATGTTTATAGTTCTATGCCATGTATTATTAATAATAATATACTAACTGTTGTATGATGGAGTCATGATTTCCATCCCAGTATATCTGACCGTTAACCCCTAACGCATCTCTAAGAGTTCTCATTACCGCATCAACTATTTTATTATGAAACGTATATGGAGAGATGAAAAGTAAAAATTAATTTGTGGGAAATAATGAGTCATAGTTGCCTGAAATCCTTTATCACTATCACCCCTGATATTATCTACTCTTTCATGATCTAGTAAGTATTGAATAGCTCTTCTTGTTTCCTGTTCTGTTTTCCCTTTCACTGGAATGCAATATAAATATCTAGTGTTAATGTTAATGGCAAATAAATAAGTAACGTTTCCTTTTGAATATTCTAAATGATCGATTTCGTATGAATATGGATATGGTGCAAATGAGGGCGACCAAATTTTTCCTTTAACGGTTGAATTTTCGGGTCAGTTGGTTTATTTAATATCTTGAAACCCTTTTTAAAATCTTTTTGTTTCTTTAATGTTTGAAATGGATATAATAAAGTGAATGATGAAGGATTAACTGAAGGAGGAGGTGGTTTTGGTGTTGCAGGTACTGTCATTGGAGGTTTTGGTGTTGCAGGTACTGTCATTGGAGGTTTTGGTGTTGCAAGTGGTTTAATTTTATCTGCTTTGATTTTGGATGATGAAGTTTTGGAATTCATTCCTCCTTCATTAATTCTGGATGTATTCTATTCATTTGTTTTAAATATGCTGTATATAAAGGTTTGATATACTTTCCCGCTTCGAGTTTATGTTGAAGGATGAATTCCAAAAGTTGATCTTCATTTAAAAGTTGGGCTGAATATGGTTTAACTAATGAATCATAAATTAAAGCTTGTGCATCATTTTTGGTCTGAAGGACCCGGGTTTTGTTTCTTTGTTTTTTGTGGCTCAGGATTATATAATTTATATAATTCATCAATATCTTCTTCTGTTAATACTTCATTTTTGAAATCTTTCAAATGTTTAAGTTGTGATTTAGTTTTTTCCTTTGTATATTCATTATTTTTAATTTTATCTTTAATTTTAGAAATTATTTCATCATGATATTTCAAAAATTCATTATCATAATATGAATAATAATAATCCATATCATCATCCGTTATATTTTCATCATATTTTTGGAGATATGCTTTTAAATCATAATAACTAAGAAAATTTTGATCACGTACTAAATCATCAATTAAATTTTCTAAATCTACGTTATCCATTTATATAAAAATAAAATAAATGTTTTAAGGGTGCCCACCTCTTTGATCAAGAATCAAACCATCATTCAACGGTTCCTTTTGTCTCTTCTGTGGCATTTCATTAAATAAACGGCATACAACATCCATTTTCACAACATACAGCCTTAGTGTGTGCTCCTGTTAATGCAGTCTTACCGATTGTTAAGCGAGTCATTGACCCGTTTTTAAGTTGTAAATTAATATTCTGACCATCAAATATCACTTTATCATTTATTATATCCAAATAATTTTTAGGTGTTAATTGTTTATTTTGTCGTAAACTAACTCCTTTCATTTTTGTGCAATCTTTTAAAATCACTTCCATCAATTGAACCGTTGAATGATGTATAACACTTGGGGCATAAAAGCAACCATGTTATCACCTTGTTTCTCAATTGCTAAACCCAATAACTTCTTCTCATGTGCTTTTTCTTCAGCTTTATTCTTTAATTTAGGTTTAAATTTCTCATCAAAACAAAAGAAATCAAAAGGTGCGAATTTGTAAATTTTTTATCATAAAATTGTTTATCAGTAACAATTGCTTGAAATGCTTGAGTGTTAGGAAGATTTGGGTCGCCAGCGATTGCCCAATAAGATGAATCAGTATCACCTTCAATGAAATGAAAACGATTAACATTCATGCATTTATACATAAAATCATAAATGAAAACCAAATACCAGTATTTAGCATTATCTAAAGTGAAGAATGCTCTTGTAAACATGTTTCACATCTATAAAATCTATCTTTAAGCATCACTTGATATGTATCCTCTCCTATTTCTCTTATGTTTTTAAACTTATTTGACATACATGCAACGCGTGCCTTCTGTGCATTCATTATTTTAGTCTTTGCGTAATTTTGTGTATTCATTGCATCGTAACCATATGATCCATTAAGCGAAATCTTGCAAAATAAACTTTTTCCTTTATTTCCTTCTAATTCAGCCTTTTGTCTTTCATTCATAAATTCGTTCGCAAATTCATTAAAACAAGTGTTTTTTGTAAATGTTAAAATTGATTGAATGTCATCGATGATAAAATGAAATCTGTCTATTAGATACCAAAGATAATAAGAAGAAAATGGTTGATATTGGTTGTGTGTTGATGCTAACTGAGTTAATTTTCTCTGTTTCTGGTCAACCGGTAAATTGTTTGATTTCATGTAATTATACATAAAACTGCCAATTGTTTTTTCATCTGTGATAATATCAAAGTTTCTTATTATCGGTAAAAAGTTTATGTAATCATTAATGTATTTTTCATCAATGTGACCCTTTACTTCAGCCACGAATAAAGTATTTTTCTTCTTAATTATTCCAGTGCTTTTGCTTTTCTTTGTTGCTGTATCACAAATGATAACACCATTCAATCTTCCCGGCATATACATTTTATGGTCAGTATATTGAATGAAATCATGAGGATTAGATGAAAATGATGAAGGATATAATGAATTAAAGTCAACTCCAACGAAATGAGTCATAATGTTGGTGGGTCCTCATTTGATACAGTTTTAGTTTCTGGACTATATGAAAGTTTATTAATGTGTGTGATTCCTTTAAGATTTACTCTATGTTGAACATTTGATAAACCACCAGTAATTCCATTACGGAGAATGTGATAAGCTTCAACTGAATCTAAAGTCATTGGTAAATTATTTTTTAATGCGTAATTTCTTAAATTGATTCTTAAACGTTGAACATCTTCATCTTTATTTGATTTTACGACATTGCAATAACAACACATTAACTGACAATTTTCTTTGGTATGTGGTTTTTCATTATCGATTCTATCCAATGTTGTTTATTTGCATATGTAAACGCTTTACCACACATTTTGCATTTAGATGAAAGGATTAAATCGTGATAGTATTGAAAATCATCCATTGAAACATTATTTTTAGTATCCCTTTCTGCTTTTTCATCTTGTTTCTTATATGATTCAATTTTATATTTCCAATACTTTTTCGTTAATTCAAACTTGATTCTATCTCTTCTCAGGATATTTTTCATTAGGATTAAAGTCTTTGTATGCTAAAGCGTAACGAATCATTGAAGCATTCGATGATAAAGAAAGATTATGAAGCATGTCAATTTTATAAACAAATGTTTCTTCAATAATTTTATCAATTGGGTCAATCATAATTTCAACATCTTTATTGCAATAATGAATAAATATTCTAATCTATTCTTAAAATTTTTAGCATCATTGAGATATATTTGATAATCACTATCTGATATAGTTTCTTGAGTTAATGCTGAATAAAATGAATCTTGAGTGAATGTTCCACTTTATAAATTCTTCTTCGTAATTCTCCCATGTGATGAATTGATAAGGAAAAAGGATTTAACACTGATTTATTGTTTCCGAAATCTTGAGTGAATTGGTCTAATGTTCCACCCGCTATATAATTTCTGATGTCAATAAATCTTAATTCATATGGACAGTTTGTTTTCTTTACTATGACTTGCTTAAATTGAGAAGAAGAACCCAGCATTGATTTTATCTTCCATTTTGCAGTATTTAAATCACGAAGAATTAAATTTAAATCAAACTTTCCCGAATTAAAACCTATGATATTCACTTTATTGAATTCCTCATCTAGAAGTTCTTTAAATGCTTCCTTTTGTTTCTCATTTAATGTATTCATTAATTCTTCATATTGTTCAATATTTGATTTAGCAACTAATGAACAGGTTGAAAATAAAAATTCAATCCAATCAGAGATGAACGAATCACTTGATGTTAAGCAAAAATTCCTCGTAAATGTTTTATCACGGTCTACGACCTCGCCGCTTTGCGGCTTTATTTTGACAGTTGATGATACCATAAATGGTTTTAAGTAAGCGTTCAAAGTTGCACATTCAGAAAGTTGAAGTTCTTCTTTAGTCTCTAATGTTTCGAAGTCAAAAGTAATATAATATCTTGTTGGTTTATAATATTCCTGCAAATTATGTGCTAATAGCCATTGATATATCTTCTGTTTCGTGATATGTGGTGCATATGGTTGTTGTGTGTTTTGCAATTGAACGTCTTGAATTAATCTTCCATTATTTTCTTTACATTTCTCACAATGTTTTAAAAATCTTCTTTGGTTTTTCCTTTCTGGATCATCACGGATAGAATATACTTCTTCTTTGCAAAAGGGGCAAACTTTATATCCTGTGAGTGCTTCAACGTCTGTAATTCTGTCAGCGTGAAGTTTTCCACATGGACTCTGTGTTAATAAAATATTTACTGTTTCAAATTCTGGATCTATCATTATTGATTCCACTAATGGAAAGTCTACCTTGTTAATGTCTACGTCTTCTGGTTGAGGGTCACAATAATAAAAATCAATATTAACGTTTAACATTCTTGCTAACCTCTCACTTTCTGATGAAATGTCAAATCCTTCATATGCATCTATGGCTTCATTTAAATAACTTCTACGAGTTTTAGGATTAACACCATCAGGAATGTTATAGAAGTGTTTAAATAACCTTCTACCTTCTGCTCTAATTTGATTATCATTCATTTTAGCTGTTCCATTTTTGTTCATTTATTTCAGAAAAAAATTAAAAAATAAATAAAAATAAAGTTTATTTTTTTTAAAGTCCGAGACTCAGAGAGTCCAGGGCTAAAGTCCATAAAATGAATTAAGAACACATAAATTTTTATCATCTGCGACGTGACGAATACATTTTAATTTACTCAAGAATGCGTACCCTGATACATTAAATCTAATTCCTGTCTTATTTAATTTCACAACTTTGAAAAGGAATGTATGAATAGCTATAAAATGATGAGATGATGTTTTATGGGTTGCTTCCATTTTTTCTGAAATAAATGAATAAATATAATGTTTATAAGTTTTCATATCTTTTATGTTCTTAATAACGAATGGTATAGACCTTTCAACTTCGTCTTCCTTCGGTGCTGTTCTTTCATATGAAACATTTTGGTATCTTCAATAATGAAACCACAATCGCATAAAATTTTATATGTACCAATTGTTTCTTTTGATATTTTATCTAACAAATCAAAAACTTTATCAACACCTGTACATTTATTTAAATAATAATTTGTGTAAATATCATGGTCTTCTTTCTTAATCGTATTTGTTGCATATGTTACATTTTTCAGTGCTTTTTTGAATTTTTCAGAATCAAGAGGAGGTGAAAGTAATATACATGGATAATCTCCATCGTCAATAAACTGAAGCTTATGTTTATGAATAAATTTTGTGCCTTCTTCTGAAAGTGTTACGTCAATATCACCATCTAATAAATTTTTAGTAGATTCCAAAAAGTAATTTTTATATCTTTCCTCATGTGATTTTTGAACTTCTGATTCTGAAGCTGGGATATTCATTAAACCCTCTACTTCATTTTCATTATATTTTTCAACTTCTCTTAATTCCTTAATTTTTTCATCTATTTCATCTCTTATTTTTTCCAGTCTTTCAATTTCATCATATTCATCATCTTTAATTCGTTCTTCATAATATTCAGGGAAAACATCAGGTTCTTTAGGTTTTTCTTTTTTAGATGTGGGATATAAGAAATTTATAACATCATCTTTATTCATTTTTCCATCATAATCAAACTCATTTAAAAACTCCGCGAATTTTTGACAATTTCTTAAATAATATTTATCAACCTCATAACCTGCCTACTCTAATATATCCTTTATTTCCCTGTTTGTGAATCCTAATTTTTTAACGTCGTTAGTCTTGACACTCATTTCATACAAAATAAAAATAAATTATTCATAAATGTAAGACATGAATTTTTAAAGTTTATTTTTTTATTTCATTATGTATGGGCTGAGTGTAAATGTCTTACAATTTTGAAAATTTTTTAAATCTTGATTTATTCAAAAACGTAAGAATAAAAACCGTAAGAATCATACATTTTTTACTTCATATGTTAAAAAAATGATACAAAATCGTTCAATATTGTATGAATTCTTACGTTTACAAAAAAAGTCACACAACCCTTCAACATATACTACTTTTGTTGATCAAAAATGACCTCACAATGTTTGATCATAAGTGAAGTCATCTTCATGGGTATTTAGAAATTCCAAGAGAAATTGCTTATTTCTCGCAGATGTAATATCTGAGAAAATCGAATTTAAATATTCATAGAAACCCAAATCATTCTCCGGTTTGAATAATTCATCTGTTGCTTTTTCTGTTTTTTCTATGAATTTTAATAATTTGATTAATAAATCTTCATTAGGAAGAATTATTGCTGCATTTGTGATAAAATTCCATATTGAGGTAATATGGCAATAATTACATTTATAAAATGTAATTTTATCCAAAAATTTTTGGCAAATTCGCATAATAGCATTAATATTTGAAGCTGAGATTAAACATGTGATTACTTCTGTAACTTTTGGAAAATCATCGCAATTTAATATCTCTTTATATTGAATTGAGAAATAAAAAAAATCAAATGGATTCATTTCTTCAATTTCAAGGAGATTGTAAAAATTGATAGAAGTGTTATTGCAACAAATTGTATTTGCAGCAAAAAATATCATTTGCTCGATTCCATTTTTGGAATAAATTTGCTGGAACAATGTTAAATTAAAACAGTTGCTTAATTTTTCTTCATTGTTTTCATAAAAAAGTAACAAGTTTGCAACTGAAATTTCAAAATTTTGATAATTGCCAGTTATTTCAGTAAATATATATATTTGCTTTTCTTCATCTAAAAATGGCAAATATTGATTTGCAATATTAACTAAAGTTTGGGATAAATTGTTCCAGTTTGATTTTACAATTTGTGAGCACATTATGTAATATGTAAATTTATCCGCTTTGTAGGAATTTAAAATTGTTTGTTGTTCTGTTTCAGTTAAATTACTGAATTTTTCAAGATTAATATTGTGATAAAAAATAGAATCCTTGAAACATTCTGATATCTTTTCAATGTTTAAAACGGATGCTAAAAAATGTAAAAGAACTTCATCAGTCACTGTGATTTTTTTGAAAAATTTATCCCAATTCAAGCATCCAATTGATCTTTCTGTCATTGTACTTATGCATTGATAAAGTTGATTTAATGAATCCGAAGAATAATCATTATGCTTGACTAGTTGAGTTAGTTGATACAGACTGTCGTCAGCCATTTTAAAAAAATGAATAAAATTGTATAGTAAATTATATTTGTGAAATTTGTGACGCTACATTCAATCTAAGACCAATATCTCAAAGAATTCCTCATTTAAGTATTACTTTTCATTGTTTTTTAAAAAATATCTTTGCTTATTTGTTCACTTTTTTGACATTTATTATATGCTTTTTATCATATTTCCGATGATATGAATATATATTCTATATAAGAATGACGCTACATTCAATCTAAGACCAATATCTCAAAGAATTCCTCATTTAAGTATTACTTTTCATTGTTTTTTAAAAAATATCTTTGCTTATTTGTTCACTTTTTTGACATTTATTATATGCTTTTTATCATATTTCCGATGATATGAATATATATTCTATATAAGAATGACGCTACATTCAATCTAAGACCAATATCTCAAAGAATTCCTCATTTAAGTATTACTTTTCATTTTTGATTCAATTTTCGAACGGTTTTCGTAAATTTTGCATCATTTCATTTTTTAATGGGAAAATCATCTATATTTAATCAAAAAAGAGCAAACTTTACAGACGAAAATAAAATATTTATCAGGGAACAATCTGATAAATACCAAAAATCAACATCGAGAGATGAAAAAACGAATATAATCAAACAAGTTCTTCAATATTTTAATATTAAATACGCCGAAAATGAATCTAAAGCTGTCAGAAGATATTTTAGTTATATTGCAGTTAAAAATATTCCCGCAGTTACTGGAAAATATCCTGATACAATTGTTCGCAAAGATATGCTTTATTCGCATGATCATACAAATATTATTAATTCAAATAATATTGAACGTTACTACCGTTGCATCGATCATTCTTGTCAAGCACGTTATTTAGTTAAAATTGAGAACAGTTCAGTTTCCGAAGATTTACAAAAGGAACATATACCCGAATGCAGACAATTTAAAAAGTTACAAAATGAAAAAAATGATCTTCATAAATCAATGACTCTGACAGAAATATACAATAAGGCAATGGCAAAATTTTCTGAAGACAACGGCACTTTTCAGCAGATTAAAAAATTTATGACAGAACTTGCTGTTGGTACTGATGAAAACCCATTAATTAAAGATTCATTGGTCAGGGAAGTTTATAATAAGTCCAGAAAATTTTCTGTTGGAGAAAAAATTACAGACGATGAAATTGCTAATTTTTGTTTAATAAATGGCGAGCAGTTTTTCATTGGCCATGATTTTCAAGCAAATTGTGAGACGATGTTTTTTGGTTTTGAGAAGGCAATTCAATTTGCAAAAGAAGCCACAGATTTATTTTGCGATGGAACTTTTAAAATTACACCAAAACATTTTCAAAAAGGACAGATGCTAACAATTATGATTTGTGAACCTTCAACAAATCAATATCTACCACTTTTATTTATATTCATGAAAAACCGCACATTTGAATCTTATAAGAAGGCATTTGAATATATTTTTACTGTCAAGGGTATTCAATTTTCAAAGCTAATTCAAATTCATTGTGATTTTGAAAAGGGAATGATAGAGGCACTTCAACAAATTTTCCCTAAAGTCCGTATAATTGGATGCCTATTTCATTTCAAACAAGCTTTACACAGGAAACTTGTAGCACTTTATACAAAAAATTTCAATACTTTACAAAATTCTTTATTTAAGCTATATTCTATTACTCCATTCATGTCTCATGAAGAATTTGTACTTACAATGCATATAATTAATCAAAATAAAGTTGATTCGATCAAAGATTATATTGATTATTTCAACAAAGTTTGGTTGCCGCACTACAATTTAATATCTCAATATAATAATGCAACTGCAATATTCACTAATGATTGCCTCGAGAGTATGCATTCAGAATTTTCTTCGTTAAAACATCCAAACATTTATGAAGCTATTAAGAAGATATCTCAAATCCAATTAGATAAATATAACGCCATCAAAAATAACCAGAAGATCGAGCGCCATATAAAAACCGTTATCACTGATAGCTACAAAAATTATATTCTTGACTGCTTTCAAAAAGAACTTGAGAAAACAATTTTTTCTATCAAACAATACAACGTAAGTGATCTTTCTTTGGCTCAGAACGAGATTTCTCCATATGGTTCCATAGAATCGAGTTCATTGTTCGAAAATATTCCAGTTCATGATGCAGATATACTCAAATCGATCGATCTAACAGATAAAGATACAATGATCACTAAGTTTATTAATGAAAAAAGAGAAAAAATTATGGCATTATTTAATGAAACATTAAATCATCCAGATTTTAATTCATCCACTCCAATTCAAACTAATTTTGAGCAAGCCGATACAAATCAAGGTTCAGATGCTCCAATTCGCTCCGAAAATTCAAATATTGCAGACTCTACAGATTTAGAACCAGAAAATCAAAACCATCCTTCTACAAATCAAATGTCTAGTAATCTAGAACATAAGCTGGACCTTCTTGATCATATTGAAAAACAATTATCGAAAATGCGCTCGTTATTGGGAATTCTTCCTACTACAAATGCTATTGTTGGGCCGTCAAAACAAGTTTCAGTTAATAGCAAGCAAAATTCTGAAAAAAATAAGAAAAAATCTTCCATAACAACAAAATCAAACAATAAAAAACAAAATTCATCCGACAATCCTCCTAAACGTAAAGCTCCTATTTCGGAAAGGATTCTCAGCGATAATAACTTATATTTTCAAGTTCATCGAAAGAGATCGAAAAGCAAACGTTCCACATCTACAGAGAAAAAGAATTGATATATGAAGTCTAATTCCTTTTATAACTATTATATTTTTATTCTTATGACTAAAAAATAATATATTATTTAACAATTTTCATTTTTTTCTTTTAACAATTTCGTTTTATTTCCATTTATTGTTAAATGATTTTTAGCATACACCTTTCTTTGTTCATCTTCTAAATACAATTTATTTTTTCTTAGATATAATTATATTCATTCAATTCGATCGTCATTTTTCAGTACATGATCGTAATTTTCAATTATTGATCGCGATTTTACTTCAGAATTTGTTCGCAATATTGCTTATCAAAATTATATCTCTATTCTCTCATTTCTGTTTAGTCAATATCATTACACTCCTATTGTCTAATAACATGCTATTAATTTTCTTAAAATTAAAAAAAAAATATCAACTTTTAAAAACAGAAACTTAACATCCTTAGGTCAATGGATTTTGATGTGAGATACATTTAATCTGTTTTTCTTTTTTTATTTTAAATAATTGAATATTTATAGTTGTTATGGGTCTTACATCATGTAAAACGAATTTTCTTAAATTAAATTTACTTTTTCTTCAATCTTTCTTACATATTTATTAAAAAAAATTATCCAAAAAAAGATGTTTTAGAATGAAAAAAAATAGAAAAATCTTCATTTATAGTCTTTCTTGAATGTATACGTTTTGATTTTTTTCTTTTTTAAAAAATTCAATTTCTAGAAAAATCGAGAAAAAATCATTTTCTTCTATTTTTAGGACGCCATACCCATTGAAATCGAGTAGGGGTAATTTTAGCTAAAAGTGACACACCTGTAAAAAGTGACACACCCTTCACGGGTGTGATTACCGATCGGTAATTTCGACAGTTTAGAATTTAAAATTTTTTATGGAACTGTTGCGAGTTTCATAAAGAATTTAAGGAATATAAGCAAAGATTTGAATCAAAATCTTAGACCTAAGCCGCTCGATTCGCTCGCGGCTTCCGCGAATTACAGATCAGCAAAGATTTGAATCAAAATCTTCGAACTAAGCCGATCGCTTCGCTCGCGGCTTTCTTTATTATTTTAAATTTGCATATTTCCATCAAAAGTTCATAAGGTAAAAAATTTCGTTTATATTATTGCAAAATAAAATCTTCATTATCAAAATAATATTAAATAATAATATAATATAATTTATAAACAACTATTATTTAATAAAGTTTAATTGCCAAGGTTCATCTAATTTTTTGATTTTTAATGTTTTATGAATTTTATTTATCATGTATATATCTAATGAAGATTATATATGTAGAAGATAAGTACCTTAATATGTACGTAAATTTTAATGAAATTTATACAACATTATAAAAATTTATGAATAAAAACTTGATATAAAATAACATTTTTATTTTTACTAAGAAAAAAAAAAGGTTTTTGATAATAAATTTATTTTATTTCGAAAAAGTAGCAATAATCGTAAAAGGGTATTGATAGGCTTGCTAAAGTAACTAATTTTAGCTGTCAAATACTTTTGTATTTTGAAGTAAATTAGTATAAATTTGTTTTTACTTTTATTTCGAAAAAGTAACAATAATCGTAAAAGGGTATTGATAGGCTTGCTAAAGTAACTAATTTTAGCTGTCAAATACTTTTGTATTTTGAAGTAAATTAGTATAAATTTGATATTATTTTAACTCCCTTTGAAAACCTCAATTTTCCATACAGAGGGAACGGGAATAGCATCCAATATTCCCTGAGAATGGTTGCGCATTCTCAGTTCCCTCTATATTTCGAACGAAGCTCTCATCGGTCTTTTTTTTTAATACTAAACGTTTTTTTTCCCTGTCACTTTTAGCTAAAATTTGGGTTTGCCGTATTGACATTGTTATTAATCCTCTTTGATATTTATACGTTTTGAAATTTTGGAATGGTCATTGAGATGATTTGTCTGATTTATCTAATTAATCAATCTGTAAGTATTTGAAATATTTCATCCAATTAAGAAAAAAACCTATCAACTCAGTAAAATTCCCGATGTAAATATTGGCTCAAATTTTACGAATTTGAGAACTTCGAAGTTTGATTTTGAATATGTATTCAATTTAATTGGATTACTTCAATGACTGAAGAGGAAGTAAAATCTGATCCAGAATTCCAGCTGAAGGCAATCGAGAAGGCATATGAGCAATCGTCGCAGCAATTAAATCAGTTAGAGTCGGTTTTGCAAAAATTCAGCACAAATTTTCAAAGTCAAGAGCATAGCTTAACTGAATTGTATCAAAAAATCAGCAAACAGCAAGGAATACATCGAAATATAGTCAAAGTTCGTGACTGCATCAATGAAATTCAGAATAAATTAACTTCGACAGAACAACTTTCTCCTATTTTGAAAACAAATATCGAATCCAACTTTGATGCATATATGGAAGCAATGAATAAAGCTATTGCTGCCAAGAAATTCCTAAATAGATTTCAATTCAACGATGCTTATAATGAACGAATGGCAATTACTAAACTAATAGAAGCTGCACAAAGAACAATCCTTATTTATTTCATCAAATTGGCTCACAGGTCAGCTACGCCTGTGCTTTTATCAAATTTTGCCTTTAAAGATGGAAAATTTGTTCTTACTGAAAAACTTTATGAAAATCCGATATATCCTGTTGCCGAAGAACTTCTTCGTATGATGAAAAGAATGGCCGAAGTCCTCGATATTACTTTATGCGAAGATCAATACAAAGAATACCAAAATGCTCGTATAGATGCAATTAATGAGAGTATTAGTCCTATTCTAGATGCTTCAAAGAAACGTGTTCTGCAAGCTCAAACTTTAGATATCATAGATCTTCCAAATTACAAGCCAAAAGAGCATCCTATACACACAATTGGTTACTTAGTGAGTTTCTTCTATAAAAGAGAACTCGCATTCGCCAAAGCCATATTTGGAGAAAAATATAAAAATCCATTTGTCAATTCCTTCACTCCTCTCTTCAATACCTTCAAGAGCATATGTCATTCCGTCATGTTTGCTAATGTGCAGTCCCCCATTGACATTCTATTTGATGTAGACCTTGTTTCCACCATTGTTGATGTTTTAGAAAGCGAAGTAAATGAAGATGAATTTTCCATGTTCGCTGTTCAACTTGCACAAATGTCACACATGTTCCATAGTGGTATAGAGCGAGTACTATCTGCATACAAGAGTGCTGTCCAGCATCATGATCCAGACAACATTCCTGCAAGCGGTGGAGTGACGGCCAATGTTTCTAATGTAATTATTTTCTTGAAAAAACTGTCAATATACAAGAAAGGAATTGAACAAGTTGGCGGTCTTTCTTTCGACCAATTTGCACCTGCTGTCCTTGCAGCGATGTTTAAGAACAATATGGAAAAGGCTACTCGTTACAATGATGATATTTTGAAGCAATTATTCTTAATGAATAACGCTCATTACGCTCTTATGCAAATTGAAGCATCCCCTGAATTAGCCACGATTACTCCCCAAGAATTCAAGGACACATTGGAGAAAACAATGCAAGATGCACAAAAAGTTTACATGAACGAGACATGGAATGCAGCATTTCAGATTCTATCGTATGATAAGGCATTCGATGGATTCAAGAAAGGTGATAAGTTGAATACTCAACAAAAGAAGATTATTAAAAATAAATTTAAGAAATTCAAAGAAGCTGTGTTGGATATCCAGCAGAAACACAATACATATTGCCTTAAGAATACGAAATTGATGGAACCAATTATGAATGAAGCAATTCAGAAAACTCATTCTAAATTTGAGCCATTCTATATGAGATGGCATGATTCTGGCTTTGCATCACATCCAGAAAAGTATACTGCTGTACAACCTTCGACTTTGGAAGGAATTATCACTAGATTGTATGGAGCAAAGAAGATTCGCAAAACCAGCGTTTAAATATCTACTATTTTGTTTATAATATACCTAAAAGTATATATGTCGAATTGTTTCTTTTATATTCATTCAAAAAATATCATAATATTTTAATCATGTCCATAAATACATTTTCATCCGATTTATCATGTAAAAGATCTGAACACAATGTGTTTAATGTTAAAAAGTCTTAGATTGCATACAAATATTGATGCAAGATCATGCAGAAGTCATTTATCAATGTTGATACTTCTATGTTGGAATCTGTAAGAGCTACTAAATCTATCTGCATATCAATAAAATGAATTTATTCAATCATTACGCATTGAAATAAAGAATCGATATATTGTAATATAATTAACAATGGTTTAGTTATGATCTTTTACAAATAACGTTATATTAATAAAATCAAATTACATTTTTTTATTTACTTCAAAAAGAAAAAAATTAAATCGAAATTTCCCAATTTTCATTGGCTGTGAGAGAAACTTCTTTTTCAACAGTTGTGTCTCTCTTGACTACAACAACTTTTGTGATGTTAACAACAGGAACAGTAGCATTCTTTGGAGAATCTTCGCATTCAGAACAAATAAGTTTGGAATTTTCGAATTTGAACTCTTTGTGGAGCCAAATTCCATTTTCAAACTGAGATGTTTCATAATCATCTATGTAAACATCACCTTTTGCAGAATCATTTTCATCCAAGTAAACGAATAATGTTGTTGGCTGTTGTATTGTCTTCTTTGTGCATTCAACAACATTGTTTATGATCAAAACAATCCTTCCACCTCTGAAAAATACAGGATTAGATTTGAAATCGTTTTCAACAACGACTTCTCCATTGGAACACTTGTTATTGATATCATACCACAAACCAGGAGGTAATTTAACTGTTCTCTGTTTATTGTTTTCATCATCCGTGATAGAAAAGAAAATAAACGAGTCAATTAAAACTTCATAAGATCTGTCATGTTCGAAATCGAGTTCAGGGAAGTCAATGAAGAGTGGTCTCACTATTGGACATGAGTATTGATGAGCTCTCCAAGCAGCCGTGTACCAAAAGTGCAAAAACTTATATTTTCTTTCAACAATTTCTTTCAACAAATCTTTGTATTTGGAAAGATATGGTTCTCTGTTCTTTGCCGTGAAAATGCAGTGCTCCCTGAAGAAAGGATATGTCCAGCAGGCAACATTGAACCATTCAACAAGATGTTCATCATCAATTGAATGCGAAAAACCGCCAACATCAGCACCGATAAAAGTGACCCCACAAATATTTGCGTTAGCAATCATTGACAAAGATTTCATCATATGTGTTTTTGAAGAGCCATTATCACCTGTCCAAACGAACGCATATTTCTGTGTTCCGCTGAAGAAAGCTCTGGATAAGCTAAATGGTCTTTTTTCATCTCTCATTTTCAAACCGTTGAAAGTTGAGAAAGATTGGTATGTTGCGTAGGCGTTGTGAGTTTCTTTGTCTGTCCACTGTCCTGTTCTGCAGTCCTTTGGCAATGATTTGTTCATTATTCCGAAAGAACTCGGTTCGTTCATGTCGTTCCAGAAATAACCGTTTTCTTGTTGTTTGCAGCGTTCAGACCAAAACTCTCTTGCTTCTGGATTAAAGAAATCTACCCAGCAGCTGACACCTGGCCAACAAAGTCCGTGATAAATGGAGTTGTCACGTTTTTTGATCAATAAATTTTTTTCTTGACACTTTTTCAGTTCAGGTGAATCTCCTGAAGTTGGTAAATGGCAATCACAGAGTCTTACGAACTGTCTGGATTTAGAGAGGAGAAGGGACTCGAGATGGTCTGGATTTGGGAATGTTTTAGGGTTGTAATGCCATGGAGATCTGTCTTTCAAGTGATCTAAATCGAGCCAGAAACAATCGAATGGAAAATTCTCTTTTTCTAAGTTCGAAATGACTTCTTCGCAAATGGCTTGTGTCTTGTATCCCCAACGGCATTGATGGTACCCTAATGACCATAGTGGTGGCATCATGGGATGGCCTGTAAGTTCACAATAATTTTGGATAATTTTCAATGGTTTACAAATAAAAATGAAACAATCTGCGAAACCGCCTTCAGAAAGGAATCTGGCAGATCTCGATTGATCTTTCGTAGAGAGGTTGACGTATGTCTCGGAACTGTTGGCCCAAAAGAATCCACATGAGAGTTCTGGGGAATGAGCAATTATGAAGGGAATATTTCCGTAAATTGATGCGATTTTCTTGTCATTGAAGCCGTATGCATCGACATTAGTCATCTGGTATGTGCCATCTGCAATATTATTCGGTGTAACTCTCTCTGCTAAACCTGAAATTCTGACGTTTGAGCCGTGGAACGAAATATCTGACCCAACAGTTGTTTCTTCGCCTGTAATGAATAATAATTGCTGCTCGTCGTTGATTGTCGACACTAATTTATCGGAATCGTAGAATTCGAGTTTGAAAGGATTGTAATAAATAATGACTTTGTAAGAGTTTGATGTTAATTCGCATTTATCGTCGAAATTGTTATTTGTGATTTGTAATTTGGTATTTAATACTTGTTGATTGATTAAAATATCAGATTTCGAAACATCAAATCGATTATATTGTTCTTCTTCACCTTCTAACTGAAACCGTACTCTGAAACATCCATTGATAAATGAATAAATCTCGACATTTAATTTTGAATCAACAAATTTAGCTTTAAATGAGTTTTCAGCAACTGAAGTTGATGCACTATCAATTGAAGAGACAGATTTTTCGCCAATTCGTTGATACCATTTCTTTCCAAACCATTTTGAAAACATTGTAATTCAAAAAAAAAGTATCCGATTTTATCCGAAATAAAATTGTTAGATCTGACACAATATAAGCCATAAAGCATATTTTTATTAAGTGATCTTTAATCATGCAAGCTTGCATCGCAGCATACAGTATTCTATAAAATGATATTGAAACCTTCATTATGGATTTTGACTTAATAACTGATTTGGTATATGTGGGTCCTCAGACGATGTATTTTAAGTCATATTATGTCAGCTAAGCGAAAAAAAATGTTCACTAATAATGTGATCGAGAGCATCTAAAAAACATCGACCCCTATTTTTTAGGAATAGACCCCTTACAATTTGTACGATAGTAGTTATGATCTAAATGCACAGTGCACTTTCATTTAGCATGTGTGTGCAAATTCATTTGTTTTGGATCTCAAAAAAATATTTGAAATTTAAAGATTTTCATAATACGATTTTAATGATCCCATATGAATATACATTGAATTTTAAACATCGAACTCCAGTAAAATTGATTAGTTATTAAAAATTGAATTCAAATTCAAATGAAAAACCAGAAAATTGGATAATTTTGTGTACACATACAAGAGAAACTTCTGATACAGCGATTCGCAATGATTATGTTCACTTGCGAAATTCGATCAATTTTACGAGAATTCATAGCAGAAAAAAATGAAATTTTGAAAGGATCACTAACAATAATTTGAGAACTTGGCAGGATATGAATGATATGCACATATGCTTAAATACTAATAATTTTATTTTTTGTTGATCAAAATATGATGGGTAAACAAATTTTTAAAAGTGACAATATATCGAAAAATTTGAGATCTATTGAATTTTGAATAAGAAAATAAATCACATGTTTCTCTTCATTTTAATGGCACAGTACCAGGACGAAGTTACTCTTCTTGCAAGACATGAAACAATTGCAGAGTTCGAAGGAATACAGCACATTCCATGCAGATTTAGGACTGCTGAATGCCCAGACCGCTGCAATCACGCTACAGATGTTGCTATTTTCAAAGTTCTTGAATACACAAAGTACGAAAAGCCAGGTGAATATGGTGATCCAAAGCAGGAAAAGATTTGCGTTGATATCAAGAAACAGATCTTCAACCAAGATCCAAAGATTCAAGAATTCTGCAAGAGCCATTTAGAGGTTGGCAAGAAATATCGCGTTTGCTACGATCATCTTTATGTTAAACAAAATGGCATGAACAGACCAGAACGTCCAACAACAGAAGTTACACCACTATAAGTATTGTCTTCATGAATAAAGAAAATCTGTATACAAATTAAAATAAAATTTTTTTAATTACGATGCAATAAAACATTCCTAGTAAGGAATTTCTGCGGAATATTTGTTAATAGGTTAAATGTTATCATATCATGGGCTTTTTTCAATAGAAAAAAACTTGAGTTTCAATATTTTCTTGAATAACAATAATTTTATAAGTTTATTATTACACCTTAATTAAGCTCTGTAAATAATGAACAATTTAGGAATGCAAAATGATATATGGTTCTAATTGTCAATATTGAATTAATTATTTATATATTCAAGGCAAATTTCGATATTATACTTCTGTATTATTAAAAATAAAATTAATTTATCGTTTTTAAATCTAGAAATAACTTGAATGTAAATGGAAAAATGAAATTAATTAAAATTTTTAACCTCATAATTCCAAAAAAAATATATTTTCCGAAAAATGACAAAAAATTCAATATGTTTAGTTTTGGCATTTGGAAAATCATAAAAAATTTGGAAGATGAAACAAAGGCGTTTTAGTTTCTAGAGATACTTGCCAATGTTCTTTAGTCGAAAGGAAGTCGAAAATAAGACATTTACATCTTGATTATCCAAATTCGCTTAATAAGCATAGGTCACAGTCAAGGTCATCGCATGACTACAATCAGCAAGCCAATAAATATTATCACAAATGGCATTTTAATCTGCCATTTAAATGACCGAAGGATTTTATGCAATTAAGGAATAATACAGTAACAATATATTCAAATCATGGTTTGAATGTCATGTTGAATAGTTTTACCTTATAATTGTTGAATTTTCTATTTCATAATGAACGGAAATCAATTAAAATAACAATGCCTGCTTATGTTATAATGCACATGCAAAATGACTCGAATATCAAATAAATTTCCTGCATTTTCATTACACATCATAATTTGAGTTGATTATCGGACTAATGTTGTTTGTTTAACTAGGTTTCTCATGAATCTATTAATGTTACATCATTAATCACTATCAATCTACAAATTATAGAAATATTCCAAAAAGAATATTTTCTCTCCCAAGATGATAATGAAATGAATTTGTTTCCACGGTCCTACCTTCGAAATGATCACAGTTTCTGTTTAAATGATCAGAAATACATGGTTAAATCATGAAGAAATAAAAGAAGAAAAAAAAGAAAAAGAGCCAGCGGCAGAATTCGAACCCGCAACCCCAAGATTAAGAGTCTTATACTCTATGCGGTTGAGCTACACAGGCTATTCGAAATTTAAATTTTTTATTACTATAAAATATAATTTTGACTTTTTCAATTAATTCTGAAATTTTGAATTGATTTTTTTCAAATTCTTTTACAACTCAAATATTTCACAAAAATTTTCTATCTAAATCTTTCATTTGTCTAGATTCCAATCTTTGACATAATGACATAATCCATTTTACTAAGGGTTTCGTTTTGCGAAAAAAAACGTACAATACGCAATTTCGCTAAAAACATTTAGCTAGCAATTTCGATCTTTGACTCCACTGAGAGAGGGTCAAAGTTGCTATTTGTCACTTTTCCACAAGAATATAATGGGGAAAAAGTTATCATATAGTTGATCTCATTCACTGAGGTGAGAGATGCATGTAGTGTAATTTGATAAACAGTGGGATTGCTGCTCTAAGTCCTAGGTTCGAGACACATTGGCTTCATTTTTCTCTTTTTTATTGACGTAAACTATTCAATTTTTGTGTTCTCCATTCAAATTTCAGAATTTTTTTTGCAGATTTCACGCTACATTCGAAGTTACCTTTTGTAACAACCACCACTGCCTACGAAAGACGAAAGTGTGTCACGATTTCACCCGGAAATCCGACGGTTGTTTAAGAGTATGCACTTTTGTCACCTACTCTGACTCCACTCAAGACGTCACTTTTTTAATTTTGCGGTATCATATTTTTGGAAAATCTTTATGAATATTATATAAAAAGTCTCTTTAATATCTATATTTCATATTTTTATCGATTTTTAAAGTTTTTGCGAAAAGTATTCAATTATTTTTGCTATTTGGTCGGGTAAATGTCAGATTTGCGACATTTTCTGATATGATATTCAGATTCTACGTTGATAATAATGCTTATAGAACCCTCTTGCTATTGTGTCAAAATTGCGAAACCGATAGCAAAAATATCTCGCAATATCAAAATTGAGATATTGAGTGAATTATGCATTATAGAGATTAAAAATCTGATTTGTGAAAACATCTCATCAGTTTCTAGCTAATTCAAAAATCTTTACTATCTTATTCGATTAAAATGAAAAGGGAATAGTTTCATTATGCTTTAAATGACAGCCTTATAATATAATCATAGTTTTCGCTCAATATGCAGCATTTTTTTTTCGAAATCTATGGTCAATGTCCTAAATACTGATTGATTTGCATTCATATCTCTTACATTTTCTATACCCACATCACTATTCATTGCTATTCCTATCTTTTTCATTTTTGTTTGTTTCTCATAATTTCTCAAAAAACACGATAACTTGATATTTGTAAATATCATACTTTATAACGTAAATAAGAACTTGACCTATTAAGAAAAGCAGTAATGAAAAGAAAATCTGAAATTCATAAAAATTACAAGTTTCTGATGACAATTAGCTTAATTAAACCAGGTACAAGATTATATAATTGTATTTTCTATCCAATTATCCATATAATATCTTATCCAGAAAAAATAACTTGATCAATACCAAATGATTTTTTAACTAGTAAATAAAGTATTTTCTTTACACACACATTGTATATCATAGTTTTTTTTTTTTGGTTTCGCAAAACATCCAAAAACAAATATGCTATAAAAGTGACAATTTTAGCAAAACGAAACCCTTAATTTTACACATTAAAATATTCGATATTTCATGTAATTAAGGAATAACTACAATAACATGCTCCTACATTTGATATATATTGATAGCACAAATGTTATTATGAAGGTAAACAAAAGAGACTTTTTTACACAATAATACCCTTCAGGTGAAGTATCTTTTGACTTGCAACGATAAATTTTGTATTTTTTTTTCATGGTGCAAATATCGAAATTGTGCAATGAATTAAAGCGTGCCCATGTTATTACGGAATGTGGTACATTGCGTATCAATATTAATGATCGAATCATCAACACAAAGAAGTCTTCAGCGATTTGTTTTTCAGAATTAATCAAAGAAAAATATTTTATTGATAAATCAATCACATCATTGAACGCACATCTAGATATTACATGCCAAGATTCGATTGATATACTTTCAAACTTTATAGAAACAGGTAAACTTGAATTTGAAGCAGATGAGGCACATTATCATGACATATTCGAAATCGGCAAATATTTTGGAAATCAAATACTCATACAAGTATATGCTAAACATGTTAAATCAGACAAATCTCTCACAAATGAAAACATTTTTAAGAAGTACGAAATTTCTGCATACGAAAACGATTCTACGACAATGAATGAATGCATTGAGTACATCTCATCACATTTCTACAGTCTGAAAGATGATGATATCATTACAAATTTTGTGAAAAATGGATTTGAATTTTGTGAAAAAATTTTGAAGTCAAAAGAACTGAAAATAGAAAATGAAGACAAACTATGTTTGTTACTGTTAGATACTTGCAGAAGAGACAGTACATTATTTGATTTATTTAGCTATGTTAATTTACAATTTTGTTCTTCAGAAGTTTATGACTATATTTATAATTTTTCAGTTGAAAACTCTTATGAATCAAGTCTTTTAACTATTTATAATGAAACATTGAAACATTATCATTCAAAATCAAGAAATAAATTTGAAATTTCAAATCAATCTATTACATCTTTCGAAAAACATTTGATTCGAAATCAATTTCAAATATCAAATCATAGTTTTAGTTTTGTTGATCCAAAAATTGTAGAAAAAGTTTCAAAAGAAATTAAAATGGAAATGACTGCTTCATCTCTTTATGGTGGAAATTTATCCAATATAAATTCATATTCAGATAATGCTAATTTCTATACAAATAATGAACCTAATTCATGGGTAAAAGCTGATCTAAAGGGGTATAAATTAAAACCAAAATCATATATTCTACGATCATCATATGTTTTTTCTTCTGATTTATTGAGAAGATGGAAGCTAGAAGGTACCAAAGAAGATGGAACATCTATTGTATTAGATAATCAATACTATGAATTTCAACAAAGAGAAATCAAAGAATTTCCACTTCAAACTAATGATTATTTTGTTGCTTTCAAAATAACACAAACAGGACAGAATTCAAGTAATTGTGACTTTTTCCGTATTACTGTTTTTGACTTCAAAGGAGATTTAATAAAAATTTAACCATTTTTTCATGCAATCATTAATAAGTATATCTTATACAACCTAAACCCACTTATGACATAGTATTTTCAATCTAATTCCGTAATTAAATTCAGTAATTATTTATTGGGAATAAATAAACAAGACTGTCATAGAGAATTCCATATTGGCAAAGATTCAAGAGCGGGTCGCCTTAATTTTTTATTATTTAAAATAATAAAGACTCTTATTTACAGACTAGACTTGTAATCATTGAGAAACATATTTCACACACTTTGTATGTATATTGAATTAATTCAGAAATACTGTCTCAAAATTTTTGAATTATCAACACAATAAATTGAATGACCGCTAGGTTCCATTCAATTAAAAGTAGTACCAAACAATATGTTATGCAAGATATTGCGAAATATTTTTGATAGCTTGTAAAAAAATAGAGAATAATATATTATTTGGACACTATATATAGTTACATGTAATATTGCCACTCAAAAATTCACGATTTCAATTTTTCTCGAAATCTAGCCTTGAAATGTATATTAATTTTACTAAATATAAGCATTATATTATATGCTAATGGACTTTTTACCATCGTCCCTATTAAACATGTATATATAAATATTCCTCCAAAGTTCTTTCAATTACATTGAAAGGGAGGAAAAGTGAATATTTTAAAAACATCAAAATCATTAAAGAAATCATTGTTCTGATCTACTAATAAAAAAATCAATCTGTGTATTAGATTGAAAGATTTTATACTTGCATGATATCATATTTCGTTTGATTTTCATGAATTAATTCCAACTAAATTTTGTTGAATCTCATGGCAACAATTTTTACTTTGTTTATAAAGTATTTTTTTAGTAAATCAGAGATGATGATGTTGATAATAATAAATAAATTAAAATGTTCATTTACAACATTATTTCAAATAAAATAATACAATTAAAATACTTCTTCACGGATCAACTAAATAGGTGAACCTCTTTCCACCTTTCAAAAGCATACAATCAGTAAGTGTATATTAAAAATATGAATGTCGGAAAAGGCATCAAATTATTAATTCTTGACTGTTTTGCAAAAACATTGCCAAATCACGGCATGCATTAGATCGAGAGATATAACGCTTACATACGCAACTTGCTTTGATGTGTGATATCATCTTTCGTTTGATGTTCATAAGTGAAATCTCTTCTATATTTTGATTGATTACTTTGCAATTATTGAAGTATCTGATTTTACCATTTGATTTTGGAGTCAATTATTGCATATCTGTTATATATCGATAAAATAAGTTAATTTCATGGATGCAATAAAAATTACAATTTTATATATACATAAATAAATAAATAAATTACAATTTTATATATATATAAATAAATAAATAAGATATATCAAATACATTATTTTTATTTATTTGTTGTTTGTTTTTTCTCCCGGTCTTGAACAAGCCTGAAAATCTCCTCCATTTTCATCTTTTTCTCATTAGTTAATTGCTGATTAATTCGAAGTCTACAGTAGTCTACATATCCTCGTCCCTCATATTTATAATCAAAATTTATTTTCATTGTTCCTAAGAATAACTTAACAATATCAATTTCTAGTTTTGTAATGGCAAAATACAACGCTGATTGTTTACCAATGTTAGGATCTGCGCCCTTTTCAATCAATTTTTTACATATTTCTAGACTTTTCACTCTAACTGCTTTAATAAGAGGAGTTTCTCCATCTGTTGCAATATGATTAACTGAAGCAGATAATTCCGTCAACATAGAAACAGTATCTTTTTTGTTCGATGCAATCGCATGATAAAGTGGTGTTTCTTTCCTACTATTTTCAATATCAACGGAAACACATATTTCTTTTACAAGAAAATGAATAATTTCATTGTTTCCTTTTTGAGCTGCCATATGCAAATAACTTGTTGAATTCTCTTCAAGTAGAGCATTGTATTTAATTTTAGGATGAAATGCTTGATCAATCATTTTAATAAACTCAACATTTGGATTTATGACACATTCTAAAACAAGTGAATGAATATCATCTTCATTTTTTGGTTCCCAATGTAGATCTAAAATAGTTTTCAGAGATTCTCTTTGATTGGTACGAATTGAAATCATTGCAGCGTTTAAACCTGATTTATTTTTGACATCTAAATCGGAACCTTTTTCAATAAGAATTTTCAAAACTGAATTTAGACCATTTTTTGCTGCCATTAAAGCAGGAGTATCTCCTTTCTCATTTATGTAATTAATAGGATAATTTTCTTTCAAAACATCATTTTCTGCATCTTTCATTCTTTTTTGAAAAAAAATTTTCAATGGATATGGAAAAGCCAATTCCTGCATTTGTTTTTCTTTCTTCTTTTCATCATCAATCTCTTCATTGACGTTATTCTCTGGTTCTTTAGATCTAACTGCCATTGTTGACTGAGATTTTATTGTTTTAAATTTAAGTTGTTTAAACTTTTTATCGAATATTTCTATCAGTTTATCATTGTCCAATACTATTGGCAGCTTAGTTGCATCGTCAATTTGTATTCCATTATCCTTCACATATTGTAGAATCAATTCTAGTTCATTATATTTCCTTTCGGATGCTAAATAAGAAAAAATAGAGTATTCAATCCCATTAATTTTCGTAATGGAGTTAATATCACAACCTGAATCAAGAATAGCCATAATATTTTTATCATTTCTAATTTCACATGCTTTGAACAACGCTTTATAATCAAATTTATCATTAGTTTCAATTGATTTCTTATCATATTTGATAATAAATTTAATAAATCTTGCTCTGTTCTGATTACAAACTGTATCAATAAGCAAATTTTGAATATCAAGTTCTATTTCAGCAAAAGAACATAATGTCAAACAGTTGTGGAATTTAACAATATCATCATTTTTCATATATTTGACAAGAACATCTTTCAAATTACCGTTTGCAAATTTATAATTTACACGTATTTCTTGTTTTTTATTTGTATGATCTACAAAATTCTCAAACAGTTTAATAATATCATCCTTATTAATTTCATCATTTAGATTCTCTACCATATAATCAATACAACACTTATTGAAACCTCTATTATCAATTTTATCATAAATCATTAATTCACTTTTTGATTTCATTATCATTGATAATATCTTTATGTAATCATTAAAACAATTTGGAAACACAAGCATTGAACAATAATGTGTTACATATCTATCATTATCATAACTCCTAAATAAATCATATTCTGTGTCATTAAATTTATCAACAAGAATTTTAACAATTTCTTTGGATGCCCCAATAACTGCTGAAACAAATATGTTACTTTTGATAATTTTTTCATAAATAATATCATCTTCGTTTTCTTCTGCATATTGAAAAAGAGTTTTAAAAGATTGTACATTCCCATAAAGTGCTGAAACTTGCATCGCATCAATAATATCACTTCTAGTTTCTTCAAGAATCTTTTTGACTAATTTATCCTTTTTTAAACAAGCAGCAACGGCCAAAGTTGATAAACCACATATTTTAAAATCAATATCTTGAAGATTAAGACTATCTACTTGATCATCATTTAAGTCAATGATATGATATAGTTTCTCCCAAGGAAATGATTGATCTTCAAAATGAAACAACTTAAGCCCAAGGCTTTCTATGATGTTTCTGTTTCTGTCATCTAATAATGTTTTTGATTTATCTCTGAGCCCTTGAAGTAGCAAATTATTTCTGGAGATTTGAAGTGGCGAAACATTTTCGTTTTCATGTATTTGCTCTTGAATGATATGGATTAATTTGTTTGCTTTCAACAGCTTGCAAATATCTATAATTTGATTAATTTCATCATTGTGAACGGTAATGATCTCTCCTTCAAGAAATTTCATGAAAATTTCCCATATTTCATCATTATTTTCTTTAAATGGTCCTATTAAACTCTCAATATCGATAGTGTTACCACTTGCTCTTCCTGCATTCTCTTTTATATTTTCAAAAATGACATCAGAAATAAGTAATAATGTCACGCGGCTACATTTTGCAGTATAATTTTTGTACTTCAAAATGGTGTCATAACCATTATTCACACTTGTAAACATTCGAAGAACTAGATTGAGAGCCATTCACGAGAAAACAGGAAAGGCAAAAAAATTCAAAAGATTTGATAAGACGGGTATTTGACAATTTTCCCCAAATGAATTAATTTCGATATGAGAAGATAATATTTGATGCTTTTTGAAATTTGTTAAATCATAGCCTGTCTTATAGAAATTGATTTTAGATTATACAAAAATACGTATGAGATCATGAAACATAATGCTTTGATAGATAAATGCGAAAAATTTTGCAATTAAATTTTTATTATTGAACAATTCTAAAATTACAGACTTGTTGGGCATTCAATAATCATCAATAAATAATTCTTTCTTATGGATCTGGCTAATATTTCCAATATTTGAAAAGATTTAATATGAATTCTGGAATTTGATTGGAATTAAGCACTTAACAAGATAACGGATGAGCATTTTTTTGCAATCAAACAACACTGTTATCATTTTTGACTAATGTGAACACAAAAATGAATTCTTGCATCAGAAATCAAAGAATATGCCACGATTAGACAATAATTTAATATTAATTTCACACATTCAATTTATTGCCCAAAGAAGATAGCTTATTTTCGAGTTTGGGTTAGTGATAAAATCGATCGTCAACATCTGAAAATTGAATACTATAGATTATGTGGAAAAATTGCCAAAAGTAACAATTTTTATATCAAAATTTACAATACAAGAAATATGTAATCTAGACACTAATGATATTCTAAAATCAAATTTATGTCTTTTTAAAAATTTGTGAGAAAACCGAACATTTTGCCATCGCTCTAATATGATTAACAGAATCATAATATGAATACATTTTTAAAGTTTTAATAAAAAACGAAACACATCTATCAAATATCAGTTCACTTTTAGAAGCTTCATGAAGTGGCTCTGGACTAACACAACACAAGTCGGTTTCGGCGAAAACTGCGTTGAAGAACATCTCAAGAAGTTCGTTCAGCCAAAGTCTAAGGTTCTTGTTACATTCGGCGGCGGATCAATTGACAAAAACGGCGCCCGTGATGATGTAACAAAGGCACTTGCTGCACTCGAGTGCGAGGTTAGATGGGAAGGTGGCATTCCTCCAAACCCAGAATTCGAACGTTGCGTTGAAATCGCAAAGGTTGTTCGCGAATGGCAGCCAAATCTCATCCTTGCAGTTGGTGGCGGCTCAACACTCGATGGAACCAAGTTCATTACAGCAGCTGCTGGATTAGATCCAAGCGTTGATCCATGGGATATCTTGACAAAGAAGACATTCCCAGAAAAATGCACACCAATCGGATCTGTCATGACACTTCCAGCTACTGGATCAGAGTGGAACAACGGTTTCGTCATCTCTCGCTGTGCTACAGCAGAAAAACTTGCCGCTGGAAATCAAGTCACTTTTCCAAAGTTTTCATTATTAGATCCAAAATATACAATGACACTTCCAACACGCCAGCTTCGTAATGGCCTCTTCGATGCCATGTGCCACTGCATCGACCAATTCTTAACTCCACAGGTTGTTCCAATGATGGACAACTTCTGGTTATCTGTCATGCGTGAACTCGTTGATATTTCTCTCGACTTACTCAAACCAGATTCATCCCTCGAATTACACGGAAGATTAGTTGTTGCAGCAACATTCGCCCTCAACCTTGTCTTCACATTAGGAAAGAACACATGCTGGGGTATCCACCAAATCGGACATCAGCTCACAGCAGAGTACGGAATCGATCATGGTGCAACACTTGCTATGGTCACAATTCCATTCCTCCGCCACTTCAAGAAAGAACGCGAATTCAATCTTGCCCGCAGTGCTGAACGTGTTTTCGACATCCGTGAAGGCAGTGATGAAGAGAAAGCTACAAAGTTCATTGAACGTCTTCAAGAATGGATCATCTCTATTGGCCATGTCAAGACAGTCAGTGAATGTGACCATGCCAAACTTCCAATCAAAGAAGGCGACCTCGAAAAAGTTGTTAAAATGGTCATGGTTTCCAATGGAGATAAACCTTTCGGCTACGAGAAGATGGTTACAGAAGACGTAGTCAGAGAAGTCCTTTCTCAGATTATTGTATAAACAGGATTTATCATTTTATCATTTTTCAATCATACTTTTTTTTTCAGATTTTGTCATGAATAAAAATCAAAGCCTTTCAATTGGTTTTGAAAATGATTTTTATCTTTATGTTTGAAATTATTTGTTTGCATTAGTGTGTGACGCAAACCACTTGTCTTCATAAAACAATGAAATTTTTTTTGAATGACCAACCACGTTTTGAATGACATCAAACTTTTTATTTCAAATGACTTCTGAAAAGTAACAAACAATTGGCTGGTAGTCATCGCATCGTTTTTTAAATATGATATTTGATAACTGTAATAATATTGAAAATGGTTTGGCGCTCATTCAATTTTAATTCACTTTATTTTATAGCATGAAGTGGCTATGGACTAATACAACTCAAGTTGGATTCGGTGAGAACGTCGTTCAAGAGCATCTCAAGAAATTCGTTCAGCCAAAGTCTAAAGTTCTTGTTACCTTTGGTGGCGGATCAATTGACAAAAATGGCGCTCGCGCTGACGTTACAAAGGCACTTGCCGAGCTCGAATGCGAAGTTAGATGGGAAGGTGGCATCCCTCCAAACCCAGAATACGACCGTTTAATCGAAATCGCCCAAGTCGTTCGCGAATGGAAGCCAGATCTCCTTCTTGCAGTCGGTGGAGGATCAACACTCGATGGAACAAAGTTCCTTTCCCTCGCTGCTGCCCTTGATCCAAGCAATGAACCATGGGATATCATCACAAAACATACATTACCAGAAACATGCACACCAATCGGATCTGTCATGACACTACCAGCTACAGGATCCGAATGGAATAGCAGTTTCGTTATTTCCCGTCGTTCAACAAACGACAAACTCGAATACGATTCTCAACTTACATTCCCTAAGTTTTCCTTATTAGATCCAAAGTACACCATGACACTCCCAACACGCCAGCTTCGCAATGGCATTTTCGACGCAATGTGCCACTGCATCGACCAATTCTTAACTCCACAGGTTGTTCCAATGATGGACAACTTCTGGTTATCTGTCATGCGTGAACTCGTTGATATTTCTCTCGACTTACTCAAACCAGATTCATCCCTCGAATTACACGGAAGATTAGTTGTTGCAGCAACATTCGCCCTCAACCTTGTCTTCACATTAGGAAAGAACACATGCTGGGGTATCCACCAAATCGGACATCAGCTCACAGCAGAGTACGGAATCGATCATGGTGCAACACTTGCTATGGTCACAATTCCATTCCTCCGCCACTTCAAGAAAGAACGCGAATTCAATCTTGCCCGCAGTGCTGAACGTGTTTTCGACATCCGTGAAGGCAGTGATGAAGAGAAAGCTACAAAGTTCATTGAACGTCTTCAAGAATGGATCATCTCTATTGGCCATGTCAAGACAGTCAGTGAATGTGACCATGCCAAACTTCCAATCAAAGAAGGCGATCTCGAAAAGCTCATCAAGATGGTCATGGTTGCAAATGGCAATGGACCATTTGGATACCACAAGTCAATCACTGAAGCTGATGTTACAGCTATCCTCAAGGAAGTAATCGTCTAAAAATGAGAGCTATTATTAGTAAAAAATTAAATAGTTTAAACATAACTTCATCTTTTCTGAATATATTATTATGAACAAAAAAATTAATAATTCATTCAAATTGAATTTTCTGATTAAGTTTATTCCAAGATGATTATTAAATTCAACCCATCTGAAATTGAAATGGCATATATAATATAAAAAAAGCTCGAAGTTATTGAAAACAATATTATAAAATGAGACAACAAACCTAATGTGGTCTTTTGTTTTAAGAGATGCTTAATCTCAACCTTGATCTCCGTTAAACAGATATCAAGTTTTTAAATTTCATATGTCATTAAAAATAGACTTCTAAAAAAGCGCAATCCAAAAATATCAATCGCTATGGGAATGAATAAGTTCTTGATATCAAATAATTAAACTCTATACATTTATTAATATAACAAAAATAATATAATAAAAATCTTACTTTGTTGGAGAGCAATGTACCCAAAGTAAGCCTTGTCTTATTGATAAGAACTCATCTTTGACTTTTTCATCGTTCATTGGAGGAATTGAATCGTCTTCTTGTTTAATTCTGTTTACATTGCCATTTGCAACGTATACAATGAGTGCTGTTCTCTTTGGAAGTGCTTCAATGAGTGATTCCAAAATTTTATTATATTTTTCAAGACATTTTTCTAAAACAGCATCATCTAATGCTTCTTCTTCACCGGCTTCCGCAAAGTGAGCAAACATCAAGTCATTATTTGCGATGTTATCAACAATTTCTTTTAATGTCTCGTCATCAGATTCTGTTTTCTTTAATTCAAGGATATCTGTATCAGGGAAATCAATATTTTTGGTCATTCCCGCGTAAAACAATGATCCATGCTTTTTAATCATTTCTGCAATGAAATCTGGAACTTTTGGCTGTTCTATAACAATGTTCTGATCTTTGAGTGAGAAATTAACAAGATCCATGGCCGCTCTTGCATCTTCGTATGAATCATGGCCGGATTCGTTTGCACGGAAAGGTTTATTGATATACTTCTTGTAAAGTAAAAATAATGATGGTTTTTTGACACCATTTGTTTCACTGTTGTAAAGTAAAGCTGTATCAATACACCTGTGGTGAATTAACTTCAAAGAACGAAAATCATTTTCAAGGGAGTGCCCAACAATGATTGTTTTTCTTGAAGCGTACTTAGATAGTATTTTTAGAGCTTGATCGGGCGTTACTGTAACGTTTGCGAGTGTCTCTTCGGATATACCTGAAAATGGAGTTCTGTAGTCAAGAATTTCATTTGTTGGTTTAAATAGTTGGTCAAGTAAAGGTTTCCCTTCAAAATCTGTAACAGAAAGACGTGCTAATTCCGATCCTAATTTTGTTTCGACCATTTCGCAATCGATCGCAATGATTTCGCGAGTTTCGGGTGTTGTTTCTTCTGGGAGCTCGGAAAAGTCTGCTAGTTGCTCTTCTGTTAAGATTGAAAGCTTATATAATTCACATCTCGGCTTTTCTGGAATTTTCATGCCTTCAAGATGCAGAGGATATCCATTATCTAGTAAATCAGTAACCGGAGTTATCATCTCTTCGTAGTTATTGTATTTTTTGAATATTTTTTTATTGTTTTTGAAACCTAAAACTGTCTGTCTGCCTGGGATAAGATAGCCTTCACGTTCTTTAGCTTGCGGAAATACAGGAAACTTGTTTTGTGAAATATTTACAAAGTTTGGTAATTTTTCTTTAAATTTATTGTATCTTTTAACGTCAAGGCCATCAAACATTGCAAGGATCACTCTATCACACAGAGTTCCATGATGTATTGTCATACATTTTGGTGCAACCGCGATATCTAATAGGCCACGAATAGTTTCTTGAATGCATTTGGGGTCAACAGACTTCAACGATCGAGGGTTGAAGTCTGCAGATACACTAAATACAGCATCAGGAAAAATCTCAAAGTAAGTAACATTGGGTCTTTTGCATTTCATAATTTTGAAGCTAGATGCTCATTATCTCAATGTATTTCGATATAAAATTCTATTTAAAATAAATTATCGTTATCAATAATGTCTCAATGACGAATAAATTTGTTGATCGATATTATCATTAAATTACGATCATTTAGCTAATGGTATAGCTGATACTCAAAAAGGAATCATAGGGTTAACTTCAAATAGTAGCTAAAAAGAATTTGGATATGAGGTCTATAGAAAAAAAGAAGAAAAATTCTTGGAAAAAATAGGAAAATCATTCCTCTGTAGATTTTCATGCAATATTGAATATGATTTATGAGTATTTTTTCCGAATTTTCCATAATTTTGAATTTTTTCAATCAAAATAAGGATTTACTCAGCCTTCTTGTCAAGGACGATAACTTCAAGGGACTCTGGGATTGAGTTCTGGACGAGCTCGACAAACTTCGGCTTAACTGTAAGTGTATAAAGATACTTTGTTGTGCGAAGTTTGAACTTGGTGTTGTCATCATTAGACTTCTTTACCTTAACCCACTTAGCATCAGAACGAGCGGCAAGGGCAAGGAACTCCTTTGGTGTGGTGACCTGCTTTGGCATCCTCTAGAAAAGGCCGACCATTCGCAGGTTTACAAAAACCGTATGAGTCTCGAAATGAATCATTTTTTCGTTTGTTTTTAAATTTATCTCTGATAAAAATTCTAAGATTCAAATTTTTAGCCCTTGGTCATTCCATCTGCATTTCCAATCAGAAAAAGTCAAGGAATAATAACGTATGATATGGTTCTTGGCCTTAACAAATTAACATAAAATTGATATCAAAGGTAGAAAACACCTAATTATTGTTTGGGACTCATATTTGTTTAAGAATACAGCATAATAAGTTTATTACATGCATATCGAACATCCATATATAGTGCTTATTTTTTATATTACATAGTTTTGCCCATTAAATATAATCGTCCCAATATTCAACATGATTCATTCAATCATTGTAATTCTCAGATGAAAATATCTGTCTTTCTATATAGAAAAAGAGAATTCAGAGGAATTTTCCTATAAATCAATCTCATTATTTTTTCTATTGTAAAATTCTAAATCAGATAGCGATTATACGATGAAAATTAAATAGTTTGGTATGCATGTCACAAATATCATCTTAAAGTCTTAAAATCTTTTCGCCGATTATTTTCCATTCAAATTTTAATCGTTGGCTGCCTTTCGAAATGGCCGAGTTGCTTTTCATTACTCCAATAGAGAAGAAGAACGTTAAGAAACCATCCTGGAGAGGTATCCCACGTGTTTCTTTCACACGCCCAGCTGTCGCTGCTGAAGTTGATCCACTCGTTAAGCCAGCATGCGCTGCTAAGCCAGTTGAAACACGCCCATCCCTCAAGGTTGGTACAGTTGTCATCGTTGTTGGTGGCGAGCACCAGGGCAAGCGCGCTGTCGTCGTTGCTGACCAAGGCGCTGGTATCGTTAAGATTGCTGGTCCAGTTGTCCCAGTCAACGAAATTTCTCAGGACTACCTCATCGCTACATCAACATCAATCGAAGTTGCTGCCAACGCTACAGAAGCTCAGGTTGAGGCCGCTGCTGCTAAGGTCCCAGAAATGGTCGAGTACCTTAAGGCTCCATTCACAATCAAGAAGGGAGACCGCGTCCATTTAATGAAGTTCTAAAGGCCTAAATCTATTTTTGTCTCAATCTTATAAAATATTTATTTATTTGGCACTTGCTTTCATTTTTATTATACACTATTGAACATCGATAGTCCATGAATAAGAATACGCCTTCCTTTCGATAATTGGATACCAGTCAAGATTTTGTTGAAATTCCATAGTTCTTTAACTAACAAAGGAGAATTTTAGCACTAGTCTAATATTGAAAGGATATTATATTAGAATTGTTTCATTATTATTGATGACGCCACGAGAAGATATAGGCTATAAAATTCTTTACATTTTGGCTGCTAGGACATCAGAAGATTCTCCATGGATGCCTGAAGATCAACTAATTACAACATTACTCAATAATCAACCAATTATTCCAAATATGAATTTAGCATTAGTTAAATCTGTCATTCAAGAAATGGTTTTGCATAGTATTCTTGCTATAAAAGGAAATTATCTTTCTTTACTTTCAAAATCAACATATCAGGAACAATATGAATTTGCACAAAAACTTATTAAAGAAAAACAAGCTATATACAACTCAACAATTATTCGTAATCTTGCATTACAAGTACAAAAGAATCAAGTTGTACCTGAAATTAAAATTGATGTTCCAAAAGTCGCAGCACCAGAGCAAAATATTCCAGTCAAGCATACAGAAACGCATAATAAAGTTGCTGTTTTAAGGAAAGATGCACCTATTCTACCGCAAGTCAATACTAATATATCTCAAGCCAAAACTAATACTTCAAAGAAGACTAAATCAAAGTTTGAAGAAGATGATAGTGAATCATCGTCATCTTCATCCGAGTCTTCTTCATCAGAATCTTCTTCTGAATCTTCATCTGAAAATTCCGATGAATCATCTGATGAATCAATCGAATCTACAAAAGAACAAGAAGAGAAGAAACCAGAACCAAAGAAGAAAGCTCCTGCTAAGAAATCAGAGAAGAAAACAGAAAAACCAAAGCCAAAGCCTAAACCAAAGACTACACGCAGAAAGAAGAAAGAGGAACCTTCAAAGAAGAATTTGGGCCCAGATGTTTTTATTACTAGTACTGGCCGTGTTTCAATTAGAAAATCTTATAATTATGATTAATAAAAATTTTGTTAGGTGTTTTAATAGCATTTATTTCAATTACAATAATGATTTCCAACAAACTTAATGAATCAAATGCATTAATTTGATTCAGAATTTTCAGATTAGCTGTAAACTAAGGTAATTCATTAAAATGACATTTTAGTTATGCATCTTCAAGCCAAGTGAATGAGCAATATCACACAATTCCTTTTGAGAGATAGACAGTCATGAATTTTAAGAAATGCGAAGTTAGAATAGAACATTTTTATAATATTATAGAAAAATAAATTGATAGAGATAGATTATTGCTGAAGATAGAGAATAGATATAATTTTTTTTTGTATTTTCTTAACAATGAGAATTAGAAACTCTTGATTACACTATCATCTATTCCGAAAAATCTTCTGAATACTTGTGTTTCGCATAAACCTGCAACACGAACAAGATTGCCAAGGTAATTTTGTAATTCTTCGGATCTTTTTTCTAAGAACTCATTTTCTGTGTTTCCAAATAATTTCTTAGGTGGGAATGGATGCAAATATCTAGATTCAGAGAATTTTGGTCTTATTTGTGAATCAAACTCTTGGAGAGCTGAATATCTTTTTGAAATCGTATGTACACAAACCATACTATCTTTCTGGATACCAACTTCTATATTATAAAATACAGCTTTGAATTGAGGATCGAATTCGAATTTTTCGACTGATAAATACATCGGAGGTATTGAAATTGCTAAATTTAGTTGTGCAGCTTTCTTTTGAGGAAGCTTAATAATTGGGACTTCTCCTACTTTTTGTGGTGCTGAAGATGATGTCATTTATAAAAAAAATTGAAAGAGAAACTTTTTAAAAAGATTTTCGATAGCTGTCAAATTAATGCCATTGATTTTTTGAGTGATTCTGATTAAATAGCATCAGGCTCATTATAAAAAACTGAATCAGATCATTTTCGAATTTGTTGGAAAAACAAAATATGATCCAACATATATTAAAAATCAAACAGTTTACTTATCTATCTATAAAACGAGTAATAATCATATGTAATTAGTTTTTGATTTCGGAATTTTAAAGATTTTCTTCTTCTTCATCCAAAATCGAGTCAATTACACTATCAAGTTCCTCTATAGCACACAATTTACTATATGCGATATCTAATAGATCCTGCGAAGCATTCCTTTGCTTTAATATTTGTTTTAATTGTGGTTTAATTTGTAAAAGCTCTTTATCTAAGTTATAGATCTCTACACATTCCTCCGGACCTTCGGTATTTTTATTCTTACTTCTTATTCTTTGATTAAAGTAGGAAACACAAGATTTTCTTTTCTTGAAACCATTAACTAATTTTGTTGTTCCGCAATGGTTATTGATATCTTCTACGGTACCCTCTAATGATGAACCATTTAACTTCAAGAATTTGCCATTTTGATACAAAGCAAAAGCAGGAAGTGAAGAAATTGGAAATCCTTCACATAATGTGGGACTTTCGAGGCAGTTTATTGTAGATATAGTAATATTGTTCTCATTTTCGAATACTCTGGTCATATTTCGTACAACAGGGAAAAATGGTAGCGATGATATTGATTGCGGGGTGTAAAATGCAGATACTAGACATTTTTGATCTGTGTAGTCATTAATGTTGAATTTGTTTATTGATTTTGGATTGGCTCTTTGATATTCAGGTTTTTCTTTAGAAACTTGCTCAGTAAAGTTTACAATACTCTTTAATGTGTACGATCCACGATAATTAATATGATTTTCTGGATTGAATGTTAAGTATTTTATTGCAGGTAATGTAACAACAGACATTCTCTTGCATAACATGTCCTCTTTATGGCAATTGACAGTTACAAAACGTGTTTTCTTAAAGAAAAATGAAGCATCATCATAATCTTGCAATTTTGAGTTACATTCATCGCATTTCGGGCCGTAAAAGAAAAACATTAAATCTATTTGCTTAGAGTAGTACTCATTGAACTCATCTTCGTCAATGTCAATCGAATATGAAAGAATATGTCCTAAGAAAAATGAAAAAAACATTCAAGATTTTTGTCAAAAACGTGACAAATTTTGGAATAATTTTTTTTATGTCTGGGGTTTCTGATGCAATTTCATCTGATGAAACGGACTCAATCACATATGAAGAGTTTATTGAACCGTTTATCATGCTTGGAACAACAGATGCTATCGAATATGTCAGTGAAATGATGATTAATTCGAAAACCCCAACAGATACATATTTCAAAGAACTCACAAGTTTAGCAATAGATGATTCTTTATCAGATTATGATCCATTTTATCGCCCAAGCAAGAAAAAGAAAAAAGAATTAAGTGATGCAGTCAATTCTATAATACGTGGAACTAATGTTTACAAAAGATTATACAACCGCAATATGCTAATGTCAATTGATTCTGAAATTGGTTCAGATCGAGGTTTGAAAATTTCATTTCAACCGGAGCAGGTAGAGCCAAATTCAATAAATGCATTCTGCCAAGAGTTTCCATTTTATATTACACCAATTGAAGTTATTCTCGCAGCTTACAGACTTAAAAAAATCGAAAAAGATTATGCAAACACGTTAATTAAGCAAATAACAAGAAAACATAATAGAACTAGCGATAAAACACTACTTGCATATCTTGGAAGTTCGAATTTCAATGCAATTACTAATTATAAAAAATATGGATTATATAGTCGAACAAATTTCAATCCAAACTACAATATTTCGACAGGAATGGATAGTATGGCCATGAATGTTTTAAATCACCAATGGATTGCCACTCCTTACCTCTCAATTACGAATGTTTATGATAATAACATTTCAGAAAAGATCAAAAACATGAGAGATTTAGAAAGTAAGTTGACATCTTTATACGAATTATATACTCTTAATTTATCAGCTTTACATGACTTCACCCTTTATCAGAAAAATTGTGTTTACATTTCAAATAATTTCAGAAGGGCCATTGAATTGATCGAACCGAGAGGTTCTTTGATATTTAAGATCTTTAAGAGGTATTCAAGACACTGCTTCCAATTCTATGAGAATTTCTTGATTTCTCAAATAGAATATTATTTATTTTCAATAATGAATCTGATGAGCTCGTCAGAATGTGAGGATATTGATATGGATGTAGGCCCTTCTTCGAATCAGATGCTGCCTTCTTTCGAAGATTGTTTTTGGAAAAAATACCAAATTTTACGACTTCCAAATTCACTAGATATTTCGAATTTGACCTTTGTTACTACCATATTCAACATTGTTTTAGCTGAAATCGGCTGTTTGCCAAGTGTTGCCAAAATTTTTTTATCAATTCAACAAAAAATCAACACTTGGTGCAGATCCTTTGATACTGAATTGATTTTAACTAAGAGAGAATCATATATCTTCGTTGTTGAAGCAAATTTGTGTAATTTAATTGAAAATTTCAAAAATGATCAAAATTCTGATTTATTGAAGAATATTCGATTTGTAATCCAAGGTGTTTTGAATATATTATACTACTCTGATATTCAGGACACAAATTATTGGATTTACGAAGAATTAATTCAATATATGGAAATTTTTAATGACGTAACATCAGAATCATTCTTTGATTTGATATATCTGACTTTCGGTCTCTATAATATTTTATGCGAATTTTCAGAATTACCAGAATCGCCAAATTCGAAAATTTCTTTAAGAAATGGATTGATTGAAGGATATTACGAGGATGGTAATGAAGTTAAGTGTTCTCAGTATTTTCCTCATCTCATTCTTCTTCATGATTTAGAAGAATACAAGAGTCCATAAATTATATTGTTTTGTTTTTATATATTTTTAAACTTTGTTTGTTTTATTATTTATTTTACATACAAACACTATTTTTTTTAAATCATTATTAAGACTACCAAGATTGAGATTTCTTTATTTCATGTTATACATACAGGGATAAGTCAAGAATATATGATCTCGATTTTCAAGTATTTTTGCTGTGGATAACTAATATTACTAAGCAAAAATAAGCATAGCTGTTTATTCAAGTATGAGAAACATATATCATAAAAGTTATTTATTTCAAGATAATGAAGAAGAAAAAGGTGAGATAATTCTGAGAACGCTTAACAACCCCATGATTTTTTTCTTCATAATGATCACATCTACTTACTCCTTTTATGAGTGCGAAGTGCGTGTGAATGTCTAGCCTGATGCCATTGATATTAACTTTAGATTAACATTTTCATCAAACTTAAAGCACTAATACACATTAAAGTAATAGTAAATATTTCATTTGTAATTGGAGCAACTAATAATATTGCACATTTGTCACTGAAAAGATTAATCACAAAAATTAATGAATAAACACTAAACATATTTATATCTATAAATAACAAAAAAATTAATTAAACAAAAATATCATTTCCAATTGCAGAATAAAACAATTTGAGTGGAATAAGTTCATCAGTTCTAAATGGAGTACAGGAAGAACAGCCAGTAGCAGAAGTATACTTAGAAACAATCTCAACAAACTTAGTGTTTGTTAATCCAGACTTTTTCGCAGTTTTCACTTCACTACTCATTTTCATCAATAATTCGTCATTTTCGATGATTCCTCCAAATCCAGAAATCATCTGCGCGTAGTGAGCAGTTCTCTTTGTTGTCTGCATGATGTACAAACAGTCTCTAAACGCAACAATGGAGTCAACAAGACACAAAGGAAAAACAGAATGAAATGGAATTTTCGTCATTTTCTTCGCATCTTTTTCTTCAGCAAAAGTGAATTGTATTTCAAGAGCTGGATCCCTAACTTTAGCTGAAAATAGACCTTTCACTTTCGACGTGATGTCGCAGTTCATACTGCCTGGTTCTTTAAGAAATTGAAGGAAATATTTCCCACTTTTTGTGAACTTATCGTTTGGTTTAATTCTTGTTGAAGCAAAGTACTGTCTGTTAGTGAGAAGAGCGAAGTTTAGTATGACATCAGCTGATTTAGGTATGACAGCAACAATTTTATTGAATAAATCAGGCTTGAAACGGCCAGGATTCTTTGTTGATTTTCTTAATTTGACGTCGAAGGGGTTTCCAAGCTTTTCACTCGTTTTTGAGTTAATCAATGTTATTCTTAGCACCATTTCTGTCTTCTGAAGTGAGAAAATGTTGTATAAATGGTCAATTGAAAAAATTATTGCTGAAATTTGACTTTTTGTACTGTTTTCTTTGAGATTGCATATGTAATTGAACAAATTATCAGTGTTACGGGTCTCTACAATTGGTTTCATGCTTATTTGAGGCTCTTCTTCAACATCAATGAATCTAAGTTTTGAATTTTCTGAAGAATCATCATCAGAATCACTGTAATTGGTTTTGTTGCGTCGAGTTTCCATGGCAACATCAAGAAGTTGTCGAATTTTTGGAAGTAAATGAGAATCCGTGGTTTCAGCATCGTCTTTAAGAGAATTAAGATCAACAGTGAGATTAGGAGCTGGGAATATTGGCTCTGACCTGATTGTTTGCGTTTTATCGTCAATTTTGATTTCATTTTGGATTTGATCAGAACTTTTTGCAATTGAAGTCTTCTTAATAGGATCAATGTTATTACTGCTTTGCAAATTATTGGTTTCGAGCTTGCTTTGGTCTATTTGGACAGATTTGTTTTCATTTGGTTTATCTGGTGAAGATTTTGTATAATTAGGCTTAATATCTGTTATAGCATTACTGGATGAATCTTGTTTAATAGTTTTCTTATCAATTTTTTCAGTTTCTGTCGAAATTTTATTTTCATTTTGGATTTGACTTGAATCTTTTGAAGTATTTTGAGCAATATCGCTATCTTTAATTGAAAAGGACTTAGTTTCTTTGATTTTTTCTTGCTCTGGTTTATTAATTTGGGATATTTCGTTTTCTTGAGAAATTTTAGCATTTGTTGATATATTTGAAATATTTGCAGTTGTAGATTGAGTTTCATCAGAGGACTGCTCGATTTTAGAAGTATCAAACAAGTTTTCTTCGTATCTCTGAAATTCTTCATCATCACATTCCTCTTCATTGCATTCTACATCACTTATAGGTTCTTCTTCAAGTAGGGTTTCTTGATGAATTTCGCCGTCTTCTTCCTCTTCTGATTCTGAAGATTCTGATTGTTCATGAGAGTTATTTAAAGTTGTATCCAATGATGCTTCTATACTTGTATCCAATGATTGTTCTGATTGAAATGGATTAATTAATACGATACTTTCTTCAGTATAACTAACTGTTTGTATTTTTGTGAATTCATCTTCATCATCTTCATAAACATGCGTATGGTGAGGATTGTCATCATCAGAACTAGTGTTAAATCCAAAACTTTCAGAATAATCTGATTCATTTTTTGCTTTATTTGAATGATTTTTATATCGAATGTCGGTATCTGTAGAATTTTGGTCTTCCATTCGGTTTCTATGTTGAATTTCTTTATCTTCATATTTTTCATATTTTTCTTCTTGATTTCCACTATATTCTGATTCATTTTCGTCACTAGTATTGTCTGAAGAACTATCGCTCCACGTTCCATATAGAAGCACGGCTGGTGGAACGTGGGCATATCTCAGAGTCATTTAGAAAAATAAATTCGTTATCAATAATTGATATGTTCAATACAAATGCCTATATGATCTTAATCAAATTCTATAAATTTAATTTGGATTCTTAGAGGTCATCGTTTTCCTCATCGGGAGCGATACATTATTCGTTTTCGTTAATTATAAGGCTATTTTATTAGGAAAAAATGCAAATTCATTGCTGTTCAAAATTTCTTTATGTGTGATCAAGACGTGAATCAGAATAAATACAGTGAATTGCGAAGTATCAGCTTAAAAAGGGAAATGATGAAGAATTAAACTCGATTTACAAAAAGTTCAAAATAGAATTGATTGATTCATTTAAATATCCCTCAAAAGATATTATCAACGATAATTTAGTTATTACTATGTATAACAACCAATATACAAAGATTTAAATCTTGCAAAACACATATATGATGCATTCTAAATTTTGTTTATTCGCCGATGTTTGGCTTTCAATCTCTTTGCAATTATTTCCTCTCACAAGATACAAATGTAAATGACAAAGGTACACCCAAAATTGCACTCTTCATAAGGCATTTACAATAAGATACAAAAGAAGTAATTGAGATTCTTATTTCACACTGGACAAATGCCAATGACAAAAATACATTCTGAATAATAATCATCATAAAGCATCACAAAAAGATAATAAAGAATTATATGAGTTTCTATTTTTACTTCACGCAAATATAAAAGAAAAAAGATAATAAAGAAACAGCACTTCATTATGCAGCACAAAAAGATAATAAAGAAGTAGATGAGTTTCTATTTTCATTTCACGCAAATATCAAAGAAAAAAGATAATAAAGAAACAACTCTTCATTATGCAGCACAAAAAAATAATAAAGAAACAACTCATTATTATGCAACCCAAAAAGTTAATAAAGAAACATCTGCATAAATATCGATAAAAGAGCGAGTAATTTAAAATGTGCTTCCCGGAGCTTTCTTTCCGCAGACCGTGCACTCACCGCAAATGAAGTTATGTTCACCCGTCAACTTGCATTTCGTTTCGTTGCAGATTGTGCATCTTCCGCAAATGAACCTGTGACCCTTTACAGAGCATTCGAGGCAGCCGCATTTCTTGCACTGTCCCATGAAGAAGTCGTGGTTGCAGCCTGGATTGACCTTTGGTGGATTCCTCTTTGGAGATGAATCTTCATCATCAGATGACGAAGAAGAAGAGGAAGAAGATGATGAGGACTTCTTCTTAGAGTTGTAGACCCTAACAGTTGTTTTCGCAGCTGGTTTCGGTGCTGGAGCACTTGTAGAAATCGTCATTGATGGACATGATGGGCATGTAATTGTCTGATTGATATCGAGACGTTGGATTCTGAGTGGTGGGAACATTCCTGTTGGCTTTCCAGCAGTGCTGATGATGTCTTCCATGTTGGCTCCAGCGACGCCGGCATCGATATCGAGCTTTGCCATAAGTTCTTGCTGGATATACATCAACTGGTAGAGCAAATCTTGCTGTTGCTGGAGTAATCCGAGTGTTTCTTTATAGATTGGCTTTCCCATTTGTGTTGTTTGGTATCCGACATGCATGGATGGGTTGGAAATGTTCATTTGGTAGTTGACGTTTGGAACATTCATCTGGTAGTTTATGTTGGCTGGCTGCATGTTCATTTGGTAGTTAACTTGCTGCTGCTGCTGTGGAACGCTCACTTGATAATTTACTTGTGGCTGAGGGACGTTCATTTGCATGCTAACGTTCTGGGAAGGCATGTTCATTGGGGCTCCGGCGTTGGCGTTGATGGACATGTTCATTTGCTGTGGTGGCATGTTCATTTGGGCATTGGCGTTGGCATTGACGTTCATTTGGACATCCATTGGTGGTGGCGGTGGTACATTCATTTGTACGTTCATTCCGGGTACTCCCATGTTCATTTTGACGTCCATCTGTTGAGGTTGAGTGCTCATGCTGTAATTTACTTGCTGTCCTGGCATCATTTGGGATTGGTCATCCATGTCCATTCCGCTCATGTTCATATCCATGCCCATTCCGCCCATGTTTACGGAATAATTGATTTCTCCATTGGGTCCAACTGTTGGTGGAGCCATGTTCATGGACATTTGAACATTTCCGCCCATGGATCCATTGGATCCGGCGAAGGTAGGATCTGATGCAGTAACGTTGTACTGGAAGGTCATTTGTGGTGATATGAAATCTTGTCAATTTTCCTATCAAAATTGAAAGAAAAGTTGATAAATGAGAGATATTATTACTGTTGTTGATTTTATATGATTTTATTTATTTTTTCTTTTGAACTCTACGATATCGTTTCAATTGTGAAGATCCGAGGGGAGGTTTTTTAAAAATTTAGTTTATTACAGAAAGATATTGTAAATATTTCCAGCATTGTTATCGAAATGTTCATCGAGATTTGATAAAAATTAGAAAAATGGAATGAATTTCATAATAACTTATTTTCAAAACTGAATTGCAATGAATATATAGTATAGGTTTTGATAATATACTTCAATGATATGCGATTGATCGACTTATATTTCAATGATGCTCCTTCTGAAAATTTGATAAAACATATCAAACATAATTGCTTTTCTTGTTGCATATTCATATCTACATGAAGAAGTGAACATGTTTAATCACGATGAATGTGTTGTAAATATTATTTCTTCCTGCTATATGAAGTGGAGTTTTTTTTTTAATTTTTGCATTGATATCTTACATTATGTAATAAGAATCTCTGCTATTTCTTCACTGTTATTATATACTGCACTATGAAGTGAGATTCTTTATTAACTTTATCTGCATTTTATAGAATCAAATATTCGTATAGTGAATAAATATATCATAAATAATTGAAGATTATTGTTTAAAATACCGTTCCTATAGTTTATTTTTATATTGTATTTATTCATCAACAATGAAAATAAGTCAATGTTATGGAAAATAGTTGCATATCTCGTTCACACGGCATCAAGATTTTGTTTATTCAAGCATATACTTATGATTTCTGGTTTTCAACTTACAAATGAAAATAGATACATTTTTGTGTTATTTTCTTAAGAACTTAAGGGTGCACTTACGCCCCTATGACATGGCCTTCAATTCAGATGTCTAAGGCTAATTTTCAATGACGCTTCACGCCAGTTGTCAAAAATTTGAATTAAAGTCAGATGGGCATAAGTGCAGCCTTAAAACAACAGAGATATTTTCCTGACATTTCTAATAGTACCTTGATATACACGAGTATGAATTCAAATAATAAGACAAAGTTAGTAGCATTTTCGAGAATAATAATAACTTAATTTCTGTTACAACTTAAAATTAGATCAGATCAATCATGTAAATTTCAATTCAAAAATTTTGCTCGCAAAACATGAGAATATGGGATATTTCAGGGTATTTTTAAGCCTATCTGATTTTAATTCAAATTTCTTAAACAACACAATTGAATGATATGTCATATGGGCGTAAGTTCACCCTTAAATCCTTCTCGACGTTTTTGACTTTCGTTTAAATGTAAATGTTTTTATTGAAATAATACATCTGCTTATCTATAGATACTTAAAAAAATTAGAAATAAATTGAATAAAAGTCGCTTCATGAAATAAATTGAAAAGAAAATAATTGTACCTCAATTTTTTTGGCATTTTTTTTTCGATTCGCAATTCAATTTGAGCGATGTACATGCTTGATTATTTAATAAAATAAGTGCTCGAAACAAGCTTATATCATTTAATTTGAAATAATCTTTTTAAACACATTTTCCTACATAAAATCTCTACCTCAAAAATTTGAATAAAATACTTTATGAAGGAAAAGGCGTTTATTTTATATATATGTTTATCTTTTTACGCTTATAAATTTGAGGTTGATTCAAGCACTTTGTGAAATACATAATATATTTTATTTCAAATGATTCAAAATAATCCATTTTGAAAAGAATATTGAATTTTTGTGGATGACTTTAAAAATTCATGTGCATTAATACAAATAAGATTTATATATAATTTTTATATCGAACAACATTTAATTAATTGAATACATTTTTTTAAATAAATTACTGATAATATTTTAATAAATGCTTTCCCTTTTCCTGAAAAAAATTAAGACAGTGGCCTTATTTCGTAAAGAGTCATACAATTCTTTCGCCATATATTTCACATCATACTACGTGGGAATTAAAGGTTCCTCCAAGATAAGGAAATCATCCCAAGATCAAATTATAGAACCAAATAGTATTCCAGGCCTTTTATATAATCTTGAAGTCAATCATTATAATGCTACAGGTTTAATTTCCCACCAATTTAGCAACACTGGAGAAAATACTCAAAAATTTGATTTATATACTAATTTCGAATATCATTCATTTTATTTAAAAAATTATAATGATCCTAGCTACAATGGTAATGTTTTTCAAATAAAAGAATTCGGATTTAAGGTAAACGCATCCCGCTATCCCATTTCACTAAATTTTATAGGAAAAAACCATCCTAAAGTTACAGATGTTACAAGACTGGATTACTATTTTCGTAGTTCATTTTTTGAAAACCACCCATACCCTGACATACCTTCTATACCTTGCATGTATATGGGTGCATTATGGGAAAATATTGTCATTGAACCTGGAAAATCAAAGGTAATATCATTTATCGTATCAAAAGCTGAAAATGATATTCCATTTTTTAATTTTAAAGAGAATTTGATAAAAGATTTTTATACAAAGGACGAAAGAATTAAAATAAAAGGAACGATAAAAAATATTGATCATTGCTATAAATGTATAGATTGCTCTGTATTTTATAAGATTATAAGAAACAAGGAAAACCAAGTTTTACAATCAGATGAAATCGGAAACACTCAAAATAAAAACAATTTTGATGAAGATATAAAAGTTCCCAATAAATCAGGTGAATATAAATTGATTGTTTCTTATGGTGATAGAGCTACATTCCATAGTTCAATTGATCATATATTTCATGTTAGAAATAATATTCCAACAATCAAATTTGATAATCCAGAGTTTGAGTATTATATCCCGAACTCAACACTTAATATGAATGTTACAGTCACTGACTTGGATATCGTCGATACAAGCTTGACAGGATATATATTATTCAATGGTGCAAATTATTCATATACAAGCGATATACAGAGTGGAATTGCGAAAATATATAGTTTCACAATACCTGAAGACACTATCCCAGGTAATTATACAGCAGAGTTCATCGCATCAGACGATGATGATATATCGAAGAAAACATTTAAAGTTGTCGTTCGAAACAATACGAAACTTCTAATTGGTGTCGAAGGAATCGATCTTAATGCATCATACTTACCTGGCTGTGATATCAATTTTTCTCTAATGATTATGGACTGTGACAAAGATTTCGACACAACATTCAACATTTCTCTTGCATATTCAGAAAGCATCATATATTCTAACTCGATAACAAACGATGGAATAAAAATGGGAATTCCAATGCATCTCAAGATCGAAGAAAACGAAACAAAAGACAAAGTGACAATCTCTATCAAAGTCGATGGTTCCCATGAGCATGAGATTACAAAGTTCGATTTGAATATTATTCATCTTCCAGATCCAACAAAAAGTCCAGATCCAACCAGAAGTCCAGATCCAACAAAAAGTCCAGCACAAAAAGCAGATAATCCTAATCAGATTAATGATGAAAGAGCCAAGAAGAAGAAAGTTCTCATTCTATCTTTATCTATTTCATGCGGAATTATTGTTTTATGCATTATCATTGGAGTCATTACTTACTTAATCATCAAGAATAATTCAACACCAGATGTTTCTGATGAAGAACCTAATTATTTATAAACATTCAATCTCTTATATTCATTTTGCAATGATTGATTTTTGATCCTAAATTTTAAAAATCATTTCTAAATCTTAAATTTTAATATTTCGAAGTAGTCACAGTAATTTTATAAAAACATTAAATATCTTTATATATATAGAAATATATCAAAATACTTTACCAGCTTTAATAAGCTTGATATTCTTGTTTTAATTAAACATTTATTTAGAAATCAAAACATCTATACTATCTCCATCATGATTACTTATTCAACTTTCTTGAATGAATGATTAACAAACAAAAGTTGCTATGATATTAATCATGCAATTTCCAATCTTTCTTATTGCTTGGAAATTAGAAGATCAATCTTTATCACTTGCATATAAAATTTAATATGCATCAGAATCATCCGACTTTTCTGGAAGACTCTGTTCTGTTGATTGTTCTTCATAAATTTTGTTTAAGTACTTTAGTTCTGATTTTCTTTTAAGTTTTACAAAGACAGTGAATGCACCATAAGCTAGAAAACCAAAACAAGCAATAGATATAATGATAATAATTGCCTTAGTGAAATTGTCTAATATGTGCTTTCTGGCAATATAGAAAGTTGTTATATTGTTCTCCGTCATGCATTCAATATCAATTAGTTTTTCTTTCTTAAATTGATTATTCATTTTCCAATTTTTACACTTTGCATTGGTGATCTTTAGAACAGGAACTTTGATATCTGCTATATTGTTGTTGACACCAAATATTTCATCATCAACTAGATTGAAATCAATTTTCCCTTTTATCGATCCATAGTATTCCATTTCAATATATGGAATGGAAGTGGCACTAAGATTTATTTCTAATTTTGCTGCTTTTTTAGGCTTGTAAATTATATTCAAGAGAGAAAATTGGTCAAAATTCATTTGAGAAATCGAAACATTTCCAATGTATTGATAATTTTTATATCCAAAACTCACTTCATCACCTACGACGAATCCAGATTCAATATGTCCTGAAGGATCTATCCTTAAATTCAGGACATTAATTTCATTTCCAAGAACGAAATTCAAACTATTATTAATAGTTATATTATCGAAGTAAATTGTATCATTATTTAGGATAAGAAATTCCGTTTCAGATGATATGCTGAAGATAATTGGTATTTTTCCAGTTATACTTCGAAAAGCAACAATTCCACAAGGATCAATTTTCAATTTATTTGTTGCAGATGGATTCATTGAATTAATAATTATATAAGAACGTGGATTCGTGTTAATTAGATTTAAAAATCCTGGTGACTGATAATTAAGATTGATTTCGGTGTTCCAAGCTAAGTTGTTATCAATTGTAATTGTTTCATTATTTATAAAACTCATGTGGTCAATTTTGATTGTTTCTTCTTCAAATGAAATAATTTTTGGAGAATAGTTAAGCAATTCATATTTCGTTGTTATTAAATTGTCTTTGATAAATGAAGATGATTGATCAAATTTAATTTCATCTGCAGAAAATTTGGAATTAACATTGGAATTTCTCAAGATTAAAGTTTCACATTCAATTTCATTGCTGAAATATGCATTTATTCCGATTAATTCCAATGTAATGAAAGATGTTCCAATGATTGTTAAATCCAGTTGGCTTGAATTGGAATTAATCCATTCTATAGCTACATTTTTATGACATTGTGAAAGATCAATAGTATCTGCGTTATTCATCACAAAGAAGATATTAACTGATGATGATTCATTTGCATAATATTTGTCAAAATTCATGTTTTGAATATATTGTGATGGACAATTTTTATTACTTGACTGAACATGACACATTTTTAGATTTTCTTTATATTGATTATTATCAATTCTCTTCAAATCAATACAATATTCTCCTTTTGTTTCAGATTCATGATTTAAAATATCATATATCATAATGGAATCTTCATAAGAGAATCTGATTCTATTATTTTTAATGAAATCCTTTTGATGACTACAAATAAAGTTTGAATAGTAAGTTGAACCTGATTTAAGAACAAAACCGAGATTTTTTTGAGAATCATTGATAAAGTTATCTATTTGTAAAGTATTATTTGTTGGATGAGCAAATGTCATTGTCATGTTATTTACAATTTCTACATTTTGGAAGTAAGAATGAACTCCAGAGCATCTAAAATTTATTCCATCCAATACGTAATGACCGTAAAAGTATGAATTGGAAAAATTAGCACCATTATTTAATCCAACAACAATTTCACTAGATTTTATTGTTGATTTTCTAATATCTGAATAAACTAGTTCAACTTTATAATTATTATGTTGTGTTGAAATGAATGTTATGTTTGAATTAAATGAATCTAACCTTTGTATATAAGAATTATTGCTAAATTCGAAAGTTGCATTTGAATTAACTAAATCAAAATTAATTAAATTCGGCTTTATATTTGACTCAAAATTGATATCATTAAAAGCATGAACATAAAATTGAACATTCTGATGGTCAATTAAATAATAATCGAAGTTATTTGATCGAAAATTAACAGCATATACATTTGTTGGTTCTATTAAATTGAAATGGATTGATGAATCATGAATTGCTCGAGAAATAAAATATTTACTTAATATGAGATTACGATTAGGAGCAATCATGTTAATTGTCATGTTTACTGAACATTGGAATGGATTAATTTGTATTTTGTTGTCTTTTCCAAGTAAAATTGAAAAACCTCGAAAAACAGCACCAAAATCGATATTCTCTGTGGAGTTGATTATGTCTATATCAACATTGGATGAAATTGATTTGAACTCAATTGTGGATTGAATGTTTTCAACTGATGAATTACTTATAATTTGAAATTTTGAAGTTTGAAGATTAAGATATGGTGGTAATGATGTTAAATCAGATGAAATACTGTTGCATGAGATGAGAAATTCTTTTTCTAAATTAAATTTTGTATTTATCAAAATTAAGTCTTTTGCTGAGAGATGGAAGCTGTTCATATAAATCATGATGTTCATTAATGTGATATCATAAGAAAAATAGTATGCGAGTGCATCAAATTTTAATTTTGTGTCTTGATTTAAACCGACGATTGAAAAATTGCAACTAAATCCAAGTCTGATTGTATCGAAAAATGTATTATCTTGTACAATAGAATCTGCAATATTGAAAATAACAACTGTATCGTTTTCTATCTTTCTTTTTAAATCATCCCAATCTGAATAATTGTGAATTGGAACTTTTATATCATCTTTTGGACAGAGGTTCTCACTTTTTGTATAGATGCAGCAGGAAATGCAATTGGATATTGCAAAAAGAAGAAAAATCACCATGTAGAAAAAAAAATTATCGATCAAAGTTCGCAAAAAATCTTTTAAGGTTTATCAATTAAAAATGATAAATTTATTATTATTGTAGCATAGCATAAAAAATGTCAAATTTAAACGACGATATGTCAGATCCGCCACAATAGCAGTCAGAATAAAAGTCAATTGAACTATTGATATCTCTTGTCGTTTATCATAGACTATTTGAAAACTTTTCTTTAAATTGCTATTAATTTCTCCAAATCTGCTGTGATCAGTGGAAAAGATTGCGGAGAGAGATTTTGCTATATGAGAGTTTTAATACATGAAATCAGAGTATACATATCATATGTATATATCAAGAGAATAAAAAGATTTTAAAATTTATATAAGTAAATCACACTCTAATGACCATTTCAGTAATTCACCAATTATCAGAACAAGTAAATAAATTAATTATATATACTTTAATCTTTGATATTGCATGAGTTTTTGATTCTCCTGATACATTTTTCGTATTATAGAATAATAATGCAAAGATGTGTTTGGGTTTTTGATCAGATTGATCTATAGTATTTATTTCATGCCAATAGATCTTAAAATTTAGTATAGAAGTAAATTCAAATTTCAAATTGACGGAATCCATTTTAAATTCTTATAAAATTGAAATATTTATATAATAATATCTTTATTGTATTAATATCATCCAAAAATACTCATAAATTTATAGGAGAGCATTTTTTTTGGATCGAATGTGGTCTAATGATGCTTTTGGCAACGCACCATCTGCTTCGATCTGCGAAAAGGTCATAAAATATATAGAGTATCTTAAAAACCCAACATCTTCAGATACAAATCCTGTCTATACACAGCCAAATACGACATTTAAATTTGATAACGAAACATCCTTCGAAAATGATCTTGAAAAGATAATCAATGGTAAAGAAATGATAAATACAGGATGGGTTCAAGAATTACAAAGCTTTTGGGTCTCAACTTTTAAAAAATTATATATCTTTCACTATAAATTATCTCCTTGCTTCAGCGCTGAAGTTGAAAGACCAGTTGTAGCTGTATCCTTCATTTCTGGGCTTTTTGTTGCACTTCATGAAAATTCAATTTCATTATTTACAGAAGAACTTCATCCAATTCAATCTACTTATACAATCCCTAAAGGAGTATCTATTACCTCATCATATGGTAAGATTATTGGATGCTCTGATGGTTATATTCGTGAAATTATTTTAAATCCAAGCAAAAACCACGTAACAATCAAACAATCAGCGGGAAATTCAATCGATGAAATCAAAAAGATCATAGAAACACGCAATTATTACGTTACTTTATCTAAAAATAGTACAATTTCAATTTTCAACAGAGCCAACCTTAGCCGCATCCATTATTTCAGACTGAAAAATATCATAAACATATGGACGGTTTCAGATGACATCATTTCTGCGTTTGATAGAACAATAATTTTATATACAATAAATCTTCAGTCTCCGAAGCATCCACAGGTCCAGCCATCACACCAACTTCTTGCTTCAGCATGTTCAACTCAAGCAATCTGGTCTGGAGGCTTTCTTACCGTTGTAGATCCAAATTCTTCATTTGACCAACTTACAACCGTCAGATTCCATCCAACTCCGTCTTACACGACAACCGCTCAATTTGGCGTCATCCATTTGATCGCTCCTCTTTCTTTTGGCGTTGTTGCGTTGACATCAGCCGGAATTATCCAAATTCGAGCTGTAAATGACTTCACAAGACCGGATGAGGATATCTGGGCCTTCCCTGTTGCTGTGGCTCCAATGTGGAACGTTCCTATTGGCCAATGTTGCAAATCTGAAGAATTTGTCAGAACTTTGCAAGAAACCAAGTGCGATGCATCTAAATACGTTCTTCAGATATTAGATGATGTTGCATTGATGGAAAAAACACAGTTCGCTTCAGATTTCTTAGGAAAATTATTGAATATTTATTTCTCTGAAGAAAGAGTTGTTTCATACTCAAGATTGCGCAAAGTAGCCTTCAGTGTTAGATTGAGCATGACAGAAATCGATAAATCCTTCGCAAAGTCCCCGATTTGCGAATTGATCTCAAAAGCAGATTGCGGAGATTCGACTTCTGAGCATCTCGCGTTATCATCTATCGAAGCTGCATCAGAATCTGGCTCTGTTCCTGCAGAATTCCCAATTCTTTCAGATTTCTTATACAGATATCGTCATTTTGACCTTCTTATCGACGCTCTGTGCAACTGGGCCAATGTTTTATACCCAGATTCGCTTGCTATTGATTACGAAAATGCCAATTTCCCTCAAAATTCCCCAGATGATACTGCATCTTTCCAACTCCGCCTTCTTGTCCTCCGCCGCTTGAATCCTCTTATCAATCTCGCAGTAAGAGATGAAGAGGCATTCGAATCTGTTATGCGCGCCGTTAAAAAACACGGAATTACTTTTCAATATTACTTGGCCTCGTATTTGAATGTGGACATGGATGAAGAGTCCTGCGTCAAATTCGATTTCCAAGAACTTTCCGCCCATTTGCAGCGCTTAAACAGCCTCTATCTCCCTGCATTGCTTATTAAGAGAGGACAAATACTCGATGCTTACCTGGAATTCATCAGATTGGCCATAGAAGATATAGAGACAATTTCTATCGATAAGAGGATTGAATTACTTGATCGCGCAATCAAGATTTCACCTGAAGGATCAGATAATTTAAAGGCAAAGCAATATCTTCTTGCCGCAGAGATCCTCCACGAATACATAACAAACAATTCTTCATTAAAGAGGAACTTCTTCGCAGAAGAACCCAAAAAATTGATACAAACTCTAAAAGATTACGGAGAACTCTCTCTTGCAGTTCAATTATCATCAGCATTAGGCACTCCAAGGAAGGATATTGTTGACCAGTACACAAAGAACTGCACAGCTAAAGAGTTGGCTGAGTTATTGGCAAAAATTAGAGGAGTTGGCTGCGAAACTTTGTCAGAAAAGGCAATTGCAAAGAGCTTTTTCTCACAACACGATGGAGTTGTCGCTGCAAAGGATATGGTAGAAAATGGAGTATCTCCTTCTATCGTATTTGACTTGATAAACGAGTGTCCAAATTCTGTCACATTGTTCGCAAATAACATTGAAACTCTTTCTGTCATCATTCAAAATTGGACACAAATTTTGCCAATTGACAGATGTAAAGTGTCAGATTTGATTTCAAAGGTAATTGTAGAGATGGACGCCAGAGGAGAAGGCGAAAAGGCAGAAATAGCAAGGAAATGGCTACCTCTTTGCACCCTAGAAGAAAGTTTTACTGATATCTGGGATAAAATCTAAGAAGATATATATATATTATTGTGATTACATAGAAGTTTGATATCAATCGATTAAGAATCAAAAACCATTTTTAAAAATGTATTTTTTAAGACATAATTTTGATATTTTTCACTTAATTTTTTTTTCGCATTTGAAACAACAGCTTATTTGGATGAGTAGTTATAATTCATCCATACAGTAGTCTTGTTTATAAGTTATACGTCTATGAATAAACTTATTAAAAATTTAATAAATTTTCTTCGAAAATGTGGAAAAGTATAACCTAATTTAATTCATTCATGAGTATCGTCAATTTTATTAAGAAATGAATGTATAAAATATCATATTTAGAATAAAAAAATCAAATTCAAAATAAATCAATTGAAAATTTGAAGTAAATATATGAAAATTTAATCAAATGTTCGGAAATGTACTAGTTTGTTGAATGTTCATTTTAATGTTTGAGTTTTTAAGTAAGTTCGTGAAAAATTTATGAAATTTTTATTGCAATTCATGTTTGAGAGCAAATATGCATATGATTTTGAAATACAGTCGATTTAGCGGTTATATTACAGTAAAATGTTTCGTTTGCGCTTTTAAATAATATTTCAATTTCTGGTAAATCGTATTCTATATATTTGAATCGAATCGTGAACTTGAATTTTCCGACCAAGAAAATAGTACGGACTGAAAGCTAGATTGACAATTAGATATTGCAATAAGTGATTTTCTAAAACTAAGGTTTGGAAAATTTTTTACATTCAATTTTGACACAAGGTCCGTCAGAAGCAAAAAAATCCAGAGTTAGGAATAACTTAATTTTATGTTTAAATATGAATATAGAATGAGATTTAGGTCTAAAAATTATCATTATTTTATCAAATTAATTCCCTGATTAAAATAGGTCAGAGGGATAAAATTATCAGAAAATGCATATTAGAGGAGGAAAACGAATTACGATTAAAAATAAATTGAATAATCTTCAGAAATGTGACCAAGAATTAATGATTCAAAATTGTTAACGTATTTAAGATATTTGAATGCTGCGTGATCATTTCGATTTTCCTAAATCTAAAATAACGTTATTAGTAATATTTTTAAAAGCAGATTCTATTCAAAACTTTTTTCAAAAATTGAAAAATCTGAGAATGTCAGAACTGTCACTTTTGGTTGTTTAGTTTCACGAAGGCTCATGCTAATTTACTTATTCTTCTCTTCCGTTAACTCATGGACGCCTTCGTTCCATCAAGCCTTCGCATCATATTACGCAGATTCCCATTTTCCTAACATAACGAAATCCCAAAGAGAAAGTTTTTTATTGGGAGCAATGTATGCAGACGGTGTTGATAAGTCTATTTCGCACTTCGTACGCCCAATTGTAAGAGAATTGAATTCTATTACAAATCGTCAATCAAACCTTTATTGGTTCTTACTTGGAATTTTTACTCATATTTCTATAGATACATTTGCTCATTCTGGCTTAGAAAATTCGTTTATTGTTCCACGCGGATTAAAGCATCATCTTTCCGAGCTCGTTGTCTGTTCTTGGGCTCATAGAAATCTCAATACTCAATATATAACATTATCGCAAGAACTGAAGAACCAGATTACAGGAATTGGAATCGGCTTTAAGAAATCATTCCGTTACATGTATCCAATTTGCTATTTCTTTGCAAAATTTTTGCCGGCTCATTGGTTCCTTCCTTACATACATCAGAGTTCTTGCCCGGTTCATAATTACAAAGAAGCTGATTGCACGTTCAGAAGACATTTAGATGCTATGGTTAAGGCTACAGAGACATTAATTTCTTTATCTCACGATGCAACACTAAATGAGATTGATGTCAAGACTATTGTCTTAGAGCAACTTAATTCCATTCAATGCTGCAATATAGATGGCGCCCAAAACCAAATGGAGCCTCTTTTATTAAATGAGCATCCATTTCCATTAGCCCCAATGCATGCGAGCTATTTATAAGATATATGTTGTTTGTTTTTTAAATACCTTAATTGTATTTTAATTTTTACTTAATTTTTCCACTGATTTCGCTTTTATTTCCGTTTAGTTTATTTCGAATGGGAGTGAGGCCTCCTAATATGAACTTGAAACCTTTATGAATGGGTTCTATACATATGCAGCATTTCTAACTGAAAAGGTTGAATACGTATTACGAAATACACGAATCTATTTCAAAAGGCAATGAAGAAGCATGGTTTATATGTATGTATCATAAAATTAATATACACTTTTAAAGGAAATACGTCAAATTTCAACTCAAAAATAAAATCAAGAAATTTTTCACATATCATTGTTATTATTAGCCAATTCCATTAATGAAGATATGTGTAGTATAATTACAAATGTTTTGATAACAAAGCATCATCATTCCGTCATGCGACTTTGCAAAGATATTCTAATTTAAAAAGTTCAGATGAAGAAAAGCCACATCATATTGCACCATTGGGCAAATATCAATGCAAAAGATTCTCATGGCGAAACTCCTCTTAGTTATGCTGTTGACTAAAAATAATAAAGGGAATTTCGAGAAACGATATGAAAAGCAGACTTTTTTTTCGTACTCCCTCTCAATTTTTTTCCAGTTTTCGTACTCATATGGTATTATATGTTTATAATAATGATAGAGCTTCCGCTATACAGCAGCATTAAAATATAGCTGTATTGTGATTATCTCCTTGAATTTGAGAGGATTCTAAGTTTAATGTCAAGATAATCTCAATTGAATTTAGCATGGAAGCAATATATTTACTATCGTATGATTGTTCATGATAGATCTATGCTTGTTTTACATTAATTTACGAAATCTTATCAAAATAGCGTATCACAGGAAGTTGAATAATTATATCTTTTAAAAAATTGTGTTCTATTATGGTTACAATTGGTATTCTTTATTAATATGACTGGGATCTCTATGTTGGCTCAGAAATATGAAATATAATCAAGATTGAAGGATGAATATAATTCTATGAGTGTGATAAAGTTGATAAATATTTTTGTTGCATACTATATCTCTATGTCCATGCAGATACGTACTCAGATCGGGAGAATCTCTCACTTTTGTTCCGCAATGTGACATTGGGAACAAAGTTTCCGATCTGAGTACATATTTGCAGGGTCTTGCAATGGCACCCTGCAAGTACGTACTCAAATCGGGAGAATCTCTCACATTTGTTCCGCAATGTGAGATTCGATATTCGATTCTCGAAAGGAGTTTACATTTGCAATATACTGTCATATTATATTGCAATTATAAACCCCTTTCGAAGAAAGCTTATTTTTTCATATCTCAATTTTGCTATAGAAATTTGATTCTCGAAAGGAGGTTAAGAGTGCAATGTTATACCATATAATATTGCAATCGTAAACTCCTTTCTAAAGTATCTTCTTTATAATATAATTTTATTTTCTCATTCTTCTTTTAACTAGTAAATTTTATTCACAATTTAATCTAAATCATAAACATTCATGTTTTGTCGATATGTTTTTTAACTCAAATCGTTTTTTCTTATCAAATTTTGTATTTTTTCTATTCATTTTCAGTTTTTTGAATTTTTTTTGGAAATTTTTATTCAATTTCAATATAATTTAATTCTATTTCAAATGTATTATAATTTTATTCATCTTTATATTTTTAATTTTTGAATTCATACGATAATTATTCATTCAATTTTTAAATGAATGTTTTGATGGGATGAGCTTACTGATAATAGACTCATCCCATCAAAACATTCCCTTGAAAACTCTGGCCTTCATCGAGGCCAGAGCTCACAATTGATTTCCTCAGAGCCAAGTTCCTCAACGGTCGTCCTCATTAGGTTCGATCCGAGAGGAACTTGGCTCTGAATGAAATTCACAAGCTCTGGCCTCAGGAAATGCCAGAGCTTCGCAAACAATCCTCGGGGCCGGTTTCCTCAAAGACCGCCCTGATTCGGGGCGGCCGGAGAGGAAACCAGTCTCGAAAGAACGTCCATTCGAAGCTCTGGCCTTGGAAGTGGCCAGAGCCTGCAAATACAATCCTCAGGGCCGGATTTGAGGGAGATCATCAACATCATTGACGATCTACTCTCATCTCGGCCCTGAAAGAAAGAAATACACAGGTTCTGGCCTCAGAAAAGGCCAGAGCTTCGCTTACAGTCCCCAGAGCCGTCTTTCCCAAATGCCGCTCTGATCCCGGGCGGCAGGCGAGGAATCTGGCCCTGGGTTACTTACCAAACGAAGCTCTGGCCCCAGTAAAGGTCAGAGCCTGCAAATACAATCCTCAGGGCTGAGTTTTGACACAAATGTCCATTTGATGGACGTTCTTGTCAAAACTCGACCCTGAAAGACCTACGTACATAGGATCTGGCCTCAGCAGAGACCAGGGCCTCACTTACAGTCCTCAGAGCCGGATTTCCCAAATGCCGTCCTGATCTAGGGCGGCAGGAGAGGAATCCGACCCTGATAAACAGCAAACTCAAATTTCTGGCTTCAACATGTGTCAGAGCCTGTAATGCTAATCCTCAGGGCCGAGTTTGAGGGAGATCGCCCACATCATTGACGATATCCTCTTATCTCGGCCCTGAAAGACATACAGATACCGGCTCTGACTCTTGTTGAAGTCAGGGCATCTCTAAAAAGGGCAGTTTTTCTATGTTCTTTCATTTTCTGAAAGATCATGGTGAAAAAGCTCTCGAATTCATTATTACTTCAAAATAGCACATACTTGAGATTATAATTTTGCAGCAAATTTATTGATTGCATGCAAATATTTGATCTCAATATTTCAAACATGCAAATTTAGGGTTTACCTGTTGCAAATAAAATAGTTGCTTAACGGAACTCTATTTATAATGAATAAACACTCTTTTTTATATAATAAAATATTTATTTCATCATCTATGATAATTGAGTAAATTTATAACAATAAATGTACTTATAATAACAAGTACATTTCGTTCCCATATATGGTTATCTTCAAAACTCTATTTTAAAAAAGATGCCTAATTTCATATGCAATAAAAATCAAATTTTATAGATTAACACATTGAAATTGTACTTTGCACAAAACATTATGCTTGTACTAGTAAAATCTTTTAAATAATTGTAAATAATCAAATATGATATTTGATGTGATATATGTCTAGACCAGAGATTGAAATATGAACACGAGAAAGACAAGTTCTGATCATAGGCAAAAATTAGACATCACATACTATGCTCAGTAAAAAAGTACGAAAACTGGAAAAAAAATTGAGAGGGGGTACGAAAAAAAAGTCTGCTTTTCGTATCGACTCGAATTTCGAATACTTTTTTTTTTCACATGGCGTAGTTTTCAATGTATGAGCTCAAAATGATCAAGCAATTCTTCATTATGAGGAACAAGATAATTTTAAGTTAATCATTTATAAACAATAAAACATATTTAATCATGGTATCAAAACAAAGAAAAAAACATAAAATTTAATCTTTTTGTTTCTTAACTCTCCTCTTCTTTTTCTTCTTTCCAGTATTTGCTGATTCCATTTCCGATCTCTTTGTTAGCTCTGCTTCAAGTTTAGCCAACGGATCCTCTTCAACTTTTCTCGTTGTAGAAGTATAAGAAGAAAAATCATCTGCAGGAAATTCTTCTTTTTTCTCAACAAAAGGATTTTCTGGAATTTCGTATTCCAGCAAAGTTGCTTTGGCTTTCAAATGAGCTTTAACATCTTTAATCATTTCTTGAAGTTGGGATATCTTAGCTGCGTACTCTGCTTTATCAATCTCTCCTTTCTTTCTTATTTCATCTGTTTGAACAACAAAATTTTGAGCAACTTTTTCTAATCTGTCAAATTCTTCTTCGTAAAACTTAATTTTATCATGGAATTCTTTTACATCAACAGTCTTATTTTGTTCCAGCTCCTGCATCTTCTGTTCTGTATCACTAATAACTTTATGATCATCTTTAATGAATTGTTTTAGTTCTTCCAAGGATTTATTATCATCTCTCAATATCATATCAATTATGTTTGTTTCTCGGTCAATATTGTTCTGAATTTCTTCGATTTCTGCATTTAATTTCTTTTTTTCTTCAATTAAGTTGTTTAACTGCGTCTGTTTATCAGGAATCTTAGCACTATCAATGGATAAGTTGATATATTGCTTTCTCATTGATGCTAAAGTATCATCAATTTTATTATTTTTATTTCTTTCGCAAAATGTCTTGATTGCGTTCTTTGCGAACATATCAATTTGGTTTGAAGATATATCTAATGATGTTATTGATGTATTGCTCCTCAAAACATCTAATAACTGAAATCCTGCATTTTTAGTGAAGAAATTGTCTCTTAAAATGAGTTTCTTAAGAGTTATATTTGGCTGCAATGCTTTTCCAATTGATAAAACACCTTGATCTGAAATTCTGCATGATGATAAATTTAGTGTGACTAAAGATGTTTGATGACCAATAGACATCGCAAGAACTTCGGCCATATGATCTCCCAAATCATTCTTGGAGAAGTCAAGCTCATGAATGACTCTGTTTTTCGATAAAAATAAGTTAAATGAAGCAGCAACGTCAGAAGTAGCATCAACATTAGACATAAAGAGTTCAGTCAAATAGATATTGTCGGAAAGAACCCTAAAAAGTACTGAAATTCCATTTGATCCAATTCTATTGTTTGAAATATCCAAATAAATCAGCTGATGACCTCTGGATAGGGCTTGTGCAAGATATTCTATCGATTCTGATGTAACACCGCAGTTGCTGATCTTTAGAAATCTTAATTTTGTATTAATCATTATTGATTTCATTAAAGAAGCGGAATTCATAAATGAATTGTTGGAAATTGACAGATGCTTGAGAGTGTGGTTCCTCTCAAAGCCGGATGTCAAGACTGGTAAGTCTGTTTCTATGAATCCCATCTCTGATAAGTCAAGAGTCAATAATTTGGAACATTTTGCAACTAATTCGCTGACAACTTGGCTAAATTCATTGTATTTAATGGTTTTTCGTTGTTTTATTGATCCTATGCCGCTGAGACCTAATTTTCGTAATTTATTTAATTTTGTGATCTCAATCAAGAACGGTGTAATTCCATCTCTCGTAAATCTATTGTGTAGAAGCTCGTTATCGAACTTTCCAAGTTGTAACGAATTTAAATTTGAATATTTTACCATATCTGACATAATACTGCAAGATTCGTCCGACAAATCATTACATCCTATGTCTAAGGATGTTATTCTTGGATTTGTTCTGCAAACTTGTACAATTCTTTGAAGTCCTATATCTTTATTTAAATTTGCAAAGAATTTAAGACTGTAAACCGTTGGGTATTGTCTTATTAAACGAGTTAATCGAGAAAATACTTGATAAGATCCTTGACATCCTGTAAAATCTACAACTTTATAGGTTAATCCTTCAGTAACTTGTTTAATAAATTTGAGGTAGTCATTTTCAAGTGCTTCGCTCCCACTATCTGCTAGTTTTGCTTGATATAATTCTAAAATAATTTCATTTTCAGTCATAAATTTTAAAAATGCACGTTTTTTAAAATTTCGTCACTTTTATTTGGCACTTTTTCATCATTTAAAATGAATCTTGATTCATGTATAACAACTATTTTAGATTACAAGAATTTATTAGATAAAAAAGATGTAGATGGATGCACAAAAGTAACTAATGATATAATTGGCTTCATTTCTACAGTTCAATTTTCAGAAACAACAGGTTTCCTTAGATTTCAATTCATTATCGAATCTTTAATAGACCTATCAAGTAGCAAGTATGGGCCATTGACTTTTGATCAGATTATAGGAGCAATATACAAAAACGTTTTTGCATATCCAATTTTCTATAAACTCGACCAAAATACATTCCCGCAGACTCAGTACTCCGAAGAAACATATAAGATTTTGAAATTCTTCGAGTCACAAAAAAATGCCAATAATTCATGACTCAATGAATAGTTTCTCTCTTTTGTTTAGCTTCAGTATATCATTGTTATTGTATTGTATTAAATAAAAAATTAAGTGAATATTATATTGTTTAATATATAAGAATGCTGTTGAAATGTATTCACAATTGGACAATCTAATGAAAGTTTATGCATGTATTTTGCATAAATCATTTTGTGGAAGGCGATATGGTTTAATTTTCAAAATGAAATTCTCTTGAGTGAATTGAAATCATCTAATTTTACTTAAATCCACCATTTATAGCTCTCTCGACTTCATATACATTAGTTATACAACCTTAACTAGTAATATTGCAATCATATAATTTTACCAACAATATGATATATATTGCAACATAAGGATCGTGTAAGTAACTAAAACATAGATGATATGTATCGATAATTTTGAAAAATCAGAAAATTTTTCATCATCTGCAATATCAATCCATTGAAGTTAAATAGTTTTAATTTCATATATTCCAATAATCTCATAATAAAAGGTACTTTATAATTTGATATATGAAATCCTCTAAAACTAAGTGGATTCGTGTATATTAATTTTTAAACGGCTACATTGTTTAAAATATGAATCAGGAGTCTGATTCAGCACACGAGTTAAACCCATTAGCCCCTACAAGAACTCGCAATCGGACAAAGGCAATGGGACCTGCAAGCTGGACTCCCGAGGAAGATAAATTACTTGCCGAATTAGTTCAGCATTCACGAGACTGGAGCACAATCGCGAAGAATTTCCCAGGAAAGACAAACAGACAAGTACTTGCACATTGGAATAAAGTTGTAAATCCGAATATTGTACGTGGCTCTTGGACTGGAGAAGAAGATCAGATAATTATAGATTGGGTTGCCAAAAACGGACCAAGTCAATGGTCATCACTTGCAGAATTACTACCAGGAAGAATTCCAAAGCAGTGTCGCGAAAGATGGTGCAATCGTTTAGATCCGAATATTAATAGAAGTTCTTGGACACAAGAAGAAGATAATATTCTCATCACTACAATGAAGCAAATCGGGCCCAAATGGGCTGAAATTGCCAGAAGACTTCCTGGAAGAACTGATAATTCAGTTAAAAATAGATGGAATTCTACGCTTAAGAGAATCATGGAGCGAGAAAGTCTTAGAAAAACGAATACAGTTAATACTGACAATACAATTAAGCCTATCGACACACTTGAACAGAATCGAAAATTGTTAGAACAAATGTTGCGCAGACAACAAAACTTACCACAAAATAAATAAATGTTATGTATATTAAGATAAATTATCTAGTTTTTACTGTTTATTTTAGTACATCATACATTCCAGATTTTCTTATTATCATTCATTGAATAAATAGAGAATTTCTGCTCTTTATCAGTATTTGTTGATTTATATATGTAAGCGCTCTCAAAATGCAGAGCTTTCTCGAAATTAATTTTTAGATATGAAATATGTTGCTTTGTCTAACATGGCATATATATGTTTACATATTTTCTCAACAGAAATAACGCAAAATATGAAACAACACAGTATATTCAGATACTTACAATCAGTGCTTCGCGCTGATATAATTGAATGAAAATTTTAGGGAGTCACTTTTATTTTTTGAGTGCCCAAGAACCAATCTCGTTTTTAGAGGATATTGTAAGCAACTTATGCAAAGCAGATACTGTAATTTGGGGACTAAACATGGAAAATCTCGAAATTTCATGTCACCTCCTTATAGATTTAATTGATACAAAAATTGTTCCAGCCAATCATATTCTCAGAGTAATAAGCTACGCAGGAATGAAGCGTAGAAAGAAGGTCCAAGTATTTTTAAAAGCGTTTGATATTATTTCTTCTAAAATTGATAATAAATTTTATTATGATATCATGAACAAACAATTTATGAGGATTCGGAATTTTGATGATCAATCAAAATCCCACTATTTCGAAAATCTCGAGAATAATTACATTTCAAATATAATTGCTTTTGATGATCTTCATAAATTGCAAGAGATAACTTCATCCAGCAATTTTGATTGGCCGAAGATAAACGATATGCTAGATATTGCAACGAAATGGAATTCGATCAATTGTTACCATTTTTTGGTATTAAATTCGACTGATTTCATTCCAGATATATTTTTATCAGTTATTGGCGGTAGTTTCGAACTTATTAAAGCTGCATTCACTAAAAGGAATTCCATATCAAAGAAAGACTACAAAGAAGCATTTAAACTTGCTGTTGAATATAATAGAAATGATGTCGCTGAATGGATTTTGTCAATTTATAGATTATCTTTCAAAAACGTGACAGCTTATTCATCATTATATAATTTTTGCAACACAGAGATATGTTTACTTATGAACAAACTCGGAAGGATCAACGCCAAACATGAAAACACAATTAGAAAGCCTTTTGAAGAATTTTCAAATTATTTTTCTTTGATAAATGAAAAAGAATTATTTGAAAAGTCCATGAACTTACTAAATATAGACATTTCTCATGAAGATAAACTAATAGAAGTAGAAGAAGTAAAGAAAGTCATCAACCAAAAAGAGAAAATTGTTGCAAGAGAAAAAATTCTTCATTTCTTAGAAGAAAATTTCCAATTCAAAGAAATTCAAGATTTCACACCAGTTATTTCTAGTTCTATTCATCAGAACTTTGACATTTTGAAGATTGCTGTTGAAAGAGGCTGTTCTGTTAATACAACATTTTGCTTACCACAGAATAAATTTTGTTATTCGCCGCTTTCTTTCGCAATCAAGATGAAAAACAAAGAAATTGCAAAATATCTTGTTGAAAAAGGTGCAAATGTGACTTTTATTCAGACTGAAGCAAAGTATTATAGATATCCATATAGATCCGATGAAACAGAGATTATAAGGAATTATGATTTATGCTCTTATGCAATCAAAAATGGTTTGTATGAAGTTGCTCTTGAAATTCTTCATAAAAATTCTCCAATTTATAAAGATAGCAAAGCTCCAAATGTTTTGATGTACGCGTGCAAGTATGGACATTTCGATATTGTTAAAGAGCTTCTAGAAAAAGGAATGAATGTGAATGAACGAGTTGAGAAACATCCTCATGTTTTCATTTCGCCTTTAATGATGTGTTGTAAAAGAGGAAACCTCGAAATTGCAAAATATCTTGTTGAAAAAGGCGCAAACTGCAATGACATGTGTTCAACGAAGAAGAGATTCCTATATTATACACCATTAAGTCTTTCTGTTCAAAGTAAGAACCTAGATTTAGTTAAATATCTAATAAATAATGGCGCAGATTATAAAGTCATGATACAAAAGAAAAAGTCACCAAATGTAGACACAGTTTCTATCTTAAATATTGCAGAATCAATTCAAGATAATTCTGATATGATAGATTATCTAAAATCAATCATTGGAGAATAAAAAACCAATAATCCTTTTATCAAACTTGTTCCAAACTCTTCGATTCCAAAGACTTGTTAATAAAATTTTTATCAAATATAATATTTATTAATAAATTAACAAAATAAATAAAGTTATTTTGTATTCCTATAACGAATGTTGAAATCTGGATCGGCATAGGAAACTCCAGAAAATAAAACAAAAACTTTTTTCAAAATATTCGGTCTATGATGGTTTGCTTCGTTGCTATGGTCAAACACAAGTGTTCTAATGAGATCAGGAAGCTCTCCTTCATGTGTTCCAAGTTTTTCATCCAAAATTTTGTCAAAATTCTGCTGAATTGGATCGAAAACTAATTCAGTTGAGAAGATATTAAGGAACCGATCGAAATTAAACTTCAAATATCCAAGAGAAATTAATCCAATAATTTCTATGAAAATGTATTCAATAATTGTCATCTCTCCTGATTCTGTAGCCACAACTATTAGATCTTTATAACTTGGAGCATAATTTTCCTGTCTGGTTTTTTGTTTATGCTCGGAATCCATATCAGAAATGAATTTAGACAGACAATTAAGCGCATTCCTTGATATATCAATAATTGGACAGTTACAGAACATAATGATTCTCTGAATAATTGGGAAAATATATCTTTGCAAAATTTCTGCATTATTATTGGAAACAAAACTAGTTACGAACTTTATAGAAGCAGACATGATGTCTTTTGGTGGATTTTCCATTAAAAAGAGAGAATTTAATACGAAATCAAAACTTTTTTGGGATTCTTCATCAGAAGGATAGGTCTGGAACATTATGTATAGTCTTTCAGCCATGTCTTGAGTATAAAAAGCCTGAGGAGTCGAAAGGAACAATTGAATGTAGTCTTCTTTAGGAAGGAATTGAGGCTGTAATGAAATAAGCTTAACCATCTTCTTGAAAAGTTTATAATGCATGGAAAACAGGTCAGAATTGAAATATTCCTGAATTGAATTTTGATTATTTGCTGCTTCGATGTTTCCATTGATATTTTCAAGAAGAACTGGGAGCTTTTCAATTATCATTGATACTCCGGTATAAATATTCTTGTTTTCTTTATCTGAAACTATATCTTTTTTATAAATCGCAGAAGCTAAGTCATTTATCATTTTCACGGCAATAGATGTTGTATGTAGACTCTCAATGTCACTTGGATTAAACGATTCAAGTTGTTGGCTAAGGAAATTTAACAAATGAATTTCTGTGTTTTTTCTGAATTGATTTAACCTAGTTGATAACCCCTGTTTCCTGCAGTTTATGTAGTTAAGCATAAATGGCAGGATTTGATTGAATTTTATGAAATCTGGCAAAGAAAGGGGATGAAGCTTGGCCAAAGTTGGTTCGAAGCTAGGAATTATCATCTCCATAAGTCCTTGTACCTTCATGTTATTCAGATAATAGGCAATGGCTTGTCTATTGTTAGAATTATTATAAAAGTCTAAATTAATGAAAGAAAACAAACATTTTGCAATAAACATTTGATACATGTAATTATCTGTATCCAAGTGCTGATAAAATTGGTCGTAAATTCCTCCTAAAAGTCCAGAAAAAACATTTGAATGTAAAACATCACTAATTTGCGAAATAAAGAAGAATATGAGCTCATTTTGATAAATAGTGTCTTCTTGTGGCTTCTGGATGTTCTGAATAAAAAAGTTAATAATTTCTGAGTATCGCGAAGTATCTTTTGAATAATGGAGTATTATAATCAACATAGATATCAGTTTTTCAATTTTTTCCATGTTTTCTTCAAAAGATTCTTGATTATTAACAATTTCAACGAAATAACTCTGAATTAGAGAGAAAATTTGTTCATCATGTGCTGATGTTATCAATGATAATGCATAAGAGAACATTTGGAACATTTTATTTTGAGGATTATTTTCAAAAATTATTTTGTCATCAATAACCTTGAAAAACGCTGGAATAATGTTCAGTACACTGTAGTAAATTGATTGCCAGTGTACAATGCTCATTAAATGCTTAAATTTTTTGGAAATTAAAAATTCAAAAATTTTGAGAAATTTTTGTACAAAATCTGGTCTCTCTTTTGTAAGGTTCGAAATTAAAAGTAAAACTCCTTGTAAATGGTCAAATAAATATTTTTCAAATGGATTTGGATTATTTGGTTCTTCTTCTGAGTTTGGATGAGATGTATCGTTCATGATGGAGATTTGTGGAGCTAGATCTGTAAATAATTCAAAGAAATCCGAATTTTCGACAATTAATTTCGGATTTATTGACAAATTTATGAAATTTCCAATGAATTCGCCAATGGGAATCAATCTTTCAGTGTTTCCAAGTACGTGTTGAGTCAAAATCAGCCGAGATAAAGCAGGAAAGTATTCTTCTTGCTGATTATTAACAAAAAATGTACTTATGGCTTCTGGGTAATACTCAAACGCGTAAATCTTGCTCATGTCGGAAATAAAATCAAATAATAAAACGTAAGTTGTTTTGTTTGGATTAGTTTCGATGATACTTAGTAAGAACTGAATTGCTTTGTCGAAATCTTCGTGTTTGGAGCTGATATTTTGTATTTGTTGAATACTTTGTTGATTTCGATAATTTGGATCTGTTATTTGCTTATATAGAACTTTGGCTATGATTGAAAGAGAACTAAACGAGATTCCAACCAGTAAAATGTAATCTGATTGAGAATCATTATTTTCAGAAGGAAATGGCGGCCAATAATTCAGCGTAATGAATGTGAGTATATCAATGCATAAGGAAATTGTGTCATTGTTTTCATTAGAGTTTGGTGCAAGAAAAAATACCAAATTTTTTAAAAATTCCATGCAAACTGGGTTGCTATAATCCCAATTGTTTTCAATAATAGCTTGAGAAGCTTGTAAAATCATAAAAAGAAAATCTGGATATTCATTTTTTCCCAATATTGAACTTGGAATTCGAAGAAAATCTGGGTCTTGCATCATATTTTTAAGAAAATCATGTGTATCTTCTGCACCTTGTTGGAATTTACCAACAAAAACTTCGAATTGTTGTTCCAAGGGCGAACTCATTATTTGACTGAAAAATAAAATAATAAATTGTGATAATATTTTGACTAAACTACACTCATTAAATACTTTTAGTAATAATTTCGCACTCTACTTAAAATGTTTATTCAAAAAAAATTACCAAGACTTGTTTCGGATTTACAAAATGAAATAAGAAGATTTGTCATACTTTTAATATAATTGGATGGTGTCACATAAAGAGTAGCCTGTCCACCTTCAAGGGCTAACATACTTGACGTGAAAGCTGGGACAACAGTGTGTAATGTGCCTCTTTTTCAAGTCAAAATAGGAATAGGGAAAGTATTTGTGGCCGGATTTTCACTACAAAAAGCCAGCTAACATAAAGGAAGGGAGAAAAAAACTAATACAAGTCTCCTAGATTAAAACAAAGATCAATGTATAATTATTGATTTATAAGACATCTTGAAACTGGAAAATTTACTTAGATGCTTGATGAAGAGGAGTTTCTCCATTTTATTAATACAACATTTTAAATTAAGAGATCTGATATTTCTTTTCTCGAAAGATCTATCCCCGTCCTCTCTCAAGTAATTTTACTCAATTGACTCATATCAAAAAAAGTGCCAAAAATTATGAAACCTGTTTCATTAATTCCAACTCGAGAAAATATTGATTCAATTGTTGGCCATCGTGAGAACAATGGCCATATTCAATATCTCGTACGTTGGAAGAGTAATATTACTGCATTTCAGTATTCTTGGTTATCTATCAGCGCGTTTAGAGATAAAAATATCATCATTGAATACATTAATTCGATTCTTATCAAAACATCACCTCCTGAACACGAAATTGTAATTCTTGGAATGAAAATCCAAGATGAAGAAGAGCTAATTAAATTCTATCATAAAAAATCAAAAGAAACGTTTGAATACACTGAAGAAGAAGTGCGAACTCGCTATCCACAAGAAGTATTATATTATTACGAAAAACATGCAAAATTCTGTGACGAAGAAAGCAATGCATAGATTATCTTGCAATGTCTAAGCATTTTTAATTACTACATTTCATTTTGAAATGAATTTCAACTTAAATTAATCGTAATTTCAAAAATAAAAAAGTCGAGCGATCATAATCTGGATATTCATGTGTCACAATTGTTTGACTGTTCCAGTATTTACCTCTTGAACTACATAATTCAACTCAATTTAAAATAAATATTTTTGGAAAACCTTTTTGATATAACAATTAATTCAAAATAGGTATTTATACTACATATTTCCTATTCCTTATTGTTTGTTAATAAAGTTTAAATTTAAAAATATATTACTAAAATTTCAAAATAAACTTTTGTTCCCTAACAAATCCAACTTAGTAAATGTAATATTCTGAATACAGTGACTGTTTTTATGATATATCATTAGTCCAGCATGAATTATGTTCTAAAATTAAAAATATGTCAATCAAAAACCTTCAATCCTTTTAAATTATTATTAAATTAATGGAGTTCTAACAATTTATAGAAGATATATGTTATAGAGAATCCACATTTTTTGAGTAAATATTTTGATAAAAATTATTGTGATTTGTCAATAATAATAAATCAGGAAAGATGTTTATTCCTCAGCGAGCATGTCGTGTTCCTTGAGGTAGTCGTAGATCTGGAGAAGGCGTGTGTACTTCTGGATACGTTCTCCGCGAGCTGTTGAACCTGTCTTGATGGCCTGAGCACCGATGGCGACAGCAAGGTCAGCGATGACGGAGTTGCATGTTTCGCCAGAGCGGTGGGAAACCATGACGCGGTGGCCAGCGTTGAGGATAAGGCGGGCAGCCTCCATACCCTCGGAGATTGTACCGATCTGGTTGACCTTGAGGAGGAGAGCGTTGCACCACTTGCCCTCGAGACCCTTCTTGATTGTGATTGGGTTTGTTGTGTAAAGGTCATCACCGACAAGCTGGACCTTGTCACCGATCTTAGCGTTGAGCTTTGTCCAGTTCTCGTAGTCGAGTTCGCCAAGAGCATCTTCGATTGAGACGATGGCTGGGTGGCGCTTGAGGAGGTCCTCGTAGTACTCGATCATCTGGTCGGCGTTGAGGAACTTGCCAACTTCGACTTCGTAGAGCTTCTTCTCTTCGTCGTAGAATTCGGATGAGGCAACATCCATAGCGATGAAGACATCCTTGCCAGCTTCGTAGCCAGCAGCCTTGATGGCCTCCTCGATAACGACGAGGGCCTCTTCTGGGGAGTCAAGGTTTGGAGCGAAGCCACCTTCATCACCAAGGTTCTTAGCGGAGAGACCGTACTTCTTGACGAGGATGCCGCCGAGCTTCTGGTAAACTTCGGCGATCATGCGGAGCTGGTCTGGGAATGGAACCTTGCGTGTTGGTGTAACCATGAATTCCTGGAACTTGAGGTTGCCACCGGCATGCTTGCCACCGTTAAGGATGTTGAAGAATGGAGATGGGAGCTTGAACTTCTTTGGAACCTTGTCGCAGCCACCATAGAAGGCCTTGGCGAGGTACTGGAAGAGTTCGATTTCCTGGATGGCAGCACCAGCTTCGGCGAGAGCGAAGGATGTAGCTGTGCAAGCGTTGCCACCAACGTTCTTCTTAAGAACTGTGCCATCTGTGTCGCAGATCTTCTTGTCGAGGGCTGGGAAGTCGCAGAAGCACATTCCCTTGAGAGCTGGGGAAAGAACCTCTGTAACGTTCTTGGCGGCCTTCTGTGTGCCCTTGCCACCATAGCGAGCCTTGTCGCCATCACGGAGTTCGAGGGCTTCACCAACACCTGTTGAAGCGCCAGATGGGGCGGAGGAGCGGCCAGCGAGTGTGATACGGCCGAGGTACTTTACGTAGACATCAACTTCGACTGTTGGGTTGCCACGGGAGTCAAGAACTTCGCGGCCAACAACCTTCTCGATGAGAGCCTTTGGAGCCTTCTTCTTAAGAAGGACGGAGAGTGTGCCGATTGGGTCCTCAGACTTGGCAGCCTCGGCAATGCATTCCTTAACAATAGCGTCGTGCTCGGCGTTCATTGTTATTAAAAGTGATACGACCATCCCTATTCATAATTTCTGAGGAGAAAGAACATTCTCCTTTCAAAAAAATGAGCTCAATTTTTGTGAATGAATTTGACGATAGGCCTTCATCCCTTAGTGGTCGAAATTCTTTTTGCAATTTTGGATGTATATCCTTAGAATGATTGATTCTATTTCTGAAATCATGTCACATTTTAAAAATTATGAATGTATCGTTCATTAATTTGACAGTTCTTAAATTATCCAATCACCATTTTTGATTTTAATATTCTATTATATATTGTATTTAGAATATAATTAGCTGTTGTTGCAATTTTTTATCGCTTCAATTTTATTACTTTTTCAAAATTTTCAATTACAAAAGTAATTACATTCATTGTTTGGCTATAAATCTGTCAATGTGATACCATACACCAGCTAATGGTAGTATTTTCCTTTTTAAATATTGATGAAAATGATACCAAATTTCTCTAAATTATAGGTAATGATGAATTGAATTGCAGAAATTGATGTTATTCTATCTGCATATATATTATTACTATTAGGTTGGTTTGATGACTGATTGCCGAATCAAACTTTATCTGTTATTGAAATATGCAAGTATCATATCATTTAATTATTTTATTAGGCTGTAACTAGTAAAAATCTTACTCACATAGTGAGCAACTCAAAAGACTTATAGAGCCTCGATTAAGCAAACTGAAAAAAATAGACCTTTCTGGATCATATTTTCCTTTTCCTCACTCGCACTTTTTATAAAATCTAAAATCACATAAATCTTCATTGAAACTTCTAGGAGTTGTATTTTTTATTCGCGCCGATAAAAGCTGACAAGTATCCCGTGTATATGAATATTTTTTTAGTTCTCATTCTTAAAAAGCTGTATATATTGTTTTTCATAAAAGAGTTTTCATTATTAATGATTGAGGATGAAAATGATATTGCTTATTCCACTGCCATACGTTCTTACTATGTATTTGTATACTGTCCAAAACCTCAATCAATAACTCTTACTTACAGGCAACTTGAAAATACAACAATTTATACACAAAACCTATTAGAAAATCGAATTCAGCTATTTAATGTTGTATCAGAGACACCTTTGAACGGAAGTGTATTTCAGATCAATGTATCAGTAAATCATTTACTTTCTCATACTCACGGTCAACAGATTAACATTAGGTTCGATAATAATCAGACCATTTTGTATGACGCTTCACACTACACAGGAAATAAAGCTAGCAATATGCTCTACTATATCCTTCCTGTTTTATGTACTGTTTCTCCTCAGCCTGTTCAACATTTTCAAGTTTGTATGACCGTATTACAAGAATACTCAGCATATACTAGTGAATTAGCTAAATACCTGAATTCTTCATCATTACATTTGATAAAATTTCTTGGCCAATTTGAAAATGAAGAATCGCCTTCTTTAATTGTTGGTCTCTTTATAATATCAAGATTATTAAAAGAAGTAGATGTTCCATACAAAGTTTCAAAGTATTTGACAACAAGATTACGAAATTATTTAGATCATGTTTATTCCGACGTAATTTTTACAGAGTCTTATAATTTACCAACCTCGTATCATCACATGGTAAAATCCCTGTACGATTTTATTAAGAGAAGCTGCGGTTCTGCATTTGCTGGGTTTTTAATTTGGTCTTTTTGCTCACCTATTATAGACATTGATACTGTCTCTTTCCTTTCACCTGTATCCGATATAATTGCCGATACTGACCTCAGACTTGCAAATAGCGACTTAATTAATTATTTATTGAAAAGATGTTCAAAAGGACAGCCAGTAATATTGACTGCCCTTTTTTCATCAATTAGTCCAATCAGTACAATCAAATGTCGCTCAAAAATTCTCAAATTATCACAGCAATTTACAGAATTGGACTATAAGTCTGTAGATGTTGAACAAATTGCAGCCATTTTATCTCATAGGTTAAGATTAGCGAGTATTGATTACTCAAGTCAAAACTTTTTCATTACAATTAAGCCAATATTAGATCATTTTTCAAATTTCCCATCTTTGTTTAATTCCATAGATCATTGGATGCCATTTCGACATCTCCCGAATTTCGCCATCGAATTCGATATTCCAAGAGAAATGGTTTTCGATTTAGCCATTACCGGAATAGAAAACGAGGAAAATGTCTCCAATTTATACATTTCTACCCTTGGAAATGTTCTTGTCCTCATTGAAGGTGAAAAATGGCTTCTTTTATTTGAAGAATTTTTCAAGCGAGTTAAATCCATTGCTTTTGATATCGGATTACAACTCCGTGAACAATGCCAGAAAACAATTTGGAAAGCAATGAGTGCAAATTCAGAAGAATTCAGTGAAATCACAAATAGAGTCTTTGGACCAGATGTTTGTGCTTTATATGCTGGATATTTCTCGGCATCGGCCTTTTTGGAGAATGATACAATCAGTGAAGCACTTCGCCAGTGTTTAGTTTCTCAATTACCAAATATTGATCTTTCACCACGCGCAATTGGTAAGGATTATGTTAACATTGTAGCCATTATGCGTTGTGAATGGGCTCTGACTGTTGATCCTGTGTCTATGAAGAAAATTGCAAAAGCAGCACTGAAATTAGTCAGATCTATCAAAAAGAGAGTGGAAACGATCAGTTCAACCGGTATTCGCAGACTTGCTTGTCTAGAAAAATGTGCAGACCATATAATTGAGACTCTTAATATGACTTTCCCTCATGTTTGAGATTTATTTATAAAAATTTTGTTTGTATTTTCGTTTTAACTTATGTTGATGTTTTCTCTAGTATATGTGTTATTTATTGTGGTTTTTATTTAAATAATGTGATAATTATCAGTTAATTTTTCAATCATGTAGCTTGAAATGAGTGAATGAAAGCATTTGAAGATAGCATTGAGATATCATTAAAGTTGAGATGTCATTCTAGGTTTAAATGAAAGATACAAAAGCAATTTTTTTTTTATTTTGAAATTATTAAAATTTATATCAATTTGATTCTTAAACATAAACAGTCAATAGCTAGTGTTAATGAGTTTCATTTATATCCCTGCTTCTAAATGAAATTCAAATGAAGAAATGAAGAAGGTAAGCAAAACAGATATGAAAACATAGAATATAAAAATATATTTAGTATTATCATACAAATAAAATGTTAAAATTAATCATTTCGGAGCAAATCTCTGTATTGTTGTTAGAGATCCTTGACGAGATATTATTCCAACTCTTCTAGTGAATTTTGTTGGGATATTTAGTTGGATATTTTGATTTCCGCCAGCAGCGTGGATTTTTTTGTCTCCACTGTCGCTGTCATCCAAAGAAATTCTGTGAGGAGAGGGTTTGATTCCATTCAATGTGATAGGAGAAGAAGGTGATCCTTTGAGCTTTTTAACTACAATATCTCCTGCAATCTTTAAAGAATTTGATCTAATTTCAGGGCCAATTGGAGGTAATTTAGCAATCTGTTTGCCAGGCATTGTATGCACTAATACTTCTGTTTCAGCTCTTGAATCTGGATTGAATTGGAGCATTGTTGCCATGATTTCTTTAATTTCATCAGGAAGAGAGTTTGAATTCTCAGGTGTGGCTCTTTGTATCTGTTTAAGCATGACAACAATGTTATTAACATTCCATGGCAACTTTTTTGTTACCATAAACCAAAGTAGGACTCCTAATGACCAGATATCAGATTTATAGGAAGGTGGGCATCCTAAAGTCAAATATTCCGGTGATAAAAATCCAACGTCAAATGGATTTGATTTATGAATTGTAGGATTAAAACTTTTCGGTGGAGGGTATATATCGGTAATAAATGCTACTGTTCCATTTTCTACAAAGATGTTTGATGCTTTGATTGTATTCGGTGCAATCTTTCGTTTATGAAGATGTCTGTAAATTCGAACTAGGACTTTCCATTGGGCATAAATGCTGTTAATATCAAGATCGCAGTTCGTTATGTATGAATAAAGGTCTAACCCTTCGAAAAATGGTCGAATGGCATAAACAAATCCTTCCTCATTGTAATAATAGTGGTATGGAAGAAAGCAAGCTTCTTTTAATCCTCTAACAATTCTGATTGTCTGTATGAAATTGTCCACATCAGCTTCGTCGCCGATTGCCTTTTTTGAAAAAGCTTTGCAGATGTATAATTTGTTATTATCTTCTTTTTTAAGGATATACGATGGACCTAAGAACCCACTATTCAAAGGTTTGAGATATATAAAACCAGGCGGAACGAATTGTACTGTTATTAGATTTTTGAATCCTCATCAAAATTTGAGCATCGAGTGAATTTGTTAATTTGATTATTATCAGTAAATTTGTTCAATTAATTCGAAAGTATCAAATTGAATAATGGCACTTTTGAGAGGATTTACTTTATCGGCCTCAGAAAAGGGAAATGCGATCAGCTCAAAACAAATAAATGCCCAATAATCTATACTATAATTTGTACGATTTCTCTAACTCAGATTCATTCTTTGTTCCGAGTTCAGAAATTGAAATTGATTTGAATTGAATTACACAAATAAGAACCCTAAGTAGTATAACTCAAGAAGAAATATGATACCTGTGATAGTGATTTACTCGTAATTATGCTTACAACAATTAATTGACCGACGTTATAGGTATTTTGTCATTATTCCCGAACTTTCTATAACAGTAAATGATTCCTTTTTATATATGAATGCTAAATACCAAAAACTCTTAAATCTATAAACATTGAACTCTCATTTAGGCGGATTTTATTGCATTCACCAACTAAAATGATCGACATGATTGTATACGTAAGTAATAGATAGTCATATACGATAAAAGCACAAAGTTATTACGCAAAAATTCAAATAAATGTTTATCTATATATATACATACAATAATATATCTAATTAGCAGCTATTGGCCTTCTTGCAGAACTTGGCCTATAGTTCTGGATTGGAGAATCCGGAAGAGGCGGCATTGAAGGAATATTAATAGAAATTTTAGGTTGCTTTGGAGATTTCCTTCTGGGGAATGAAATTCTTTCATCAAGTGTTTGAGCGTTGGAAATATTTTCTTCTTTTGGCATTATTTTCTTTGATTTTTTAGTTGATTTCTTTTTTGATGATTTCTTCTTTGTTTTCTTACTCGTTTTGGATGACTTTGGAATTGTTTTTGTCTTTTCTTCTTTCTGTGGAAGAGGTTCTGTCATATCTTCTTTAATTTCTTTAGGAACCTTAGGAAGTTTGATAACAGGTGTGTGAACAATGAATTTGTCCATTGTTCGATATGTTCTGTTGCTTGGAGTTGTTTCCTTTTTATCTTTTTTAGATTCTATAAATTTTTCTCTATAATTACGTGGAGAAACAACTTCTGGATCAATAGTATGATGGGAATTCCTGGGATGATGGTGTTGTTTAGGCTCTGGAACAGTAAATGATAAATTAAATTCACCATCAAAAGTTTTTGGTGATTTTGGAGATTGAGATAATCTAATATTGCTTTTTACGTCCTTTACTTCATGAAAGATGAATTTCTCTTTTCCTCTGAGCATTCTAATATGTTTCTTATTATTATCAGCAAATCTGAAACCAATTGTATCATTTAACTGTAGGATAATCGGTATTGGAAGATAATGATCATTTTCTGGACCAAAGCTATAGCAATAACAATCTCCATTTTCTTGAAATCTGATTGTACCTGATCTGTTGGAGTAGCATTGATAATCTGTTGCTGAAAATACAGTTAAGCCTAGTTCGTTATGAAATGACTTAATTCCATTGGAATTAAACTGATGAGCTCGGATAAGAACTTTCAGGTTATTTTTAAGCAGAAACTCCTTGGTTGCTAATTCTCCAAAGAAGTATCCTGTTCCTCTTCCATTCATATCATAACATGAAAGTGGGTCAGAAGGGTCCGACCAAACAACATCACTAACTGATGGAAAATAGTTAGTATTGATGAGAGGTTTCCGTATTTTATCAATATCTCCTAATAGTTGGAAGCGTGGACTCAAACCACCATGAAGGCAAATTGCTGATTTCCCAATAATTGTAGCAAAAGACATCATTGAAAAGACGGATTGAAATGCTCTATAAGCTATATCACTGTTATAAATCATTGACAATTCTGAATAAAAACCATAAACTCGATTGATTTGTTCAAATTCATGATTTCCTCTTAATAATGTAATATGATTAGGATATTTGCAGTAAAGTAGTAACAGAAGTAAAATTACATGAAATGATGAGTTACCTCTATCAACATAATCACCAAGAAAAACAATCCGTTCATGAGGTGGTCTATTGAACAATCTAAGTATACGAAATAGATCTTGAATGTTACCGTGTAGATCTCCTACAACTAACGCAGGAAAAGGAACTTGCGTTATGATTGGTTCATTCTTGAGTAATGTTTCTGCTCTTTTGCATATAGAAACCACTACATTTTCTGGGAACCATGGTAAAGGATCGCGCTTCCGATTACTTGAAATCCATAAATTTTCATATTTTTGAAGTAGCTCATCAAGAAATCATTCTGAATTAATTTCTGACTTTCAAATTTTAATCTGTGATGTATAAAATACAGACATGTAAAGTCGATAGTGAAGATAACTGATAAATTCTCAAATAAAATTCTGAAGAGTTATCTCCGTAATGAAAATCATAAGCTTGGTAAAAATATATTAATTTAGCATTTGAACTAATCGTGGTATCTGCCAATCTACATGAGATGCTTCAAAAATTGTGTGATCTATCAAAATTAATTAAACTCATTTTCTTATATAAAGTCTCTTTACTGCTCTCTTCCCTAAACATTGATAATTCCCTTTCAAAAAAATTGAATACTTTCGAGTTTTTTTCGAAAGAAATGATGTTACTCAAGAATTTTGGCTTATTTCTTTTTGTAAAATAATATACATATTAAATAAGCTTGTTGGACAGGTATTTTTCCCTAGAACCGTCGATTTTTAAAAATAAAAATGGGTATTTGTTCTTTGTGTCACTTTTATGGGTCTGTGTGAGGAACTCAAAAGTGACAATAAATTTTAGCATTGATAAGTTCTATATATTTGAAGAGATTGACCGGTAGACAAGTTGATATCACACAACTCCCAATTTATCCTAAATAGTGGGTATCTTCAATAGTTGTTAATATTTATTCCTAAAAAAATATTAAGCACTTTTGGCCCCATGATCAGTTAAGAATTTGACGATTTCTGTTGATTCCTCTTTAATCGCAATATCAAGAGGGTGTACATTGATATAGAAAGAACATGATAAGTAAGAGGATGCCATAAAAATTATTAGGATTCCATAAAATAATGATATATATGATAAGAAAGAGAAAGGAAATTCTATTAAGCAATAATAAATATGGAACGAAAAAGAACCCAATAAAATAATGATAAGCATGAAAAGAAAGAAAATAAGGTACAGGTTGACATCAGCACCGTGTTTAACTAAGAATTTGACAATTTCTATTGAATTCTTTTTAATTGCAATGCTAAGAGGACAATCATTAATATAGAGAGAACATTATAAAATAATGATAAGTATCAAAAGAAAGATAGTTCCATGTAACATTGATGAAATTGAAATGAAAGAAAATTGCATAAAGCAATGTTGAATATGAAAAGAAATAGAACTATATAAAGCAATGATAAATATGAAAAGAAATGAAATTTGATAAAACAATGATATATAGTAGGGGAAAGCAATGATAAATTTGATAATAAAAGGAACTTCCTAAAATTTTGATAAATATGAAAATAAAGGGAACTCCCTAAAATAATGATAAATGTTATATTAAAAAGAATGTAATAGGACAATGAGAAATATGAACAGAAAGAGAACTACATTAAAATAATGATAAATATAGCATGAAAGAGAATAATTTTCGCATTAACATTAGCACCGTGTTCTACTAAGAATTTGACAATTTCTAGTGAATTTTTCTTTACTGCAGTAGTAATAGGGCAGCCATTGGTATCAAGAGAATCCAATAAAACAATAATAAATATGAAAAGAAAGATTATTTCATAAATCAATGCTAAATATGAAAAGAAAGAGAATTCCATAAAACATTGACAAATTTAAAAAGAAAGAGAATAAGTGGCATGTTGACATCAGCACCATGTTCAACTAAGATTTTGACAATTTCTGTTGAATTAGCTTTAATTGCCATGCATAGTGGGGTTATCATGGTATGAAAAGAATTATTTGAAACAATGAAAGATATGGAAAGAAAGATAATTTTATAAAGTAATAATAAATATCAAAGGCAAGAGAACCGAATAAAACAATATTAAATATAGAAAGAAAGAGAATTCTACAAAGCAATGATAAATATCAAAGGCAAGAGAAACAAATAAAACAATATTAAATATAAAAAGAAAGATAATTGGATAAAACCATGATAAATATTAAGAGAAAGAGAATAGTATAAATAAATGGTAAATATCAAAAGAAAGAGAATATAATAAAAAAATAATAAATATCAAAAGAAAGAAAATACGCATCATGTTGGTATCAGCGCCATGTTCAACTAAGAATTTGACAATTTCTATTGATTTCTCTTTAATTGCAACACTAAGAGGACAATCATTAGAATAGAAAGAATATGATATAACAATGATAAATATTAAGAGAAAGATAATTGGATAAAACCATAATAAATATTAAGAGAAAACGAATTCCATAAAATATTGACAAATATAAAAAGAAAGAGAATAAGTTGCAAGTTGATATCAGCACCATGTTCAACTAAGAATTTGGCAATTTCTAGTGAATTAATTTTAATTGCAATACTTAGTGGGGATTCATAGGTGACAATAAAAGCGAGAATCCAATAAAATAATGAATAATAATAAAATAAAGAAAATGCAATAAAACTATGATAGATATAAAATGAATAGAAATGTAAATATCGTTGATATCTGCTCCATTAGAAAGTAAATAAGATGCAACGTCATAATTACCAAAATACATGCTTTCTGCTATTGAATTATGAGTTTGTCCAAAATTTGATTTAAGGTACTCAGAAATTTCGTGTTGTTGATAATCTAATGCTATATTTAGCATTTTATCAAATGATTTACCATCTTCTATCATTTGCATAAAAATGTTTTGATTTCCTCCTTGAATGGCATATTCTTCGGATTTTTTAGTATAATAAGCTCCTAAATTTTTCAAGTAATTGAAACACAATTCTGATCCGTATTTAATTGCACAATCGAGTGGAGTGATCTTATTAATCCCGTGATTAATATCAAGATTTGGGAATTTATTCTTAAGATCATGTGGAATGAATTTATTATCTATTTCCTTATCAATATCAAGATTAGGGAATTTTCTCTTAAGGTCATCAACTTTATCCCATGCAATATAGAATAAAGGAGATTCTGTTGAATACAAATTCAGAATTTCTTCTTCTTCAATTTCAGATTTGAAGTTTTCGAATTTAAAGCCCCTGTTATATAACAGCACTGCTAGTTTCTCATTTTTCGGTTTGACGATGTATGAAAATTCGTTTGATATGTTTTGATAAAGTTCTGTAAATAATTTAATATCTTTAGGACGCATTTCCGAAAAAATGTCAATCAAATAAAATGGCATCTTGATAGGTATTTTGTTATTTTTAATGAAATCAATTATTTGGGATGATGATTGTTCAATATTATTTAAGTTGACAGCCCAAATTAGTTTTGAAGTTTGACTTGGGTATTCGAATAATTAATTAAGCTAAGATCGCCTTTAGGTTCATTTTTGTTAGGCCTAGAAGTACTTTGTCCTGCCTCCATATAAAATACGTTATTCGATTGATACTTTTTCGGATAATTTCATTTGAATAGCCTCTCAGATGAATATAATACTAAATACTGAAGAGGACATGTTGAACTAGTCTTAGAATAATTATATTATTTGTTTTATTTGAAAATTAACTTTGATTTAGTTCCTAATTTTTTCAATTAAAAATTACTATCGTTGTTTTCAAGAAATTTTGATTTCCTTCATCATTTGGTTAGTTTTAGTCATTATCTAACCTTCGAAAATAGTATGTTCAAATATAATATTTCAAATTTAATACTTTTCACCAATAAAATTGCCAGCAGATATAACATAATATTTTGCTTAATATAGTGCTTTAACATATTTTGAAATGATGCTCAATTTCTGTTTAATTTATGCTTATCCACGATCTTTGCATAGCTTGTTGACAAGATATTAACAAATTTTCAATGATCTATTCTCCTGAACACCAAACAAACAATACTTCCCAACAAATTTGCAAAATCTACTAATTTTAGATGCATACATATGAATACATGATAATATCTCTGTTATATAACAAATTTTATCTATCATCTTGTACTAATAAATTTCATTTTTTGTTCTTCCATGAATAAAAATACCATTAGCTTAAGTTCTTTTTGAGTAATATCATTTCAGAACCTCGTTATTTTTCAAGCTTATTTGCTCATGCCAGCTCAAAAAGGAAACAATTAAATTATTTATTTTGTTGAAAAAGAAATATGTGTGGAAAGAAAAACCACTTTATCATGCAATTGCATCGAACAAAACTGATACTGTTTCTGAATTGACGGAATAATCTGCTTCAGTTAATCATATTGCAACATATGGAGAAACTCCTCTTAATAAAGCTGTTATAATATTTTAGGATCTGAACTGTAATCGATCAAAATATAGAATAGACAACTAATGAACATCAAACGAATTATGATATCACACATCAAAGCAAGTTGCTTATGTATGTGTCATATCTCGCGGTCTAATACATGACATGATTTAAGATTGTGTTTTCAAAACAGTCAAAGCTTAAGCTTTTTGATTGTGTTTTGATTCTTTTTTCAACATTCATATTTTTAATATAAAACTCCAGAATTACTTACTGAATTTAATTACGGGATTAAAAAAGATATGTTATAAGTGTGTTTAGGTTGTATAAGATATGCTTATTAATGATTGAATGAAAAAATGGTTAAATTTTTATTAATTCTCCTTTGAAGTCAAAAACAGTAATATTGAAATGGCCACTATTAATTGAATTCTTTGTTTGGGTTATTTTGAAAGCAACAAAATAATCATTAGTTTGAAGTGGAAATTCCTTGATTTCTCTTTTTTGAAATTCATAGTATTGATTATCTAATACAATAGATGTTCCATCTTCTTTGATACCTTCTAGCATCCATTTCCTCAATAAACTAGAATTATTAAGACATGTTGATCGTAGAATATATGATTTTGGTTTTAATTTATATCCCTTTAGATCAGCTTTTACCCATGAATTAGGTTTATCATCTGTAGCGAAATGAGCATAATCTAAATATGAATTTATATTGGATAAATTTCCACCATAAATAGATGAAGCAGTCATTTCCATTTGAATTTCTTTAGAAATTTCTACATATCTTGATTCATAAATACTAATAGGTTGATCTGATATTTGAAATTGATTTTGAATCAAATGTTTTTCGAAAGATGTAATAGATTGATTTGAGATTTCAAATTTATTTCTTAATTTTGAATGATGTTTCAATGTTTCATTATAAATAGTTAAAAGACTTGATTCATAAGAGTTTTCAACTGAAAAATTATAAATATAGTCATAAACTTCTGAAGAACAAAATTGTAAATTAACATAGCTAAATAAATCAAATAATGTACTGTCTCTTCTGCAAGTATCTAAAAGTAACAAACATAGTTTGTCTTCATTTTCTATTTTCAGTTCTTTTGACTTCAAAATTTTTTCACAAAATTCAAATCCATTTTTCACAAAATTTGTAATGATATCATCATCTTTCAGACTGTAGAAATGTGATGAAATGTACTTGATGCATTCATTCATTGTCGTAGAATCGTTTTCGTATGCAGAAATTTCGTACTTCTTAAAAATGTTTTCATTTGTGAGAGATTTGTCTGATTTAACATGTTTAGCATATATTTGTATGAGTATTTGATTTCCAAAATATTTGCCGATTTCGAATATGTCATGATAATGTGCCTCATCTGCTTCAAATTCAAGTTTCCCTGTTTCTATAAAGTTTGAAAGTATATCAATCGAATCTTGGCATGTAATATCTAGATGTGTGTTCAATGATGTGATTGATTTATCAATATAATATTTTTCTTTGATTAATTCTGAAAAACAAATCGCTGAAGACTTCTTTGTGTTGATGATTCGATCATTAATACTGATACTCAATGTACCACATTCCGTAATAACATGAGCACGCTTTAATTCATTGCACAATTTCGATATTTGCACCATGAAAAAAAAATACAAAATTTATCGTTGCTAATCAAAAGATACTTCACCTGAAGGGTATTATTGTGTAAAAAAAGTACCTTTTTGTTTACCTTCATAATAACATTTGTGCTACCAATATATATCAAATGTAGGAGCATTTTAATTGTGCGTAAAAATACTGAAGTCAAGATATCAAACTTCAATATTATGATTTTTTAAAATCAATCTGAACAAACTCCTAAAAATTTCATTTATTGACACCAAATGCATAACTAGTTGGTGTGAATGTATGTATGATTTTCACCATTTAGATTTGGTAAATTATACAACTAGAATTTATTTATTTTGGTAAATTTTGCAATTCTAGGGCATCTAACTAACATCTAATCTTTGATTAAGAAAATTTTATTATATTATCTGGAATTCATAAAAGAATCCTGAATCATTTTTAAAGCACAGGAAACTATGTTTTATTATATAATATGGTCTATTGAAATTGAACAAATAAGAATAGATTATGTATAGAAAATCAATAAAAATTAAGCGGTAATATGTTTATTAGTGGTTTAGTATGGAACCTTATGGGGCATACTATGATTTGTAATTTAAAATTGCAAAAAGCAATTAAAAATAGAGGTTTATTCAAACATATTAGACTGACAACAAGAACGCCTAACCTCATGACATTCCGGTTGCAGTGTCTTGATTGGTGTGTTTGCAAATCTCTTGGAAATTTGTCCGATTGGTCTGCAAGGTCGTGGAATTGAGCGTCCGAGAATTGCAGGGTCAACCGGGAACATTTCTTTATTGACTCTTGGTAATGGTGCATCGAAGAAGGAATAAGGAGCTTTTCGCGGTATATTTGTACTCATGCTATTGACGGAAACTGGCACTTTTTAGGATTTTCTCTCAATATTTCTGCCGAATTTTCATCAACATAATTTTTGTGAGGGATTGATTTGTTTTATGATATTGTTTAATATTATTGGAAAATTTTGATAAAATTTCCAATTCAATGAGAATGAACCTCAGAAAATTTGAACGTTATAAAATTTGGTATACAAATTTTATAAATCTTGTGTTCATTTTTTATTATATTTAGGTTTGCATCTGAATGTAAATGCCAAAAACCAATTGATTGTCCAGAATGTGCAGGTTTTGATATTTGAGGAAAATAAAATTGCTTGTTTGCTAAATTTAATATAATATTATGCGTTGATTCATCATTTCATATGTTTTCTTAAAATATGCAAGCAAATTAAGAAAGTTTGAAATTAATTTTTTTGAAACAATCATTATCCAAGTGAATTCGGGTAAAAAATAGATTTTAGTATTAAATGTATCTATAGTTTAATGGTAATTTTTTGTATCTAGAACAATGAAAAAAGCGCTAAAAAGTAAACGAAAGCGTAATTCAATTAATGGATGATGATTCCATCTTAAATTCAGCATTGTCAACAGAAAATGCAAACGATATAGGCCCAACATCGAAAAAATACAAAATTCGAAAATGGCTTTCTGTTATTACTTGTTGCTTATGCTATGTTATTGCATATTTCCATAGATTTACTCCAGCTGTACTCGCCAAAATGATTGCTCCCGATTTTGGAGTCTCAATTTCAGACTTAGGATTTTTCACTTCAATGTTTTTCTGGTCTTATGGGCTTTTGCAGCCATTTGTAGGTTCTCTTGCTGATGTATTTGAAATTCGTTATACGATTACAATTTCATTAATAATTGCATTAATTGGTTCATTATTATGCGGACTTGCTCAAACTTTGACGATGTGTTCCATAGGAAGGCTTCTTGTAGGTGTTGGTTGTGCCGCAGTATATGTTTCAACTAATAAAGTTGCAGCCAACTGGTTTAATTATAAAGAATTTAGATTTTTTGCTGGAGCAGTGATTGGTGTCGGAGGACTCGGATCAATATTATCTCAATCACCACTCCAGATGCTTGGTACCATCATTGGTTGGCGAAAATGCTTCATTGTTGTTTCAATTGCCGGATTAGTTTTTGCCATCATGGCTTTTGCCTTTGTAAGAAGTCATCCTAGTAAATGTGGTCTAGTTGGTTATAATACACTTCCGCCCCGTGGTAAACCTTGCGATGAAATTCTTCAAGTTTTCAAGAATTTGAAGATGACAGCGATGATTCCTGACTTTTGGCTTATTTCTACATTAATGTTCTTTGGTCCAGGATTTTATATGGACGTCACTGGCCTTTACGGAGTTCCATTTTTAACTGATGTATTTCATTATTCTAATTCTGTTGCATCGAACTGTCAAATGTCTTTGTCGTTGTCTGTTATTGTTGGAAGCCCTCTTATTCCTGTTATCGCTGAGCTCATCCACCGGAGAAAGCTGACAATCATTATATTTGCCAGTATTTCAATAACTGCAGCAGCGACTTTAGCATGTCTAGATTATGTTAGCCCTATTTATGCATGTATACTCTTCTTTTGTTTCGGATTCGGATGCACAGGTCCACAAGGAATTATGATGGGATTCTTCAAAGAACTTTCATCAGGTCCATCGCTGGAAGGAACACTTCTCGGTTTCGGAAACTGCTTTAGCTTCATTGGTGGAAGCATTTTCCCGCTTTTAACTTCTGGATTTGTTAAAACATATCCTCATTCAGAGCATAGCTTGATGGTTCCAGAATCATTGAGGATAGGATTGTGGGGTTTAGCTATTGTTTCTTTAACAATGTTAATTTATTCCACATTATTTGTTCGAGAAAGAAAATGATCTCATTTTTTCTCTTTGTTGTTTCGAATGTTTATGCATAAAGATGTATTCTATCGTTTTTATTCAACATTTTTGTGTTTTTGATTATGAAAGGAAATGATCAAAAAAATATTTGCGTTAGGTCATTACAGTTATTAATGTTATGATCTTTGTATTCACCCTTAATAATTTTACCATATAAATACTTTCAAACGCAAAATAATATCCAAAAAATTATTAATTACCTAGGAAATAAAACATTCTATTTTATAAAATGTTAGATACAAAAACAACAAATCCATATATAATATAAAGAGATTCACTTGGGAACAAGAGGTGCAAGTTTAGATAAAGATAAGACTTTTCTGCTATTACATGCCTTGACTGAAAATGCTGGAAGAGATAGTCTATTGGACTGAGGAACTGCAACGGTCCTTGATAATCTTGGAAGAATTCTTGAGGCTCTGTTAGGCGCTTGTAAAACAGACCCCAAGGATTCTCTAAGATAATTTGTGATCTGTGTAATATTCCATCTTTTTTCTGGATCTCTTATCATTGAATGTTTGATAATTTCAATTAATTCATGAGGTGTTTCTTCAGGGATTTGTATTTCACCTGATTGAACCATGAGTTGAGCTTTATGTGATGGGATTCCTTTCAAAAACCAATCACTTACTATTAAAGCCAAAATTGTGGCTCCAAATGACCAAATATCAGCACTAAATGGATCATATGGAGATTTATTAATAACTTCTGGCGCAAGTAGATTGATTGATCCCATAAATTTTGTAGAAATTCCTTCCAAATGCGTGGACATACCAAAATCGGCGAGTTTGACTTGGTTGTACTCGTCAATTAGGATATTGTTTGGCTTAATATCATGGTGTGCAACACTATTAGAATGGCAAACCTCAATGGCAGCTGCTAGTTGAGAAACTATTGTTAATATTTTTCTTCCAGAGAGTTGATTTTGTTTTAATAGTAAATCCAAAACGCTCCCATTAGAACAGTATTCGAGAATTACAAACATATGATCTCCTTCTATGAAATGATTATAAAATTATATTACATTTGGATGCCAAATAAGTTTTAAGTTTTCGACTTCATTAACATACTGCTGAGCTTGTGCATTGCAATTGATAGAGCTATCTTTATCATGTGAAATTTTAGTAATTTTGCAAACAAATAGCTGGTTGTATCTAATATCCTGCACTTTGAAGACTGAGGAAAAGCCTCCTTCACCTATTGGCTCAAGAAGCTCGTATCCATAATTCTTTAGGGAGATAGATATTTCAGGTATTTGTATCATTGAATAATAAATTGAACTAAATATTTCATAAATATCACAATATAAAAATCGAGTATCATGAAATAATAAATATTTTAAATTTTGATGCCATATTTTAGGATTTAATTCCTAATGTTAGAAGAAGTCATTGAATTAATTTCAATTAGTATTGAAAAGCCATTATGCAATTTTGTCCACTTTGTTTTGAAATTATGCTGAAATAGTCATTTGACAGTAATTTCGTTAAACCGGTTGATAAAGTCAAACGTAATAATTCAATAGAAAATTCACAATTTGCTAACGTTCATAATTTGATAAAAATATGCAATTTATCAAATATTATTTATTATCATGGCTCTTACATGTTAATTCAAAATGTTTATTCAAAATAATCAAATTGAGAGATATTAATTTTAATTTTTATCAAAATCTATTTTTAAGGAAATCGTTGGAACACCTAAAATGATTGAAAATACACAAAAACAAATTTACAGGTTTTTATATTGATTTTTCGCTTTAAAGTTAAGATAAATATGATTAATGGTCCATATATTAAATAGTTATTGTTTCGATACCGAAAAATGTTGAGTTTCAATGGAGCAATTTTACAAAAGAAAATGTTCTCCATTGAATGTTTATATTCCGATTTTATTGGATTAGCGATACGTTTAAATGAAGTTAAAACATGTCAATATGTACTGCACATTAGGAAAAATCGTTTTTGCAATATGAAATTCAAATTTTGAACTCTCCATATTGAAATCTCGAAATCTTTGAACGCCAATATAAAAGAAACTAGAAACTTTTTGTTATGTTGGTGACTTCCTCATTTAATAAATGATATTGCTGCCATATTTTTGACCCCAACATGTTTTTGGATGACTCGGTCATTGTCAGAATAATCAGTATCTATTGAGAATTGTATTTAACATTTGGTGAATTCTTTAGGATTCGTTAATTCCATATCATTGATACAATTTGGTCTTTGATATTATATGGAATTTTGCATGATTTTTGTATCCAATGATGATATTTTTGAAAAAATTACATCAATGACAAGCGTCTAAAAGTTTATGAAATAATATTCATTAAAAAACTATCTTATCTGGAACAATACATTATCTGTACATTTACGAAATTTTCACTCTAACTTATTTTTCATATCTTCCCCTTTGAATGATACACGCACATCAGTATCTACATTAATTCTTGCTGATTGGTTAGGAAAATTTTTCATTTAACATTATATTTCTATGAAAATAATTTTGTTAATTTATAATATTTCATTATTAATGTCTTCTCATGAATAGTAGATTCTCCTTTGTAATCATATGGAGCAGCTTTACTATTGTTTATGCATAGATGTTATGCTCTTTCAATATTAAGAGTTCTCTCACTATTCAATTAAAATTATCCGAGATATGATTATTTTCAATTCAAAAGTCGAATCACTTAGAATGATAAAAACTGTTTTCAATAGGCAATTATCAAAAATTGTAACATCTTACATGAATATCTATTTCTTTCAATAACAATGTGCTGCTAATTTTGATCTTATTTGTTGAAAATGCTGGATTTTTTTCTAAATCTGACTTCAATCAACATGTTATGGACATTTTTTCACATTAATGTCTTTGTTTCACGAACTTTGTTAGAGTATCATTAAAATAAATCAATAGGATGGGAAAAATGGAAATTTCCCAAATTTGTAACCTTAAGTTTTCATGCCATAAGGTTTGTTTATTATTGTATAGTCCTTACTTAAATAAATTCTACAAAAAATTATATTCTCATTAGAAAAATTCTGAGAAGGATCCCAGACGAACTTTAAGCAATGATCTTTGTTTAGAAGTTTTCCGTGACGAATATTTTCTTTCGACTCCTTTCGATCTCAATTTTTTATGGATTGAAAGCAATTTTTCCCTGCTCTCTGATGGACCATATCAGTATTTCATGTGTATTATTCAATTCTATTATTCGAAAGTATAAATTTATTGTTGGTCAATGGCATCAAAAAAAAATTTTTTTTATAAGAAAAATTATTATTGAAAATGAATATGAAAGCAATCCTCGCTAAAAGAGAAGCCATGCGTAATGAATGGGGAGAAAATGTAGCTGTTCAATGTGAATGGAGAGGTGATATTACGATGGAAGAAGTAATGAAGCACAGAACCCCAGAAGATTGCTGGAATGTAATCAATGGTGTTGTTTATGACATGACACAATATGTATGCAAGCATCCAGGAGGTGCTTCGCCACTTGTACAGAGAGCCGATATTTCATCAGTTTTCAAAACATTCCATAAACATATCAAGATCGACTTCCTTCACAAGCTTAAGATTGGTAATCTTGTACAATAAAACACCAATTCGACATGTACACTAATAATAAAACTATTGAAATTTTTAAAATACTATTTTGAATTTTTTTTTCTTGGAAAACTTTTATAATGATTGTTGTAATTTTTCCTTCAATGGGAGTTAACATGGGACTATTTTATGAAACTATAAATGAAAGTGTTTAATAACGTATGGAAACGCCGTTTAGCAGCAGCCACCTTGCTTTCCGCCAGACTGTCTTGTTACGTCTACAGTTGGCTTAACATTTGGTGTTGGCTGTGTTGGGTGAAGCTTCAAATATTCTTCACAAACGTCTTCAAAGACTTCGCTAATACCCTTACCTGTAAAGGCAGATGTTTCTCTATAAAGTGCCTTAATTTCGTTAGCAACGGCTTCGCCTTGCTCCTGGGAAACTTGACGATTTGGAAGATCAGATTTGTTACCGACGAGAACGCAAACAACTGACTCGCGGTTAGCATCAGTTAAGCGCTGATGCCATTCTGTAACGGAATTGAGTGTAGCTGGGTTGGTTAAATCGAAAACGATTAAAGCGACCTTAGCGTCACGATAGTATTGAGATGTAAGGCCACGATAAGCTTCCTGACCTGCTGTATCCCAGATAAGGAGATCTATATCTGTTTTGCCGAGTTTAACTTTGGCATTGCAAAAACCAGCAGCAATTGTCGGTCTTGTCTGGCTGGAGAATTCGCCTGTTAAGTAACGGAGTGAAACGCATGTCTTTCCAACTGATGAATCACCAATAACGACAACTTTGAGAGTAAGTTCAGTTTGGGCCATTTAGATCTCGAATATTTTAATGGATATAAACCACTCAAAAAGAAGCGGTTTTTGAAAAATAACCGTCAATTTGCGAAATCTTATTTTAATAATATTCAAAATCACATTCTGATGTGGATGATTTATTCAATAGTTCAATGTGGAAATATGGCAAAAAAGTGTCAATTAATCATCAAGTGAGAAAAAAGATTAATTTTTTATGACATAGATTGCTATTTAGGGAATTGTATGGTTTGATTAATGATAGTAATTCTTCGTGTATTGTAAAAGCTCATATGAAATTCCAGAAATCCTCAAAGAATGAATTCATTTTGTCAAAAACTGATTTTTCGGATTGCTCGATTTAAAAATATAAATGTCTTATCTGAAAATCAAATTAATCCATACTATACCGGTATATTGCCATTTTTATTATTTCGCATCCCTTTCCTATGTGAAATATTCGAGGATTGTTCATTGAAATGACTGACATCTTTAATAGAGGGCTGGTTACTGAAATCGAAAGATTCCGATCATGATTTTTTTTTTTTGAGAAAAAAACAATACGTGAAAGATTCATGGTTAATAATTTTACATCATAACTTTGTATTTTCAAATATTACTCATTGAAAATTGCAAAATCTAATTCGAATTCCCAAATAGTTGTAGGGGATGGAATGTCATTAAACTTATTAAATGAATGAAAAGTTTGTTCTATTTATAGTGATTGATATTAAAGTGAAAATAAATCAATCAAAAATATCACAAAATTTCAAAAGTCAAAGATATTGATAATAATTATCAGTACAATTTAATACCTTTTCAATGCCAAATATATTTTAACTGTCCTTAGTTCTATTTAAAAATAGTAGAGCCATGGTCGACGGTTTTGGCTCTTCCTTTCCCTAAAATGTACATGCCAACAGCTATCCGCAGGAGAATTCTCCGCTGCCTCTTCGAGAACGGTGTTCTCTGCGTTTCTGATATCCAGTCTGGCACACACGAAGAGCTCGACTGCCTCAACATCTACCCATATCAGATCGGCCGCGCCTTCGTTACAAAGGGCTTCTGCATCAAGACATACGCTTGGTCCCATGCTTACTACACACTCACAGACAAGGGTATCGAGTACCTCCGCAACTACTTCGGCCTTCCAGCTAACGCTGCTCCAGCTACACTCCGCGAAGCCGAGGCTAAGGTTCTCGAGACACGCCGTGACCGCCCACAGGGCCGTGGCCCACGCCGCTTCGGCAATGGCCCACGTGGCGACCGCCCACAGCGCGGTGGCTTCCGTGGCCCACGCCGTGAGCAGGCTGAGCAACCACAGCAGGAGTAAGCTCCTTATATAAACAAGAGATATACCTTTTCTCACTCCCAATAACATATATTTTTTCATATACCTCATCCCTTTTCTTTTGATGAATTTTCTAACATTCTTTTGACTTGGTATCAGTTTATATATTTATCTAGATTGAAAAAGTCATTTTTGAACCATTGTGTCTTTCATATAAAAAAAATAATTGGTCTAAATTTGATAGCTTTATATCAATTCCATCTAATTATGAACCTAACAAAAACATATTGATTAGAAGTTACAATTTTTTGTTTTATTTTAATCTATAAAATTTATTTTTTGCTGAATTTGTTGAAAGCCCAAATACCAGCACCGATAAGGCCAGCGACAACACCACCAGCGATAAGGTAATCGCTGACTCCTGGATCATCTTTATGTTTCTCTTCTTCTTCAATTTTCTTCTTTTCTTCTTCAGCCTGTTTCTCCTGATCAGAGATTAACTGGTCCCAAGGAGTAGCTTCGTAGATTTTTTCAGCAGTTTCATCATGGTATTGATAAGCAGCTAATGCAAGCAATTGCTGAGCTTGTTTTGGTGCTTTCTTGACACCCAATGCACCACGGAGGTAAAGAATGCCCAATCTTGTGAATGCATCTGCAAATCCTTCAACGCATAATCTGCATAAAATGTATTCTGCAAGTTGTGGAGCTGGTTCGATACCGCGACCATCAAGAAGAGCAGCACTTAAGAGATATCCGCATGTATTATCGGCATGGTTCAAAACAGCTCTGGCGAACCAATGAACACATTCTTCTTGAGAAGCATCTTCAAGAAGAGAGAGAGCGTATGCCATAGCGCAGTTGTGGTTGTTAGCCATTGTGCCTCTCTGCATGTAATAAAGGGCAATGTCTTGTTTTTGGGATTGATTTGCAACCAATGCTAAATAGAAGCATGAAAGACCATCTGGATTGCCACCTTTAATGAGGAGTGGCCATTGTACGTTTTCTGTTGTATTGAACTCGATTTGTGTAATACTGCCAACAACATCGACAGTGATGTCTTTAACAGGCCATAACCAGTCACCTGAAAGTTTTGGTGATGATATATGATGTTCATCAATTGTTATTGATTCTTTTGGAACGTCAGTCATTACAATTTGGAAATAGTTATCTGTTTGAGTCCATTTGTAAGTGATATCTTTTGCATCTTCAAGGCAGAACTTAGGACCGCAGACGTATTCCATTTTTCTGCAAATATCTTCGACATATGGGTACCAATCTTTCTCTTCATCAATCTTTCTGTATGTAATATAGCTGTGCGTCTTAGCGGCAATGGACTCAATTTCTTTTTGTAAGTTTTGAATCTTGTTTTGTGGCTCGAAAGTTGGAAAATCTTCCATCGCGGGCTAAAAGTGACAAAAATTTTGAAAAGATGATCGAACAACAATAAAGAAGTTTAGAAATTTGTTCTAAAAATATTGGTCAAACTTTAGTTTCCATTTATGGCTAAAAATTGTTATATTTTGAAGGATATTTGGACTCAAATCTTGAAATCATAGTGTTGAAGGAGCTAGAACGTATGTGTCCTTATATGGAGTGTAGTATCTTTCCCTTCAAATAGCCCAGTAAAGTAATGAATATGAAAAATAATCATATTGAATGATAGTTTGTGATTTTCTATAGTTTTCGGATCAGAATTGTTTATAAATATGATAGATTTATTTCTGTTTTAGATCTAATATGAATAATTTTTTTTCATTCGGTAATGAAATTCATAAAATCGATCTACAATTGAAAATACATGGGATATACACTGAATTTAAACAACTAAAACATAAAAATATACAGACAGAAAGATTATGGCTGAGCGAGCTTTGGCATTGGAGCACCATTTGGTAACTTTGTTACAGAGAACAAAGATTTGAAGTACGGATGCTTCATTAGCTGTGCTGCTGTTGGACGCTTGCTAGGGTTGTATACGAAAATTGATTTAAGTAAATCAATTAATAAAGGATCACATTTGTATGGTAAAATGATCGAAATATCTGCAATTTTCTCTTCGTTAGGGAATGGTATTGGGTGTGGGAAGCTCTTATCCTCTTCTGGTGTTGGCTGTCCGAGAACTTTTACAATACCTTCCATTTGATTGGTATCATTAGTACCTGGGAACATCGAAATATTATCGAGGACCATCTCTGCTATGACGCATCCCGCTGCCCAAATATCAATCTCTGTTGAATAAGTGCGATTTCCTAATAATAATTCTGGTGCTCTGTAGTTCAAGGATCCGACTTCTGGTACTGAGTTTCTATCATTGAGAATGAACTTAGCTGATCCGAAGTCGCAGATTTTAATTTCTCCATGTAATGGATTGACAAGAATATTTTCGGGTTTTATGTCTCTGTGAGCTATTCCTAATGCATGAATATCTCTCAAACCTGTTAATATTTGATAAGAATATAATTTATGAAGAATTGGATCGAATTTGTTTGAGAAAAGTCTTGATTCTTTGATGCAATGTCTCAAAGACATTGGAAGGAATTCAATGACGAGGAATAGATAGGTATTATCTGTTCCGGATTCTTTTTCTGTGTAGTAATCATGTAATGATAAGCAGTTTGGCGATTTTAACGCTTTTAATACTTCAAGTTCTCGGTTTTTGAAATGAGGATTCTGGAAGACTTTCTTCACTGCAACAATATTGCCTGTAGGAGATATCGATTGAAAAACGGTTCCAAAAGCTCCAGAACCAATATGCTGAACAACACGATATTTGAATTTAGAATTTTCCTTGCATAGTAGATTGTGGACTTGTGGTATCTGGCATGGAGCATTAACATCATGGATACCTGATGATTTTTGTAGGGGTGGTTTCATCTGCATCTATAATTTTTTTGGATTTGACAAATTTTTTATCGTTTTGAATCTAATAAGTTTTTACATGGTATGCTAACATTAAGAAATAGAGATTTTATTTTGAGAAGGCAGTTTTTAATAAAAAATTTTCGAAAAGTACAGAATAAAAAATCATATTCAATTTGTATGGTATGACCCAACATGATTCTACATTGTATATCAATAATTTTAGATTTTAAGAAGTTTTATATTTTAATAGAAGTATAGATTTGAGGAAAGGAATAGAAATTCTCTCAAAAAGATTGAATATTATCGAAATTTGAATTATCACAAAATTACGGCAAACAAATATCAAATATTTGATTTATTCTATAATGATTTTTGGAAAATTTAAAAACTATCAAATATAATTCAATTATTATTACGTCACTTGAGGTTAAATGTGATTCATATTAGAACGTCCGATAATATGCCATGTTATTTTTAATAATTTTGATTGATATAATAGATTTTTAGATTTGATTGTTTTCAGCTTATGAAAATCCAAAATTAGTTAGTGATTCAATAATACCTGTTGTTGGTTTATTCATCGCTCTAAAATCAAATCGAAATTTTCAGAAATAAATCAATTTGTAAAATTTCTAGAACGACAATAAAAATTATGATTGGATATTTCAATACTATAGTTATTTATTTAATCTCCATGTCATTTGTTCGATTTCATAGTATTTCATTATCGAAATGCATGAAAAATTGATAGATATGTTGCATTAACTCAAAAAATGTCATTGCTAGGATCCATTAATATCAATATATTGTTTTTGGATGTTTTATTTTAAGCTTTGTTATTGACAAATACGAATTCGTTAAAACGTTCTTCTAACTTGATGTGATATATCTATAATGGAACCAATCAGCAAATAATGCATGAAAGAGATTAGCAGCATAAATACCAAGCTCTTCATTATCAGAATAACTGACTTCTTCAGACATTGAAGATAGAGGAATATAAAATCTGCAAAATGAAATAAAAACATTAGAAACAAATGATGCTCATAGTTTGAAGGGTCAAAACCAAGTGCCAATACCACTCCAATAGAATTTATTAATTGATAAAAGTGACAAGATCGTTTCAAGATTTTACAATAACATCTAATATAGACTCGAATACTTTTTATTTCAATCCGGATCATGCACGGAGACCGATGTCCGATCGAATGCATTTCATTGCTGATCCGGAAACGGATCCAAAATATCACTGTCCACGATGTGGTTTTTTTGGAAGAGGTTTTCAAAAATTCCCTAAGCCTTCAAAATGTGGAATTGTATCATGTATTATGCTTTCATTTTGCTGCTGTTGTTGTTTACCACTTTGCTGTGATTGTTCAGTTGAATGGCAATTGATGTGTCCAGTTTGTCACCAGATTCATTCTAAAAAAGAAACAGATTCCGGTGTTTAACCATGGATTCTTATTGATTCTGCGAGTAATCGATTAAATTTTACAAGTGTTCTTTTTTTTTCAAATAGATCCCCAACGAAACTATCAATTACTCACAATTATCGAAAATGCTACATTTATATACGAAATTATCTTTTTACTTTTTCATAACTTTATATATTGTTTTGTGTTGTTGCTGTAACAGTAATAAATTGTTTTGTCTTGACTCAAGATTATTTTTATCTAACCACCTTCCTTCAAATCCAACGATATAAAGAAATATTCTTTTTATTATAGGAATACAAAGCTATAAGTCATTATTTGTTATTATATAAAGTCTTGGTAACTATATGGCATCATTAATTAGAGGATATATTGAAATTTTTTCTATATAATGTATAAATTTCATTAATTTCTTACTTTTTCAAAGCAACACAGATGTATTATATATTTTAAAATTGATTCACCGATTTTTTATTTTCCAAAATTTTTTTATTTTTTAAATTTTGAAAAAACTTTCTATAATAATGAATTTTATTTTTATTAAATTAAAAAATTTTTGGAAAAAATAACTCCTTTTTAAATGAAGAAAATTCATTTCCAGCTACACTGGGAACACTTTCTTGCATTTATTTTAAATTTTTTATCTTTTTATAGCGTTTTTTTTTTGAAAATTTTATCTAAAATGTCATCACCAAGAAGAACCAGGACTCCTAAAAAGGCTGAACCAAAATCAAGCCCAGCACCTGTAACAAGAGTTAGGAATGTAACAAGTCCATTAAGGACAATTAATGAAACAGACAATATTTCCTCAGATTTTTTAAAAGAGATATACTTTCCAAATAATGACTTTGTTAAAGGAGTTATCACAAGGAAGAAGGTAACCAAAATAAACGGAATTAGACATTATTTTTATTACACTCAGGAAAACGAAGAAAATATGATCGCAAAAGCAAAAACATTCTCCGCAAAAACAATTCCGATTACAGCAGGTAACGAAATACATTTAAGCTCTCCTTCTTTTATTGCCGAACTCAACATGTTATACGAAAATTCTCATTTTTCTCTTATTACAAGAGAATCGAACCCAGATTCAGTCATGGACATTGATTTTCATTTGCCACGCCAGGCATCCGATGGAGACAGAAAAATGAAAGTATTTTTCTTGTTTGAACCAAATTACCCTTCACCATTAGTCAATACATCAATAAATGATGAACCTGCTTTTGGGGATGTTCAGCGTCAAATATCAATTAAAAATTGCATACTCAAAAATCAAGATAATGAACAACAACTTATTATCATTAGAAAGACAAGAAAAGATACAATTGAAATCACATCAAAGTTAAATATACTCCCTGTATGCATATTTGCATTAGGAATTGCTTCATTTCTTGGAAAGAAACCACATTCTTCTTTCTAAGTATATTTTGTATACTATATATTTGTAATGTATATATACACATATCAGATATTTGTTTTTAAACATGGATATTTTTCAAATGCTTCCTATTTGGTTTTTTTTAATCTATATTTTCATAATACTATAAATTCATGAATTCTATCTATTCTCATCCTTGAGTATTCATGTTAAATGACAAAAATCCTCAATCGGCATTGATAAATTCTATATAATCGATACTGGAAATAATAATAATAGGGGAAAGGATGGATAGTTCATTTGAAGAATGATTGAATTCAGGATGGTTAAATGAAATACATCGTTTAAAGTCTAGATTGGGTAATCATCGTTCTGTTCAATAATAAAAAAAATTCTCAAAAAATATGGAAGAAATCCATGATTCTTTCTATGCTGGACTCTACTCCAAGGTTCTTTCAGACACAAAAGATATGAAGAAGCTTGATGAGCAGACAGAATTTATGGTTTTACGCGCTAGATTAAATCTTGGACAAACAGATTTCGTATTGAATCAAGTTAAAGCCCAGGCCAATGATATGCATAAAGGAGTTTATCTCATTGCTCAGGCCAAGAAATGTAACAACGAGACTGAAATTGCCAATTTAATTCCAGTTGGTGACGAACAGACAGTTGCAACAAATCCATATTATGCAATTTCAAAGGCTATGCTATATATTATGTCAGATAACATACCAGATGCTCTCTTAACGTTAAATGGAAACACAAATTCAGAGGCAATTGCCGAAAGAATACATTGTTTATTACTTTTGAATAGACCCGACCTTGCTCAAAAGGAATTAGAGAATATTAGTGAGCAAGTCCTTAAAAGTATTTGGACTGCTTTTGTTTCACTTTATTTAGAAAAAGACGAAATCAAGAAAGCACTTTATTCATTACAAGATATTGCAGATAGATTACCTCTCTCACCTCTACTCGCAAATGCAATCAGTTGCTGTTATTGCGCTCTTGGCGAATGGGATAATGCTCAGATGTCAATTCAAAATGCTTCTGAGAACTTCCCTAATGATGATAGCATCATGATTAACCAGGCAGTTGCTTTACATCGCGGAACAGATTATGAAAAACTCAAACAACAAATTCAAATGGTTATGAGCCTTAACAATAGCTACACAAAGTCTATCAACGATATGCTTAAGGACTTCGATGATACAGCTTCAAGATTGTAAATTATTTTTCGTTATATCTTTTAAAAATTATGTCTTTATGAATTTATAGCATTTCAACAATCTCGTATATCTTAATTTTTTTAAAAATAAGAACAAAAATCCAATTTCATTTTTGGAATTTTCTCAAAAACCGAAATTAATTGAAAACTTGTAGTAGAAGTCAACATAAATATAATAAAAAGAAATTTTGAAAGAATGATAAAAAACAAATAATTTAGTAATAATTAGGTCACTCAAGAGTTATTAATTATCACCACTTTTCTATCAACTACAAAAATAATATATAAATCACTTAAGAAGGGAAGGCATTGATGCAGACTTCAAATGAGAAGGAGATCTTGAAAACATTCCCTCATAGACATATGCCTGAGCAAAAATTTCCTCAATGCTATCCTTTGTCCACGAAGCTGGATCGATTGACTGCAAAAATATGACAAATTCGCTGTGATTCAAAGGAATTAGCTTTGCAGAGAGAAATTCCATCATTGCTGCACATACATATATATGGGTTGTGGCAACATGGTTATGTCTGGCCAAATAAGAATCCCAGATTCTAAATGTAATTTCCATCGAAAATTCTCTAACCAATAAACAGTTTACCCATCTGAAAGCAAACTCCTGGTATTGAATTTCCTCTTTCATGATGTGTTTGGATAGTTCTGGGGCGACTCTGTCAACAATATTCTGCAAACTTTCGAGCATTTTATATAAACCTGGTTGGTCCTTTGTATATAGATCTTGAAGGCCATCAAGAAGCTTAGAGAAGCACCAGAAACAATCTGCTTCGACTTCTTGAAGAGTTTTTTCATCGACTTCATCAATATTTTCTTTCATTGCTAGATCGCGAGCTGTGGCGCAATCAGGAACAAAAGGTAGTAGGAATGCAAAGAAGAAAGGCTGTAAAACATCGTTCATTCCTTGAACATATCCTGATGCTGGATGTCGAACTGAATAAACAAAGAGAACCCTCTCGAATAAATTTTTAACACGCAGATTTCTTAATATTGCAACACTTGTTCGAGGTAAATCTTTTTGAATTTGGCTGATTGTAGTTTTTTGCGCATTTGTCCAATAATTTCTTTGGCTTTCACCATAAACACGTCCCATACAATCAAAATAATCTCCACGTTTATGGATTAATGTTTGCTCTGTTAATGAAGTATTTACTGGTTCATAATCCAAAAACAATCTCCATATTCTGGCTCGATGCTGACTTGGAATGCCAGCCCAGGCCATATTTCTAATTTTTTCTAAATCTATAATCGGTTCTTGAAGAAGTTGTTCAATTTGTAATTCTCTCTTTAAATTTGTAGATGAACTACGAGTGAGAGTTTCAGGTGTACTAGGCTTCGAATTAGTTTCTATATTGCCACTTTTAGTACGAAATCGTGAGAAGAAAGATGCTTTTTCACTCATTGGATCGATTTTTTTATCGTTTTTTAACATAAAAAAAGAATCACAACTGTGTTTTTGAGCCTTCAAGAAGATAAAATAGCTTCAAACACTGTTTACTCATATAGGTCAGCAGCGTTACTTCTCACATACGATTTTTACAGTGTTGTTTACTTTTTTTTGAATGAATCATGCCAAATAGAAGGTGCATAAACATCCAATCTGCTGAGCTCATGCCTTCGAATTCTTATTGGTGTAACCTTTTCGAAATATGAAATCCTCAAAAACCCTAATATTTAATAAACAGATTTGCGTTATAATCAAACACGAGGGCATCATACTTTAATATATCAGCAAGAGATGAGATATTCTTGATTGAATATTGATGTTTGTTGGTATTTGAAATGAGAATTTATATTAACTCAAAAATCACGTTTTCATTCGTTTTCAACCCATATTATCGCTATTGTAACGTGCAAAGCACATGAATTCACAATTACAGGAAAATGCACCAAGAACGCAAATTTTTGATTTCGAAATTTCAATTCTTATTGCTTTTTGAGAATTCTGAATAAAAAATGCAAATAATTTATTATATACTGAAATGCAATAATCATCAGATAAAACTTTATTTGGAGTTTTGCCTTTCAAAATTTGATTTTATGTAGAATTTCAAATGAATCACATCACAATCATGTGCTAAAAATATTTTAGTGAATTTTTTGTGGCATATATCTTTTTAAATTGACACACTTTCAAATTCAACCCATCATAAAAAACAGATTTTTAAAATTAAAATATTTTAAATTCACGCTGTGCCTCATAATTCTAGATAATCCTAACTTTTTAACACGCACTCACAAAAAAAGTGATTTGATTTTCAATTTTTTAATAAAGTTTTTTGATTGTTCCATATTTAATGTATATCGTTTTTTATATATTATTTGAAGGAAATCTAACGGTCTGAAAAATACTGGATATCAACAACTCAATACAATAAGAAATATTTATTGTTTATTTCATTGGCCAATTTTGAATGGTTTCCTTGAAAAAATTGAGGCATCCAATTTCTCAAAAAAATTTTGTTCTCCCCTATCCTAGCGCATATTGACGACGTTAGTTGTACTAGGGAAAACCTTGAGACGCTCAAGATTGGTGGGAAAATAGATGACACAATTGTTCACTTTCTTTGTGCATTGGAAGCCCATCGATTTGATAAGGAACTTGCCTTATACAAATTCGTTTCCCCATCAGTTACGCAACTACTTCAAAGATTAGACACAGAAAAAGCAACGGAAATTATCGAAACAGCCTCATTTGAAAAGTATGATATAATTTTCTTTCCATTATCAAATTTGAAAGGTGATTTGATGGGACATTGGTCTTTGCTTATATGGTACCGTACAATGAAAAACACATTTTTGCATTTCGACTCTCTCAAAAATGTGAATGTTGTCCCAGCCAAACATTTAACAGACAAAATAGCTGAAGGCCTTAAAATTAAGAACTACAGCTTCAAGAATATGAAAGGGCCAATTCAGAACAACAACACAGATTGCGGCGTTTATCTTATGGCAACAATGGATGAAATTGCTACCACAAGAAAAATTTCAGAGCACTTAAAGTCAAAAATAACCCCTGAATATATTACGAAATTCAGAATCGCTCTTAGTTCTTGTATAACTCATTATAACGCGACTCTCAGCGGATGGGAGAATTATCGTAACTTTTTGTTATGAGAAGATTTTTTGTTATAGATCACGCATTTCTTTTTATAGTTTCTTTTGTTTGTATGTAAAATTTTCCTTTCTATCTTTAATTTTCATTGATTCACTCCTATATCAATACTCTGATTCCTAAATAACCGCAAATTTAAGGAGTTGCATTAGCAACAACAGAACAATTTTATTCGCACATTAAAATTTATCCTATTGTCTTCATTTTTTGTGCCCAATCAGATTTCATAATCAAATCAAAGTTTATTCAGAATTCCACAACCTAAAATTCCATTGAAAAAAAATTTGATATCCACAACACTGCTTTATTAGATCTCTCACATTGTAATTATAACAAGCTTCATGTAGGATGACTCAAATCATATATGGAAATCTTAAATTCCATTTATCAAATTTTGGAAAATTTAAATTATTTTTTGATTTGAAAATAATAAATACATAAACAAGTTTATTCTTGTGTCTGGGAAGCATCCTTACCCTTCTTTGGATTGCCAAGGAGGACCTTGTGGATGTGTGGAACAACACCTGCAGAAGCGATGGTGATGTTGGAGAGTAATTGGTTCAATTCTTCATCGTTACGAACGGCAAGCATGATGTGACGTGGAGAGATACGTGTCTTCTTGTTATCACGAGCAGCGTTACCGGCAAGTTCGAGAACTTCGACAGTAAGATATTCAAGAACAGCAGCCATGAAGACTGGAGCACCAGCACCGACACGCTCACCATAACGGCCTTCACGGAGGAATCTGTGAAGACGGCCGACTGGGAACTGAAGACCGGCACGAGATGAACGTGTCTTTGGATGTTGGCGTTCACCATCTACTGCTGTCTTTGTTGCTGTTTTCTTAACACCTTTCTTAGCTGGCATTATCAATGAATGAGGTGAACAATTTCCCCGCCATTTAATAACCTTCATTATTCAAAATTTTCATGGTGCAAAATGTCATATTGAATATTTTCCGAATATGCCATTTTGCACCCATCAAATTTAGTAGCCTTTTTTTCAGACCATGGCGCCGAAAAAGTGATCATTATTTTAGAATGTCTTCCAAGAAGCCAGCCTCTAAAACACCAACAGAGAAGAAACCAGCCGTCGAGGGCGTCGATGCCGCCAACGCTGCCAAGCAAGACAAGAAGCTTCGCCACAAGAAGCGTGCCGAAACATTCTCCTCCTACATCTTCAAGGTTCTTAAGCAGGTCCACCCAGATATCGGTATCTCCAACAAGGCTATGATGGTCATGAACTCCTTCGTTACAGATATCTTCGAACGTATCGCTCAGGAAGGCGCTCGTCTTGTCGATATGAACGAACGTAACACACTTGGTTCCCGCGAAGTTCAGACAGCTGTTCGTCTTGTTCTTCCAGGCGATCTTGCCAAGCATGCCGTTTCAGAAGGTGGCAAGGCCGTTGCCAAGTTCAACGCAGAATAAAATTGTTAGATTTATCTTTCAAATTAACATTTTTTCCTATTAGTATATATACATTAAAATAAATTTGAGAAATGTATTTAGAATTTTTAATTTGAATCAAATGAGAAAGAAATTACTATGGAGTGGAAATTTCTTATACAATGTTCTTATGTTAATCTACATGTTATCGATAAGCAAATATTGTTTAGTAGTTAAATTTGATACATATCGTTATCTGGCGGAATTTGATATATTATTGAGTATCTTGTATGAAATATAATGAATATATCGGTCCACATTAGCTGTAAATAGGATTTGTCTCACACCAATTGAGTAACACCTCTATGATTTGTTAGATAGTGATGCATCACTCTTTTCTTGGCCACTGTTTGAGATTTATAAGGTTAACTTTAAGTATTGGCAAATGCCATATAATTGGCTGAATAATACATATCCTCTTCAAAAGATCCCCTATAAATTTATAAAACTCTTGCCAGAATTTTCCAATTAGACTACTCGGATTTTAATTTAAGATAGCCCTTAGTATGTTTTAGTCTTTCCCTCATAGGATTATCATCATTGTCCCAGCAAAAGATTCTTTTGAACCACATAGAAAGAGTAGAAGGTTTCTTTGGAGGATGCTCTTTTTTTTTCGAACAATTGTAAACATTTTCATTCGAAAAGACGATTCGGCTTCCTTTGGAAAAACACTGAAATTATGAAATTTCAAATCTTTCAGATTATCTTCATTAAAATGAAAGAAGAGTCGCTCTCCATATTGGAAACCTTCATATTCAAGAAATTTGAGTAAGTCATAATTAAATTTTGAAGGATCATCTTTGTATTTCCTGTAAATCGATTTACCGATTTTAATATTTGAAAAATCTGTAGTATCGTTTCGTGAGAATATGTCCAAAAGCTCAACAAAATTATTAACTTTTTCCACATCTAGCAAAGTTACAATTTCTTTCCAATTAGGATTATCTATAATTTCAGTTACAATTATTGCATTTGGACGATGTTCAACATAGAAATCGATAACCAAATGATTGAATAAATTGCCGGTCATTTCTGGTTCGCCGTAACATCCAATTTTATTCTTCTTTAAATAATCATTGAAGAATTTGTTGAATCTCTTATTTCTAATGTGAAGGCAATCATCGGGTAAATTGTGTCCTTTGCAATATTGATCATATTCAATATCCTTAGGATTCGACATTAAATTTTATAAAAGTGTCAAAATTAAGGGTGCCCTTTATACGATAGACTACCCTCAGAAAAACACTTTTAAGGCTATTATATTGAGTACCTAGAATCTGGATAATCCATACATTCGAGTTCTAATAAGGTTATTTATTTAATATTTACATTATCGTAATAGGGCATCTTTAAAATTTTTATCAACTTTTTTTAGTATCATTGCACAATTTTTAGTAGTTGGTACGGCAGCCTTGGCAGCAGCAACATATTTTTTTTTAAAATAATCTCTGACTTTTTAGAATTAAATCTCCAAATAAAACCACCGTTGGGGAAGTAATTGGTGAAATCAATGTTGGTATCAAGAACACTCCTCCATTGTTAGTCGTTATTACAAATTTGAATGAAGCCACAATTAAATATAATTTTAATGCTGATTCTAATGTATGACTCACCCTTAATAATATTTAGATAATGTGCTTTTAAATAAAGCAATAATTTATAAACAAATTCTTATTTAAAACTACACAAGGTTTACAAACATGAATTTTGGCCATAAAATTTGATAATTTTGATTGTTTAAAACCGTTGAAATTTGAGAAGCTTTGTGTTATATAAAGTTGGTAAAAAGTATGGAGTGTTTGGCATCAAATTTTAACTTTAAATTATTAATATGGAATGTTTATTCTTATATAATGCAAGCATTACAATATTTAGTTCTTCTTAGCACCATGTTCAACTAATAATTTGACAATTTCTGTTGAATTCTCTTTGATTGCAATACTAAGGAGACATTCATTATTATCAAGAAAATTTCATAAAACATTGATAAATATGAAAATAGAAATAATGTAATTAAACAATGATAAATATTAAAAGAAAGAAAATTTGATAAAACAATGATTAATATAAAAAGAAAGAGAACTTGATAAAACAATCATAAATATGAAAAGAAATATAATGTCATAAAACAATGATAAATGTGAAAAGAAAAAGAATTCTATAAATCATTGATGAATATGAAAAGAAAGAGAATAAGTTTCATGTTAACATCAGAACCGTGCTCAACTAAGAATTTGACAATTTCTATCGAATTCGCTTTGATTGCAATGCTAAGAGGGCATTCAATAATATCGAGAGAATTTCATAAAGCAATGATAAATGCGAAAAGAAAAAGAATTCTATAAAACAATGATAAATTTGAAAATAGAGATAATGTAATAAAACAATGATAAATATGAAAAGAAAGATAATGTCATAAAACAATGATAAATTTGAAAATAGAGATAATGTAATAAAACAATAATAAATTTGAAAAGAAAGAGAATTTCATAAAACGATGATAAATATGAAAAGAAAGAGAATTATATAAAACAATGATAAATATGAAAAGAAACAGAATATCATATAACAATGATAAATTTGAAAAGAAAACGAAATTCATAAAACAATGATTAATATGAAAAGAAACAGAATATCATATAACAATGATAAATTTGAAAAGAAAACGAAATTCATAAAACAATGATTAATATGAAAAGAAACAGAATATCATATAACAATGATAAATTTGAAAAGAAAGAGAATCATATAAAACAATGATTAATATGAAAAGAAAGAGAATTGCATTAAAAATTGTTAAATATGAAAATATAGATAATGTAATAAAATAGTGATAAATATGAAAAGAAATGGCATTATATAAAGTAATGATAAGTATTAAAACAAAGCGAATCCTATATAATAATAATAAATATGAAAAGAAAACGAATTATAAAAAGTAATGATTAATATAAAAAGAAAGAGAATTTCATAAAACAATGATTAATAAGAAATGAAATAGAATTTCATAAAACATTGATAAATTTGAAAAGAAAGAGAATGGTATAAATCAATGATTAATATGAAAAGAAAAAGAATCATATAAAACAATGATAAATTTGAAAATAGAGATAATGTAATAAAACAATGATAAATGTGAAAAGAAAGAAAATTTCATAAATCAATGATAAATATGAAAAGAAAGAGAATAAGTTTCATGTTAACATCAGAACCGTGCTCAACTAAGAATTTGACAATTTCTATCGAATTCGCTTTGATTGCAATGCTAAGAGGGCATTCAATAATATCGAGAGAATTTCATAAAGCAATGATAAATGCGAAAAGAAAAAGAATTCTATAAAACGATGATAAATGTGAAAAGAAAGAAAATTCTATAAAACGACGATTAATATGAAAAGAAAGAAAATTTCATAAAACAAAGATTAATATGAAAAGAAAGAGAATTATACAAAATAATGATAAATACGAAAAGAAACAGAATATCATATAACAATGATAAATTTGAAAATAAAGATAATGTAATAAAACAATAATAAATTTGAAAAGAAAGAGAATTTCATAAAACGATGATAAATATGAAAAGAAAGAGAATTATATAAAACAATGATAAATATGAAAAGAAAAGGAATTGTATAAAACAATGATAAGTTTGAAAAGAAAACGAAATTCATAAAACAATGATAAATATGAAAAGAAACAGAATATCATATAACAATGATTAATATAAAAAGAAAGAGAATTCTATAAAACGATGATTAATATGAAAAGAAAGAAAATTTCATAAAACAACGATTAATATGAAAAGAAAGAGAATTGTATAAAACAATGATAAATATGAAAAGGAAAAGAATTCTATGAATCAATGATAAATATGAAAAGAAAACGAATGTCATAAAACATTGATAAATATGAAAAGAAATAGAATTTGATAAATCAATGATAAATATGAAAAGAAAGAGAATAAGTTTCATGTTAACATCAGAACCGTGCTCAACTAAGAATTTGACAATTTCTATCGAATTCGCTTTGATTGCAATGCTAAGAGGGCATTCAATAATATCGAGAAAATTTCATAAAGCAATGATAAATATGAAAAGAAAGAGAATTCTATAAATCAATGATTAATATGAAAAGAAAAAGAATCATATAAAACAATGATAAATATGAAAATAGAGATAATGTCATAAAACAATGATAAATGTGAAAGGAAATAGAATTTGATAAAACAATGATAAATATGAAAAGAAAGATAATGTCATAAAACAATGATAAATGTGGAAAGAAAAAGAATTCTATAAATCATTGATAAATTTGAAAATAGAGATAATGTAATAAAACAATGATAAATGTGAAAATAGAGATAATGTAATAAAACAATAATAAATGTGAAAAGAAAGAAAATTTCATAAAACAATCATAAATATGAAAAGAAATATAATTTCATAAAACAATGATAAATGTGAAATAAGGGTTTCGTTTTGCTAAAATTGTCACTTTTATAGCATATTTGTTTTTGGATGTTTTGCGAAACCAAAAAAAAAAAAACTATGATATACAATGTGTGTGTAAAGAAAATACTTTATTTACTAGTTAAAAAATCATTTGGTATTGATCAAGTTATTTTTTCTGGATAAGATATTATATGGATAATTGGATAGAAAATACAATTATATAATCTTGTACCTGGTTTAATTAAGCTAATTGTCATCAGAAACTTGTAATTTTTATGAATTTCAGATTTTCTTTTCATTACTGCTTTTCTTAATAGGTCAAGTTCTTATTTACGTTATAAAGTATGATATTTACAAATATCAAGTTATCATGTTTTTTGAGAAATTATGAGAAACAAACAAAAATGAAAAAGATAGGAATAGCAATGAATAGTGATGTGGGTATAGAAAATGTAAGAGATATGAATGCAAAGCAATCAGTATTTAGGACATTGACCATAGATTTCGAAAAAAAAATGCTGCATATTGAGCGAAAACTATGATTATATTATAAGGCTGTCATTTAAAGCATAATGAAACTATTCCCTTTTCATTTTAATCGAATAAGATAGTAAAGATTTTTGAATTAGCTAGAAACTGATGAGATGTTTTCACAAATCAGATTTTTAATCTCTATAATGCATAATTCACTCAATATCTCAATTTTGATATTGCGAGATATTTTTGCTATCGGTTTCGCAATTTTGACACAATAGCAAGAGGGTTCTATAAGCATTATTATCAACGTAGAATCTGAATATCATATCAGAAAATGTCGCAAATCTGACATTTACCCGACCAAATAGCAAAAATAATTGAATACTTTTCGCAAAAACTTTAAAAATCGATAAAAATATGAAATATAGATATTAAAGAGACTTTTTATATAATATTCATAAAGATTTTCCAAAAATATGATACCGCAAAATTAAAAAAGTGACGTCTTGAGTGGAGTCAAAGGTCGAAATTGCTAGCTAAATGTTTTTTTAGCGAAATTGCGTATTGTACGTTTTTTTCGCAAAACGAAACCCTTATGTGAAAAGAAAAAGAATTCTATAAATCATTGATAAATATGAAAAGAAAGAGAATTCTATAAAACAATGATAAATATGAAAATAGAGATAATGTAATAAAACAATGATAAATGTGAAAAGAAAGAAAATTTCATAAAACAATCATAAATATGAAAAGAAATATAATGTCATAAAACAATGATAAATGTGAAAAGAAAAAGAATTCTATAAATCATTGATGAATATGAAAAGAAAGAGAATAAGTTTCATGTTAACATCAGAACCGTGCTCAACTAAGAATTTGACAATTTCTATTGAATTCGCTTTGATTGCAATGCTAAGAGGGCATTCAATAATATCGAGAAAATTTCATAAAACATTGATAAATATGAAAAGAAAAAGAATTCTATAAATCAATGATTAATATGAAAAGAACGAAAATTTCATAAAACAATGATAAATATGAAAATAGAGATAATGTCATAAAACAATGATAAATGTGAAAGGAAATAGAATTTGATAAAACAATGATCAACATGAAAAGAAATAGAATTTGATATAAATATGATTAATATGAAAAGAAAAAGAATTTTATAAAACAATGATAAATATGAAAAAAGTAGAATTAGATAAAACAATGAAAAATATGAAAAGAAATAGAATTAGATAAAACAGTGATAAATATGAAAAGAAAGAGAATTTCATAAAGCAACGATTAAAACAAAAAGAAAGAGAATTCTATAAAGCAATGATAAATATGAAAAGAAATGGAATTTTATTAAACAATGATCAACATGAAAAGAAAAAAAATTACATAAAACAATGATCAACATGAAAAGAAAAAGAATTTCATAAAACAATGATTAATATGAAAAGAAAGAGAATTAAATAAAACGATGATAAATATGAGTAGAAATAGAATTATATAAAACAATGATAATAATGAAAATAAAAAGATTATAAAGTTTGTTAATATCTTCTCCATTAGCAATTAAATAAGATGCAACATCATAATTTCCGAAATGCATACATTCGGTTATTGAATTAGGAAATTGTCCTAAATTTGATTTAAGGTACTCAACAATTTCATAGTTTCGATAATTCAATGCTGTATTAATCATGTCACCAAATGATTTACCTTCTTCTATCATTTGCATAAAAATGCTATTATTTCCGCCTTGAACAGCATATTTTTCAGAGTTATCAGTGTATTCAGCTCCTAAATTTTTCAAGTAATTGAAACACAATTCTGATCCGTATTTAATTGCGCAGTCAAGTGGTGTGATATCTTTAATTCTTTTATTGATATCAAGATTTGGGAATTTAGATTTAAGTTCATCAACTTTATCCAATAAAATATAGTATAATGGAGATTCTATTGAATATTCAAATTCGAAACAATCGCAATATAATAACATTGCTAATTTCTCGTTTTCTGGTTTGATGATACATGAGAATTCGTTTAATATCTTTTTGTAAAGTTCTGCTAATAATTTAATATCTTTAACATGAATTCGTGAAATAACATCAATCAAATAAAGTGACATTTGGATAGATATTTTTTTGTTTGTAATGAATTCTATAATTTGCGAAGATACTTGTAAAATATTATTGGAATTGACACTCCAAATCATTTTTGATGCTTGATTAGGGTATTCAAATACTTCAAATGGCTTAATGCTACCAAAATCACATCCAATTTCATTTTTAGATTGCGTAGAGTTTAACATGCTTTCCAAAAGTTTTGGTTGTGTTGCTTTTTGTGGAAAAAAGTGACAATAATACTACATCACCGCCCTAATTATTTATTTACCCCCTAATTTTTCTTCTAGAGATCTTTTTTAGATTCTGATCAATATATGTTATGTTTAAGGCTTCTCTCCAAGTGAAGTGATCCTCTCAATTTTTAGCATCTTCGAGACCTCTGAGGTACCTAAAAAGCTGGTTTTTACACTTGAAAATGTAATAGACATCATATATGATACATATATTTATTATATATCCGTTTTATTTTGAATAAAAGTCTTTTTTTAGGGAAGTTGAAATTATCTTGCATTTTCCGGAAAAATCGATTTTTAGCAACTTTCGATATTTCAATTCAATGGTCTATAGGCTCTACAATTTCTATATTCCCATTTCATGATTTTGATATTTCTCGGTCAGAATTGCAATTCCAACCATGAAAAAAAGAACTTCATTTTTTAACAAATATAAGAAGCTTATAACATATCAAAAGTATTTATCATTTTATTTTTGTCCAACATTGAGTTTTAAAATTTGCTAGCTGACCTTCCCCGTGGACTCCAACCCAATGTGAAGTGACTTTTTTTGCAAAATAATAATAAAAATGAAATGCTCATATATTGACAATGTCGAAACAAATATTATCTCAAAATCCTGATTTTGAATTTACAATAATCAAAACTAAAAATGGATTTCGATCCAAACAAGTTTTCTAAAAATGAACTACTAGATATAATCTATATTCTATAAACTCAACGACTGTATATCTTTCAAATTAAATCCATTGAATAAACTTTAGCATAGAACGTACACAACACGTAAGAGAGAAATGATTTATTTCATGAATCAAATACTTTTCAATAGGAATGTATAATGTTTTGTTTACTCATTTTGATATATTTTTTCAAAATACTGTAAGTTTAGCTGTTTATGTGCAAGATATGTTTCTGCAAGTAGTGATAAAGAAATTGAATATAGTTTTTATTCGTGATTTGCCTAAGTTTAATAAATTATAATATAAGAATAACTGGTGCTAATAACATAGTGTGCAAATGGTGTAAATTTTGATAATATGTCATTTACATCTGTTTGCGAAAAGCAATTTGCATGAATGATGAAATCAAATATACGAATTTGAGTATTTCGATGTTTTTTGAAGTGCAGATAGCAGTTGATAGACAACTAAAACGATCTAAAGGTGTTGGGATTTTCCAAATTTTTCATGTTTTAGAAAAAATGCAATTAAAGTTATAGAATTTGTAAACGTATTTTAAAACATCAATATTTTTTGGAAAAAATAGAAGTTAAAATCTTTTTGCAGACTTACTACGACTTTATTTTTAAATTCTATCACTGCAATATAACAAAATTTTATGTCTTATAATAGGTTTATATTGTAAGTTTGTCGAAATTTCTATTATTCAATAATAGGTATTTCTTATTCGAAATTTGACTGAAAAAAAATATGTTCATAATAGCTTAACTTAGAGGTTAATGCATAAAATATTCTAGTATCTTTATTTCTTCAAGTTATCAAATTTAATTTTAGCTCATTTCTTAAAACACTCAATCACTTTTATCCAGAATAGTAAACATTCAAAAATTAGTATAAATGATGATAAATTTAGATGTTTATTTGTATTACAGCTGGAATTTGATTTAATTTTTGGTGTATATGCGAGAGGTAAGCAAGTCATGTTAGAGTTCCCCTTTTTTATAACACGTTTTTATCCTTTATATTTGACAGTTTTCGTTTTGATCTCCAATAATATTTTATTAAAATAATTTTTCTTCTATTTCCTGTGTATAGTACCTTTACGATAAATTAAAAGTATTGGCCGTCTCATTTTTCTTTTAAAACAATTTTGAAATTTTTGCTGGATCAACTTGAGTGTGGACTCCGAGCCATGTGAAGTGACTTTTTTTGGATTTCTTTAACGATAATGGAATCTATATATTACAGCGATATTAAAATAAATACTATTTTTTATAATGATATCCAAAGTTCAATATTCAGATTAATGCTTCATATTTTCAATCAATTCATGTAATATTCTATATAAACACAATTTAGAATTATATATATTATCACGCTGCAATATAATTTTCATTGTATGAAAAAAATTATAAGATATGAGAACAATTAATTATATTTTGATGGGCAGAACTTATTGACTTGGGAATTATTCAGCATACCAAGGCTGTCAACACTAAAAATATTCAAAAATCTCAAAGTTAAGTAAAAAAACAAATATCATTGTCATTAATCTCATATTTCCTATTCCAAATATTTACATTTTCTTAATACTTAACTTAAATAAACGTTTATAGGTCCAGATTAATAGGATATAATAATTTTGTAAATTTTTTGATTATTCTTGCTAGATTTGTCTTTAAGAGTATATTAATCGAGATAAACTAACAGTACATATTATAATATCGTAAGAAGATTACAGGTATATCGCATAAATTTTCGTAATTGAGAATTGATTGCGAAGAAAAAATTAGAATCTGGCATTGAAATTAAGGATTTATTGTGTCCTTGGGAGGGTGATTCGAATGAGCTCAAGTTGTATTTTTTCAAAAAAATTTTGTTCTCGAGATGAAAAAATCATTCGCTCGCGAGAAAATGTGAAGTCAAACGACGATACAGCTGTTTGGCCGGAGAGAAGCCTTAAGGGTGCCCAGGCGACAATATGTAAACTACTCAAAATTAACCTTAAACATGTTGCAATGTATGGAATGAAAAGTTTCGAAGCATCCAATATATTAACCTTAAAAGTGCTTTTCTGAGGGTGACTTATCGTTTCCCCGCACCCTTAGGTTTATTCATAAAAATATCAATTCTATCATATATGTATTCCTCCAAAGTTCTTTCAATTTCATAGAAAATAATGTGAATGCTTGTAATGTTCCGTATATAGTATTTGGAAACACCAATTATGCCCAATGGCATCCAAATAGCATACCAATCATATAATTTCATTCCGACAAAATGATTAAAAAATTAATTTGAAATTAAGAAGAAAAAACAACAACAACAACAATTTTTTAGTGAGGAAGACTTAAGCGTCTTTTCTTTCCAGAAGCTGCACGAGGAAGCATTGCTCCACTGTATTCATTCGCTCTACAGTGAGTTCTAGATAAAACTAAACTTGCGGTACTAGCAAAACTCTTATCCGAATAAATCGGAAGAGAAAGTTGTGAAGTAATCCCTGAAGCGCGTTTAGACATTCGAGGTAATTCTGTTTTTTCTCGGTCAGGAGTTCGAATTGGACGAGCGCAAATTGAGCTACCTGCTGATAGTAATGACTTCGAGTTAGCCATTATAACGTGGGAGTCTGTTGTAGAAACAAATATGGCGGTTTGTCTGAAAATATATTTAATTGGAGGGAAAACATGAGGAGTGAGGACAGACCCGTTATTAGTAACATGTAAAACGCCTGATTTGTTGTTTCCGTAATTACAATAATTGGAAGCGCCGAAAACAGTTATTGAATTTCCGTCAAGCATCTTTTTAATACCTCCTTCGCATGGTTCATGGCCTCGGACAAGCTTTTCTAAGTTTTGAGAAGTTAAAAATTGAACTAAAGCTTTCTTTCCGAAAAAGTATCCAACTCCACGAGTTGAAGGTATAAATCCATCATCTACGTCTTCTTTTGGATCACTCCATACAGCGCTGATGACTGGATCAAAGTCGTAATTAATTAAAGGACGTCCGACGTTTTCAAGCTGAGAAATACTTGTAAAACCCGCGCCAATGCCGCCATGGACACATAAGATCTTGTTGAAAACAACGGCGGCTAATGGCATATATGCAAATGCGTTAGCAAAACTGAAAGTTACTGTAGAATTATGATATGTTTCTTCAACTTGGTTTGCAAATCCATCGTATTGGAACATAGCGAGGAATTCATGATTACCACGAACAATATGAACATGCTTCGGGTACATAGCTTTAAGAACGAAAACAAGGGTTATAGTTTCTATGCTAAACTCACCTCTGTCAACTAAATCACCGAGAAAAATATAGTGTATTGTTGGCGGTAAACCGAATTTTCTTAAAACTCTAAATAAATCAAGGATATGACCATGCAAATCTCCTAATATAACACAATTTTCGTTAATTCTGAGCACTACTGGTTCTTGTTCAAACAATTCTTTTACTCCTCTACATAGATCAATTAAAAATTCGATTGGCGGCTGCGGAAGAACTAGACGAGAACTTCCAATCTCGTACATTGTTACATCAATTGCCCATAAATCTTGATATTTATGTAATAACTGTTGAATCTGTTGCATCTTTGGTTGAGGAAAATTCATTTATCAAATTTAGTAAAAGTTTACAAAATTAAAATCTTTAAAGATTTCCATTATTTTGGATGAGCACAACGAATACTTTTAAATTATTTTTATCACTTGAAATTTTGTTCGTTGTGGTGATCAAAAAAATTTGACAAAAATATAATAATCGTATACAATCATAATCAAGATAAAATTAAATCTGAAATCCAAGTTGCTGTTGGTTTGTCATTTGAGGTAGGAAGATTGAGCAGTTTATTGAGAGTGAAATCATATCTTTTCAAGCCGATTAAAGCTAATCCAGTATTATTCAAACACTCCCGATGATAATACTTTTCTTATTTGTTATTGTGCTTTCACTATAAAAAAATTTTGAATTAATTCTGTTATATGCGTTTATTGGGCTTTAAATCTAGATATCATTTGTATATCATATGCTTAGATCGATAATACATCAGTAGGCAAATGTTATACATTTTCAAATTGAATTGAAATGGTTTTATAAATAACGAATGCTCACTGTACTTTGATTAAAAACAGGAAGCTTAGAAAGAAAAAGTAAAGAAAGGAAACAACGAAAACTAGCTTCATTGAAATAATATAAGATAACTAGCCTTGTTAGGTGATAAAAGTATAGCTTCATTATGTATATGGCTATCATATCAGATATTACAATTACTTTGACCGAAAATATAAACAATTTAGTAATTTGAGTCTAAATCTAAATCTGCGGGTTGTAATTCTTATGTTAACTTCCTATCAATCTCTACTCATCAAACTAGCTCATTATTGTTGCATTACTCAAGTCAATACAATATGTTTGTTGTTTTGGCGCCAAATAAAAATTGACATTTCCCGTTTACTAAAAATATTCTGAAAAAAGTGACGAAAAGTACAAAATGAGTAAACCGTCTCCAAACTCACCCTCAAATCAAGAGGGATCATTTGGAAGCGGTCGTTCATCCGGAGCTTCTCCAAGCTCTGGAAAAAATTCATCATTTAATGCATCAAATTCCGATTTAAGCATGACTGAAAACGATTTCCAGATTAGGCTTCAAATATTGCAAAAGAAACATGAAAAAGAAATTGCTGCATTAACAAATGACTTAAATCTTTCAAGAGAAGAAAACATTGAAAAATCAACAAAAATCCATCAACTAGAGAATGAAAGAGATTCAAAAATTCAAGAACAGCAGCGCATAAATTCCGAGCTTGCTCGTAAAAACATACAGCTTTCGACGCAAATTGAATCTTTTCTTGCAATGCTTTCTTCAAAGACCGGAGAAGACATCCAGTCTCTTAAAGATGCATCACTTGTTATTAGCAACATAATTGCTCAATCCGGTTCAACAAGTGATTCCCTTGCAAGCATCCAACAGGTAAATAGCGAAATGGGCGAAACTCTTGCCGCATTTCAAGCCAAATTACAAGAACTCAAGAGCGAAAATAAGGCATTACGCGCTTCTCTTAAGAAAGCTTCCTCTCAATTAGATCTTGCTCAAGGAAATGAAGATATAATTCAACCATATACCCAAAAGATCGAAGAATTACAGCGCAAAGCACAACTAGATTTAGAGAATTACCAAGAAGATATCGAAGAGCGTGATTCCAAGATCGAAAGCCTTAAAAAACAAGTTCAAACTCTCAGAAACCAGCTTCAGTACGATCAAGACGTCCAATCAGACAACTCCAAGCAATTACAAGAGACTCAAATGACCCTTCTCCAAGAAAAACTACAAATGGCCAACGATGAATTAAGTCGCAAGCAAAAAGAAAGCCAAACATTACAAGAAAACCTTACCAAGTCAGAATCTATTATTGCTGATCTCCAAAAGAAGGTTGATGATCTACAAAACGAGCTTTCTGACCGCGATGATTTTATTTCTCAAACAAACGCCCAAACAGACGATCTCAAGAAGAAGAAAGACATTGCACGCGAAGCTCTTAAGACATTTGAAGCAGAATTAGCTTCATCACGTACCAGAATCCAAGAATTAGAATTACATCTTTCAATGTCCCAAGAAACCATCAAATCTCTTCAATCCAACAAAGGAATCGAAGATACACGCAACAAATACGTCGCCAGCTGCGATACAGTTGCCACGCAAGAAGCAAAACTTCTCAGGGAATCCCTTGAAAGTTTGGAAGAAGTTTTGAAGACACAAAGGCAAGAAATCACTTCCTTAACCAAGCAAAGGACGGAACTCATCTCCAGCCTCATTTCCGCAGGCCAAGCGATCGAAAAAGCTGAAAAATTAACATCCGAAAAGAACCAAATTATTTCGAACCTCAAAATGAATCTAAAAGAAGTTTCTCAAGACGACAGGCTTGCCAAAGAAAACGAAGAGTTCTCAGTAGCGTTCGATAACATCCTCGAACTAATTCCGACAGATTTGGTCGATTATGTCACTTCACTTCACACTTTTTCACCTCCAGAAATTCTGACAAAAGTGGTCGATGCTTTGGTCCATCATAAAAGTGACAGTTTACAAAACGATGATTCGAACTTAGAGCACAGGTATATCAGTATGTTATCGCACATGAAGAACCTGATAAACTTACTTAAGAAACTTACTAAAACAACTGGTCCAAGTACAGAAGAAAGACAGTTTATGTTGAGACAATGTGCAATTGTCGGAAGATATTTAGATGAAGAAAGTTATATGTTACCAAATGAAGAGTTCTCGAGATGCTCTTTATTCGATCCACATGAAGTTAATGATCCTGAAAAGATGTTGAAGATTTTCTTCGATTTCGTTGATGAAGATAAAATCGACCAAACTCCTTTCAGAGAACTTTTCACTTTGTTTAGCTGTTTGATACAAGTCAATGTTATGTTGATGAGCAGCTCTGATGAACTCAGAAAGGTAGCAGCAAAGTTCGCAGCTCAAAAGACATTTAACATGGAGTTGAAATCAAAGAACAAAGAACTGGAAGAGAAATTGGAAATTGCTGGCCAAGAAAGAATTCTTTTGACACCTGTTTTGTCAAAATTCCTCGCGAAAGTTCCACAAGAATTCGGAGATTTGGTTAGAGAATTCTGCGAAGTGATGAAGGACGGACCACTGTCAACAGCTGAAGGACAGAGATTGAAGAGCGAAATAGAAGAAGCCAAATTGGAATTAAAGAATACGAAACAGAAATATGAAGAAGAAATTGAAAAGTTACAAAAAGAAAAGAAAGAATTCTGTCAAAAAGCAATGGAAATCACTCAACAAACAGATAAAGAAATCCATCAAATGGCACAAGAATTCAATGCCCAAATCGATGAGATTTCTACACAATTGCAAAATGCTAAAACAGAAAGAGATACAATGATAAATGAACTCGAACAAACTAAAAAGAGACATAATGATGACATGGAAAATAAGAAACAAGAAATTGGAGAATTCCAACATAGATTGGATGATGCAATCTCAAGGATTAAAGCAACACAGAAAGAACTAGAAGACGCAAAAGTTGACGCAATTAAAGCAAGAAACGACAAAGAGACAATAACTAAAAACGCTCAACAAGACATTGCAAATTTGTATTCCCAGTTGCAAAAAGAAAAACAAAGAAAATTGAGATTGAAAGAAAAACTGCAAAACATCGAAGAAAACAACGTCAAAATCATAAACGACGTTCAACAAAGAGCTGATTCCCTTGCAAACCAGTACGGAACATCTTTGCAAAGACTGCAGGCTGAATTGGATTCAGAAAGAAGTAAAAATAAGGAATTGACAGAAAAAGTGACACAATTAAATCCAATAATTGAAGACAGCCTTAAACAATTATCTCAATCGAGAGCAGCCGAGAAGATGGCAAACTTGAGAGCAGAAGATAGCAAAGCAGCATTGGAACAGGAGAGAATTAACAACCAAGCGAAGATTAGAACAATTTTGTCAACAAATGAAGCGAAACACAAACAAATTGTTGATGAAATGAAGGCAAACTTCAATAAAGTGAAGATGGCCGTTGCACTCGTTACTTCCATTGACTACAACAAGTACAATGACAGAGAATTTGCTGAAAATTCCCAGAAAATTTTGTCAGAAACTTTCCAAAGCAGAGATTCAGTCATTGCAAGAGATGCTTTCAATTTGAGGAGATCTCTCGCATTGCCTGATGATGAGAACTTGTCTGACTTGTTCAAGGCAATGCAGAACGAGTTGTTCACTGCTGATGAAAGAGCTAAAAAGACTGAACAGAATTTGTCAGATTTGACAAAGAAATCCGATACAGTTTCGAGAGAAAACAAGAGATTGGAGAAGTCAAGAGAAGAACTACTTGAATGGATAAGATGGGGCAAATCTATATTCAGGCAGATCTCAGATGTTGACGTCGCAAGTACAGCAACTCCAAGCGAAATCAGATTTTTGCTTGAAGAAAGATTGTTGTCGTCATTTAATTACACGAATATCTGCAGGAAACTGGATTTGTTGAGGACACAGAAGAGTTTGTTAGCAAACGGAAAGACATTCTTGGCAACAAAGAATTCTCTTGTAAAATCAATAAGACCAATCATTGTTTCTACTGTTTTCTGCAGGATTTTGCAGGGAATGAGTTGCTGCGTTCCAGCTCAATTCTCTGTTCCAAAACCTGAGAAACCTGGAAAGAAGAGTGTAGTTCCTGTAGAGTAATATTAGATTTATTTTATGTTTATTTTTTATTTATTGTTTATGTTAGAAAATATTATCTTTTTAGAATATTTTTTTAAGATAATAAAAAACTCACTTTTATTTTATTTGCTTTTTATATTTCGAGAGTGTAGATTTATTGATAAATAAAGGTAACTAAACTCCTTTCGCCGATCCGATTTGCTCCATATTTAAAATATAGCTTGCATATGTAGAAGAAAAGCTAATTTTGAAGTACGCCCGAAATCCACCAACAGGATTTCGAGCTACTAAAAAGGTACTTTTAAATGTGATTTTTTTTTATAAATAATTAAATTTATTTTAAGATCAGACTAAAAACTAATTTTATGGAAAATCTATATCGACAAATTTATTACTTATTGGGTATATAGATTTTTTGATTATGGCGATTATGTCTGATATGCTTCCAATAAGCCAAAACACATTTCATACTGATTTCTATAAAAGGTATCTTTATTATAGAAGTGTAAGCTATATCTGTTTGTTTTTTTATTATAACAAATTCAAAATTCTCTTATAAGGACTAGATGAAATCTGTATTATTAAATCATTAGCTAAATGAAGGTTCAAATAGAAAGTAAATATCAATTTATATGATACTGAAACCAAATAGTTCTTTTAATAAAAGATAACACGCTGAAAATTATTGAGTATTTGCAAATCTCAAAAATCTATTGGTGAATTTGGCTCAACTTTTAAAATTATAACATCCATATCAAATCATAAAAGCAGACAAAAATTAAAGCCAAACCTATCGGCCAATTTTTTTTTGATATTTTGATTTTTGAGGTATACTTTTAAAAGTGGATTTAAAGCACTGATGAAAAAACATTAACTTCTGTCGTTATGATTATTGATTTAGACAATAATGATTTTAATCTTTGATTATCAAAACACTAAAGTCATTTTTTTAACATTTGCTTGGTAGCATTAACTCAAGTCTAAAGTACTATTTTATGTGGCACTCTTAGAATTTTTGTATTCATTGTACACGCTGAAATAGTACCATTAAAGTTATGGCGGACTTTCAAAAAATAGTTTGGTCACCATTTTTGAAATTTCATTTAGGATCGAAATAATATCACAAAATGGATGGACTCCACTCATTTTTGCATCATATTACTGTCATTTCGAGAGTGTAGATTTATTGATAAATTGCAATTCAAATATACATGCAAAGAATCATAATGGAGACATTCAACATGTATTGCATTATATAAAAATGATTTTCTTTAAACAAAAATCGTGATAAAATTTTTGATAACTGAATTTTTTTTGGAAAATTTAGAATCAATCCTAGTCAAAAAAATTTATAAGAAAATTTTATTTTGAAGATAGAATTCTACACTTAAGGATATTCATAATTTGAGGAAAATTTGAATATGTCAAAAATTGAAAATTTGAAAGATAAAAATTTGAGATGATACAGAAAATCAAGAAAATCATTTTTATATAATGCAACAAAAAGTAGTTGTATACATTACAGGAATCCATCCTACTGCAACAAGAAAATCTGTACACATGTATTGCAAGAAATTTACAGGAGAAATATCAAAAGTTGAAGTTTTCGCATCATCAGACGGAAGAAGGAAATGTGCAAATGTATCAGTTTTATCATATACTGGTGCATTTAACTTAATATACGGTATCAATTACACGAAAGTTGATGGTCAAGTTCTTTATGCAAACATTTGCGGTTATGATGTTATCAACATCCAAAATGAAGAATTGTTTTCTATTTTCATCTCAGGTGGTAATTTTACATCAGAAAGAGAATTATACGAGGAATTATCATTATTCGGTCAAGTTTTCAGAGTCAAACTCTTGAGAGGATGCGCAGTCGCTCAATTCTATAACGAAGAATCGATGAACAGAGCATTAAACGCGAGATATACTTGCAATGGTAAAATATCAAAGAAGACTTCTAAACAAAAATCTATTCCTCAAAAGATAGAGAAAGATGATACCTCAGTACATAGTAAAATATCAACACAAAGTAAAGTCTCATCAAAGTCAAGAACTTCTAAAATCTCAAATTCTAACGTTTCTTACATTTCAAGAGACAAAGTTGGAGTGTTCAATTTCGAAATTACACGCCAAAGCTCTACATCTGCTATGTAAACCTTGTTTGAATAAATATGTGTGTATATATTATATAAATAATAATAAATAAATTTTATTATAGAAATTAAATCCATAAAACTGTTTATCAAGACGAACGTAATTACTTGTGCAGTTGTGATCGTCGTCATAAAACTGTTAATACATCAATATCTAAAGAAATTGTATGAAATTCATAGTGAAACTACTTTATTTTCTAAAGTATTGAGCGTTGTCCTTCATTTTATGACGAAATTGACAATATATCATGCGTATTAAATATTTCATTTTGAATGAATATAGCATGATCTAAAACAACATGTTCAAGTTTTGTAATAAGCTTGAAAAAAAGTATGTGTGATAATTAAAAAACTAAAAAAAAACTTATGTTTTTTTATAAATTAGTTTTTTTAAGGCACTTTTAAAAAATGGGATTGCCAATGCCCAGTAAAAATGAAAAAGAAATAAAAGGAAAAGGATATGAAATCCTCAAATAACATCAAAAGTCTCAAAAAAAAATTCTTCGTCATTAAGAGTATTTTCGAATGAATTATCGAGAATGAAGTCGTCTTTGCAAAGATCAACATCCGCAATTTCTCCAAATGATTGTAGTTCATATTGTTGTTCTACTTCTTGTTTTTTGTTCTTGGACTATTAAAGGAGCAGGAAAATCAATAGGATGCATAGGAATATTCATAGGAGTAAATGATTCCAATGAGGGGTTATAGAATTTAGCTAAATCTGATGACATCTGTTTCTGTGTGCGTGGGTTTTTCTTACTTAGAATAAGTTTACCTTTGCTATTGCATTCGTATATAGTTTCGTTAGAACCTCCAAAGTCCCATGTGATACTTTTCATAATACGCTTAGCACTGCACATATGATGAAAAAAATGATTTTGTTTGACAAAACGATAGTCTGGATTTTTTAAAAATTTTCGAAAAATTTATCATACTTGTTACGATAGTATAAATAGTGATAATATAATATTAAAAAAAAGTGATGTTTTTTTTTTTGACTAGAATTTTTTCATGATAAATCAACAGCTAGTTGTATACTTAAACAATATTGAGAAAAATTTGACTAAAAAAAGCTTCAAATACATTCAAAAGTTTTGAGTGCTCATTGTATTATTTTATTCATGATTCGATCTTAAGATAATGATTATAGCACTTTATCAAATTTTAAATTTTTTTGAAAAATTTTTCTTGGCAGCTTGAAATTATATTTGATGTCTGCAACTAGCGTTTGTGGATCCCACCATCAAATTGAGATGAACATATTCGAGTTCATCATCAAGTTCAAAGTTTCGGAGAATAGTCTGAAACTTTGGCTTCGTTCACAGTTCAATGAACTTTTCGGAAGTCAAAACAAAGTTCCTAATTTAGACGAATATCCAGACCTTTATGTTATAGTCGAAGATGAATCATATGCATCTATTGACGTTACAAAATCTCAAATTTCCGAAGTTTGCGGATTTTGGGATTCAAATTTATACCCGAGAGTTGACGAATTTGCACACGACCTTATCGTTGACGCTCAATACTTATATAAAAGTTTATAAAAATCGATATCACGCACCTTGTGATATCAAAGCAAGGCAACCATATATGAGTTCATTGTTATCCTAATACTTGAACTCATTGCCTTTGCAATTTATTGGAGCTTGTGCTTCCATTTTGTTAAATGCACAAAAACAAAAAAAAAATTATTATATTAAAAAAAATGGGATAGTATATTATCCCAAATATTATTAGGCCCATATATGTATATCCAAAAGGCCAAAAAACAAAATAATTATAAAAAAAACAAAAGAAGAAAATTATATTCTTGTTTTATAGTAAATATTTGATATTTGAACAAATATTGAATTTTAAAGTCTTTTTACAATTCCCCATTACAATAAACATAAATACTTTCTCTCTATTTGTAGATTCTCAAATTATTCATACAGCTGCATATAAAAATAATAAAGAAATAACAATAGTTCTAATTTCACATGGAGCAAATATCAACGAAAAAGATAAATATGGAAATATTGCTCTTCATTATACAACAAGTAATAAAAGTAAGTAAACAGTTGAACTTCTTATTTCACAAGGTGAAAATATCAACGAAAAAGAAATACATGAAAAGCAGTTCTTCATTATGTAGCATTGCAAAAATAGTAAAGAAACAGTAGAACATCTCATTCCACGTTGTACAAAAATAACAACTTTTAGACGAGAATCACAACTGTACAAAAACAAAAATACTTTCGCGTTTGATAAGCAGTTTTATGCGAATAAGTGGAATGTCTCCATTATGATTCTTTGCATGTATATTTGAATTGCAATTTATCAATAAATCTACACTCTCGAAATGACAGTAATATGATGCAAAAATGAGTGGAGTCCATCCATTTTGTGATATTATTTCGATCCTAAATGAAATTTCAAAAATGGATATAAATTGTTCAAAACTAAGAATAGCATATAGTATGATAATTAATCTTTTGCAAAAATATTGTGAATAAGAAGCTTTATTTATCTATATTATATTTATAATTTACTTGCCCTGAGCAGCAGCCTCACGAGCCTTGTAATAAGCTGGTGGATGATTCCAGCGGTTGAAAACTGGAGTTTTTCCGAGTCTCTTGCAGAGGTCAATCAATCTTTGATGAGTTTGCTCGTTGTCCTCGTCTACTTCCTTCTTTCCTTCGTACAGCTGATATCCGCCTCTGAAAACCTTTGGAGTGATAATTGGCATGCAAACGTTGGATCCTCCCTGCAAAGCAATGAACTTTCCGCCTGGGAATAAAGTATCTAGTGCTGTTGTAGCGGCGATGTTGTTGAATGGGCATGCAAGACGTAATGTATCGTACATATTCAAAGTTGTTCGGACTTTTCTGGCGTCAAGCTCTTTTCGCTCATCTGCTGTTGTAGAAGCAAGGATTTCTTTGCCCATCTTTGTATCATTGTGGATCAAATATGGACCTAATCCGATCATTGGGTACTGACCATCACGGAAGAACTCAATATCACCGGCAAGGTCATCAAATGTTTGAGTAGGAACACCAACTAAACAGCCATTGCCTGTAACGTATCCGATCTTCTTGAGATTTTGAAGACACTCAACTCTCCTTGTCCAAGAATGATCTGCTGGGTGCATTGTTGCGTAAAGCTTGGGATTACTTGACTCAATGCGGAGCAAATATCGTTGAACACCCATATCGTAGAAACGCTTGTAATCTTTGTAATCCAATTCACCGATACTAAGAATGATGCACATGCCTGTGTCTTTATCCTTACCGTACTTGGCGAATATCTTATCCAAAAGAGAAGCAACCCAATCCATCCTTTGTCTCGATGTGATTTCTCCTGATTGAAGAACGAGATTTCGGTATCCTTTCTTCCACATAAAATCACAGCAGCCAAGAATAGCTTCATGAGGAATTAAGAATGGCTCATATGCGTTGACACCGCAGTAATGGCATCGCTTTTCGCAGGCATTTGAAAATTCGACAATTCCACGAACAGAAACTTCGTTGTGGAAGTTTCTCTTTGTGACTTCGCCAGCAGCTGTATGAAGTGCGTCTACTTCAGATTTTTCTCTTGCATTGAGCAATCTTACTATATGATCGTGCGATAATTTTTTGCCTGATATTGCTGTCTCGAGAGCTTCTGAAAATGATGGAAGTTCTCTCGCTGTTGGAACTAGAGTGTTATGCATATTTTTTTGAGATGAGTTTACAAAATAAATTGAATGAAAACATTCAATTTTTCTTGATTGACCCACTATAAATGCATCCATGGATTTTCCCATGCCATACACACTGCTGAGGTAATTTTTTCGCTAAAATAAAAAATAAACTTTTGCAGAAAAAAATCTTTCCCATCAAAATTCAATCAAATTCAATAGTATCAGTCTTAGATGTTGATGCATTTAATTTTTTATGCGGAAAAACGCAATGTTTTCGCATAGGATTCCATTTCCTTTGTCAAATTTATGATTTTATTTCAATTTCATATCTCTTACATTCATTACATACTTGAATCAATACTCTTATAGATGTCTATTGTTTTCAGCTAGATTTTAGGTTAAAATATTTTGTTTTTCTTGAGAATATTTTATATTTCGTTAAAGAAAGAACAATAACATGAAATAAGTATGTTTCTATCGCTAAATCAGGCACTCTAAGGGGCTATTCTATTCTCTTATTATGATTTTAAATTTTGGTGTAATGAAGATTAATTTATTTTTGAAAAACAGCTTTGTAGTTTTTAAATCGACATATATTGCATTCAACCAAACATCTAGTTTATTCAAACACTTAAAAATGATAGAAAGTCATAATAATAAAAAATTAAAAGGAAATAACAAAATTTCGATTATTTCTTAAAGCTAACATGTCTACGATAAGATCCTGGCGTTAAAGGAGTATCTTTCACCTGTTCCGATGCAACTTGAATCGGATTTATCTCTAACGGCGGATGATTTTCGTTGATTTGTATGAATTGATTGATTTTATCATATTCATCTTGTAGACCTCCGACTGCATCACGCATAATTTGTACAGCAGAAATAAGTTTCTTTAATTCATCCAATCCATCCACTTGAAGTTCTTCTAATTTAGTAACAATTGATGAATAATATTTTAATGTGAGTTCTGATTCAGTTTTATAAGTAGGAACCAATTCTTTATTGTACTTAACGTTCAAGTTTTCGATATCTTGGCTTAATTTCAATTTATCTGCCATCATTTTGGAATAATCAGCCCTAATTTGAGGCACTTCATTAAGAAGCCTTTCATATTCCATTTTTGCTTTTGTAATTGAAACATCTTCGATTTTTACTTCCTTTTTGTGTTCTAGATTTTCTTTTGCAGCTTTGTGCTCCCTGAGTTCTTCCACTACCCGGGACAAGTTTGCATTTTCATCTCTCAGGTTCTGGAGTTTGATATAAGGGTCTTCAGCCATCAGATAATTTTTTTACAATGTAATCGGCAAATGTACTTCACTTTGTTTTTAAGATAGATTTATTTTCATGTGATATCCAAAATTTTTGGATTAAAAATCAACAATATGAATAATGCGTTAATTTTTTTAATCCTTTAGTTGGAATGTAATTATATCATTAGTATACTGCATGGAAATCATTAGGCATATCGGGGATTTCCAAATACTAAATACGAAACAATAAAATTATTTATATGAACTTGAAGTGTATCACAAGTAACTTGAAGTATTTGCCATACTGAAAATAGTTCACCATTAATGAATTCTCAAATCGTATAAAGGATACAGTAAAATCTTACATTAACCAAATAAAAGTTCTATTATCCATGGAAGTTGGAATCGCTTGTGTTCAATATTGTCAAAAATTTCAATTACAAACACTCTATTTAATAATTTTATTATTACAAACAAACAAAAAAACATATATAATTTATTTTCTATGCTTATTATATTCTGCAGCAGACTTCGGGAATAAAGTGCTCATATTCTCTTTTGAAGGAGATTTATTAATCATCAAATCCAAATGATTTGATTTTGCAGAATAAAGATCAATGAAATCGAAACTTTGAGCTAAATTATTATTTCTTGATAAAGACATTCCTTGATCTCCTTGTGATATTTTTGTTTTCTTATGTTCTTTTTCTTTATCATCCTTCTTCTTTTTCTTTAATATTTCTGCTGGTCTTCTTATTGTTCCTGATCTGCATTTAGCAATTTTCTTTGAAGAATCTTTTGGTTTCTTATTATTTCCTTTCGATGGGCTCTGTTGTCTTCCATTTGCTGGATCTGATGATTCTTCAGGGGATTTCGGTTTCTTCACTGATTTCTTGCTCTTAGGTTTAGACTTCGATTTTGTGTTACTTTTCTTCTTTTTGACATCTTTTTTCTCATTTTCCATTGGAATTATCACTGCTTGTGAATCATTTGCGTCAATGCCTTGTATACCATCTAAAAGAGGAGATCTTGGTGATGGATTTAAAAGCAATGAATTGTTTCTCGATGGATAACTTCTGATTCCAGGAGATGGAGCAATTATTGAATCAGTGTTTTGAGGTGGAGAAGAATTAAGCAAAATAATTCTCGATGGAGATGATTTTATTCCTCCCCCTCCTTTAGGACTTTCGTTTGGAGGGAGGAAAGATATTTGTTTGGAAGGAGAAGGACGTATTCCACCTCCTCCATTTGAATTTCCTGGTATTTCTGGTGTCAAAAGGACAATTCTACCATTTGGAGTGATGTCATCTCTGAGAAGAGCGAATTGACGTGAAGGAGATGGTTTAATTCCTCCTCCTCCTTCAAGTAATAACTTCGATGGTGATGATCTGATTCCGTTTCCTTCTCCTAGTAATGTAATTCTTCCTGAAGGAGAACTGCGAATTCCATCTCCAAAGTTTTTGGAAGGAGAAGGTCGAATTCCATCTCCTAAAAGAGTGATTCTTCCTGAAGGAGAAGACCTTATTCCTCCTCCTCCATCTCCTAATAAAGCAATTCGTCCTGAAGGAGATGATTTGATTCCTCCTCCATCACCTAATAAAGCAATTCGTCCTGAAGGAGATGATTTGATTCCTCCTCCATCACCTAATAAAGCAATTCGTCCTGATGGAGAACTACGTATTCCATCACCTAACAAAGTGATTTTTCCTGATGGAGAAGATTTGATTCCTCCTCCATCTCCTAATAAAGCAATTCTTCCTGAAGGAGAAGATTTGATTCCGCCGCCTTCTCCTAATAAAGCGATTCGTCCTGAAGGGGAACTTCGTATTCCATCTCCCAATAAAGTAATTTTTCCTGAAGGAGAGCCACGAATTCCATTTCCGCCGCCAAGTAACGAAATTTTTCCTGAAGGAGAATTTCGGATTCCATTTCTGCCAAGTAAGGCGATTTTTCCGGATGGAGAGCTGCGAATTCCGGAGCCATCGCCTAAAAGAGTTATTTTACCAGACGGAGAACTGCGAATTCCTCCTCCGAGCTTTGAAGGAGACTTTTTAATTCCACCTCCTTGTGTGATTTCGTCAATTGTTGGGATTTTCCGACCGCTATCTGTAGTTGTCGGTTCTGCATCAGGATCTACTATTACAAAGTCAATTTGATCTGCAGCATCGTTGATATTAAATTCAATATCATTAAATTCTTCCATGTCATCGATTTCTTCGACATTGAATACCATATTCTCAACATTATCGATCTTAAACAGGTTTCCGCCTGCTTGGTCATAAGCTTCTGCGATTGATTCGTCATCAAGAGTTGCAACATCTCCAATGAGTTGATCGTAGTTTCCGAAATGAAAGTTCGCACCTTGAAGGTTCCTGCATTCAGAAATAACGAGGTTTTCTGTGGAAATATCAAGTCTTTGGAGGGCAAAAGTAACGGCTTTGCGAATCCAATCAGCGGATCGTCTGTCATTATGTCCGCCTGGTAGTTTTTCGAATTGTTTGATCTTGTTTTTTGTATTTTCATATAAAATTTCTGAATGATGGAACGGAATGAATTCATCGAATTCCGCGTGACCGTAAAGTATTGGAGGTGGGCTATTTTTAACTGAATTTAATGGAGAGACGTCGTCAAATTTTATATCCATAACTTGGCTGATTTTCTTTTGTAAATACCATATAGCTGTTGATGCAAATAGAGACGGAACTCCTTGTGCAATTGCAATGCATGTGCATAATTCTTTTAATGAAACAAAAGCTGAGTCTGCGATAACGCCTTTGATGCTTTTATTTTTAACCATTAGAGCTGTAGCAGCTCCCATGGATCTACCCCATAAAATAAATGGTCCGAGAGCAAATCTTTTTTGTAAATAGTTTACAACGTATTCGGTATCTCCGGTTTCGTTCATTCCTAGTGATATATACTCGCCTGAACTGCATCCACAACCAACAAAATCAAAGCAAAAAACAAAAACTTCGTGAGGGCAAATATTTGGTACTAAAAATTGACCTTCGAGTTGACTGCTTGCATTTCCATGCATGTAAATAACACATGATCCACCAGATGTTTCATCCATGAAGTTTTCTTTGTATAATGAGCCAACGATGGTTTCTTTTCGAGGTAATGTTATCGTAACTGGAATTCTTGTGTAATTACTCTTACCATCTTCTGATGGGATGGTTTTTGGCAATGAATCCAAGTCATATTCCTTTCGAGGAGGCCGTATAATTGCATTAACAGCCTGCTCAGTCAGGCTTTTTGTCATTGTGAATTTTTCCTCAATTCAATTCACGAATAATACTAATAATGTATCAATGAAAAAAATTTAAACAGAATAATCAATGGTTGATATTTAATAACGTTAGGAATTTTGAATGGTAAACGATGAGAATGATATTTTGAAAGTTTAAATTGTACAAACTTTGAAATCAAATGACATGGTGCATGTTAATTATTTTATTTTCTGATCAGAAGAATTCAATTAAAAATTGAAATCAAATATTTCTGAGGAAAGGTTCTTTACGAACCAGCGGAGCATTGATTCCTGACTCTATTGCATGATGGTTCATTGGTCGAGTTCGAAATGAAGTGGCAATGTCTAAATTTAGTGTAATTAATATCAACAAACCGTTTAGCCATTATCAATCCAATAAATGTCATTATGTTGAGAGAATTATTGATAAATCAGGCTTCAAAATTCAATCTTTGAATCTGAAATTTTGAAATGTTTAATAAAAAGCATCAATATTTCTATTTAATGTCTAAAAGTTAGTATGTTATTGATCTCTTAAAATAATCTTTCATAATTTAATGTTGAGAGAAATTATTGATTCGTAAATTTGCAAACTAATGCGCTCATATGTATGCACTAATAAATTGAAGCCACAATTGAAGATAGTATGACGTTCAAGTACAAAAGAAATTTTTTATCAAATAATCGAAAGTAGAATGATGAATTGTATAACCAAAAGTTTATATTTGACATATGCTGTTGATAAATGTAATATTTTGAGGCTAGTTGGGATCATTTAAGAATCCATAATCAACTAAGAAGAGAATCTGTCAATTTTTGTTATAAAAATGGGGTGTTGTAATTCTGCAGAAGAGCAGGCATTAGCACCTCAAAACCTCACAAGTACAGTTACTGTTTCAAACATACCAAACGAACAGATATATGAAAACAAGTTTGCTCCACAAGCAGAAGGTCATGATAAAGTTCCTTTGTTAAATGCGGTTTCTACACAAAATATAACATTCAGTGATGATACTGATTCATCATCAGTTGATCAAGATATGATTAAAAACCTTCTTGATCAAGTCAAATTATCTGATGACGATGATTATTGATTTTATTTATTATATTTAAGAATAAAATGTTCTTTAGGCTATAGAAAAATTACATGTGCATAGTTACGTTAATATTACTTAATATTAATTTACTTCAAAATATATTCCATTTAATTGATTGATCAATCCACATAAAAGATATATAAATAGTTTCCCTTAATTAAAATAGTGGATGATTTGTAAATTTTGATAGTAACTTCGACATTTCAGATGATATCATGGAAATTTTGAGCCTAATACTCTGAGGTTGTGGTTATTTTTATATGTGATATATGGTTTCATCCGATATATTTGATATCCATTAAAGGATAAAAAAGATTTTATTGAAATTTCGAAATCAACAAGATTGTTAGTGTCAAGAATGCCAATTTTAGTTTGTATATTATAATAACTGTTCAATTACTGTAAAACTGAAAGCGTTTTTATTTTGTAAAGCGGAATTCAAAACCGTTAAAATGAGCGCTTTGTCGATTCGCCAGGTCGCTCAACAAAAAATTACAAATAAACTAGTTAAAAGTGGGTTAATGCATGAAATGCAGGCGAGCTATATTGAAAAAGTTTGCTTAGCAGCACAAGAATCCGAACATCCTGCTTTTCAAGCTAATATTAGATTACCAAGCAACTCAGCTCAAGAAATTGCAAAAGAGATTGTTTTACAATTCTTACTTGAACACAAGATGGACCTTACAGAAAAATGCATAAATAGCGAATCAAAACAACAATTTTCTTCAAAACAAGATAAAAATACGTGTGCAAGACAGTTAAATATCAGAAATCCTACAAATGTTGTTCATGATCTCGTTGATAAATGGAAGAAATCAGGAAAAGCACTCAGTTTAAGGCCCTCTCCGGAAGAAAACAGTGCTATTCACACAATGATATCGGATACGCTTTCAAATGCCGAGCAACAAGCAGCTGTTGTCTCAAGAAATGCAAAAGTTCCCGAAGAAGACTTTACTATTGGCACAGGAAAGCCAACAACAGCTACAGGAAATACAGATGATCATGTTAGTCCATGGGTTATTCCTCCAAAGAAGCCACTTCGTTCGAAACCAAAAGAAATGCAATATTCACGTCCAACAGCTCTCGCAATGCAAGAACAAACGCTCACGAAGTACAACACAAATACAGCAGATAAATCTGCATCAACAACAGAAGATAACTTTACTCCAACACCACCAGAACCAATTATCAAGAGAAAAGTCAAGAAATCACGAGGAAAGAGAAGCAAGAAAGCTCAAGTTCAGCTTCCTGATGAAGGAGTTCAAGTTACTCTTACAAATGATGAAACTCCAGAACCAGAAAAAATATCAGTCAAAAATCACTCGTCTACAGAAACATACAACACAGAACAGACTCAACCTATCACGAATTACACATACACATACGATGAAATTACAATTCCTCGTCAAACAAACACAGGAGATTCACAAAATAATACAATTCCAACAACAGACACATTTGATCATCAGCTCGTAAAAGAAAAGCCACCGAGATCATCTACTGCTTCTAGAACATCTACAAGATCAGGTAAAAAGTCAATTGCCTCTCAGAAATCAACACAATCACGAAATTCATACGCATCCAAGCCATCAACGCATTCACGACATTCTACAGTAAGCATCGAAGGTGCTTCCACGCAAGAACGTGATGCAGAACCTGTTTCTCGTCAGTTAAATGCATCAAAAAGATCAAAGAAGTCGACAAACACAACTGGCGAGTATTCAACGACATCATCAACAAGGAAGAAAGTCCCTCCACCATCTCTTCCGCAGCCAGGAACTCAAACTGGCTCTTCTTCCCAAAATCAGAATTATTCCAACAACCAAAACCAGTCGTATTCCCAAAACTACTCCCAGGATACATTCAACAGACGAGCTAAAATCTCCCCGCTCGGCGAATTCTTAGGAGAACAAAACCAAGAGCCAAATAAAATCCTCTTACAAACCGATAACTCAACGCCTGGCGTTTCAATTAACGTGCTTTCTGCTGGAAAAAGTGACACGGCCAGTGCATCTAAGAAATCGACATCGACTAATCCACAGAGTCCAAAATCATATTCTGAACAGAGTTACACTGATTATGGCCTTAATTCTGATGAATTAGGAGATGTCCAAATGACATCTGATAAATTTAAGTCGGATGCGGTCAGTGATGAGAAGATGGCTAGCGATGAAAAGCTTTGGTCAAGGAGTCGTCAGTAATTTTTGAAATTATTAATTTTTTTTTGTTTTAATATTTGAATAAAATGGTATTGTAATTTATATCGTTAAATAGCATTCCATTTTCAAGAGTTCGTTACAGGAAATTGGATAAATCTTATCTGGCATTTGCCAAAAAGTGACAAAAATGCCAAAGAAACGGGAAAAAGTTTCAAAACCAAAAAAGGAAATTGTTGACCAAAATGAAGCGAAAGTAAATAGAATCGGCATAACATTTGCTATTTCGGCTCTTGTTATTTTTATTGGAGTTATTATTTCAAATTTCGATTTCAGATCTCTTTTCAAGACAGAGGAGATATTAGATTCGTCAGTAGTAGCAGACCAAGTATTCCAGAAAGCAATAAAAGCACTCCAAAATCCTAAAAATAGTGTAAATTTGGTGACTTCAATTATTGACGTCGGAAAAATGATCAATCAAACTATATATCACGAAAAAGTTTTGAGTTTACTTAAATCGACACAATTTGTGGAAAAAGCATGGTCAGCTATCAATTTAATTTCAAATGATTGCTATTTAGCTGACAACAGTCTTAAAGCATCTACGATTCTCTACATCCTGCATGATGCTGCTATTATAGGAGCGAATATTGATGTAGAACCACAAGTAATTTCAAAAGTTCTCCAAAATTGCGAGAAATTGGAAGATCCACCAAACGTTCTTCTTAAAACAATAGACATTATAGCTAAAAATAAGAAAGTTCCATCATCAATTATTCCTAGTTTGATGAAATATTCGGACTCACTTGGTTTTGGTCCATGGACTAAAACTATTGCTAGTATTATGTCTAATATTGATGTTGATTCTTCAAATGAAGCCTATTTTACCTCATTCCTTGATTTTTCATCGAAATCAAGAGAATCATGGGGAAAAGATTTTCAAAAGTATTATTGCAAGTTAGTTGGTCATTCTAAGTATACAAAATCTGGTGATATATGCACAGATAATCAATGATAATAAGAATAAAAACTTTGTAAATAAACCCATTTTCCTATTTAAAGTCTCCCTATCATTTTTCTGCCCCAATATTGAGTGAACCTGTATCAAAATATTGAAGCTCTCGAGACAGCAATGTCAGGCAAAAAAAAATATCTCACGATCATATAGTAAGATTGCTCAATGCAAGAGAAAAATCCGAAGTAGACGCACTTCATACAGCTGCTGGCGAAGTTACAAAGAGAAACTTCCACAACGAAGTTTCTGTTCGTGGAATTGTCGAATTTTCAAATGCCTGCGAAAAGCGATGCCATTACTGCGGTGTCAACGCATATGAGCCATTCTTAATTCCTCATGAAGCTATTCTTGGCTGCTGTGATTTTATGTGGAAGAAAGGATACCGAAATCTCGTTCTTCAATCAGGAGAAATCACATCGAGACAAAGGATGGATTGGGTTGCTTCTCTTTTGGATAAGATATTCGCCAAGTACGGCAAGTAAATTATAAATATAATATAGATAAATAAAGCTTCTTATTCATAATATTGTTACAAAAGATTAATTATCATACTATATGCGATTCTTTGTTTTGAACAATTTGGATCCATTTTTGAAATTTCATTTAGGATCGAAATAATATCACAAAATTGATGAACTCCACTCATTTTTGCATCATATTACTGTCATTTCGAGAGTGTAGATTTATTGATAAATTGCAATTCAAATATACATGCAAATTTGCATACAACTGTTTATCAAACGTGAAAATATTTATTTGTGCAGCTGTGATTCTCGTCTAAAAGTTGTTATTTTTGTACAACGTGGAATGAAATGTTCTACTATTTCTTTACTTTTATTATTTGGTGTATAATGATGCATTGTATTTCTATATTTTTCTTTTTCATTGACATTTGAACAATGTGAAATAAGAAATTTGCCTATTTCTATATTTATCTTTTTCATTGACATTTAGTTTTTAACGAAGTCAAATCTTAACTGAATTCTGTTTGATATGCTATTGACATTTGGACTATGTCATATAGAGAAATTTGCTTATTTCATATATATTTTAAACTACTGCTTCATGGAGAGAGGTTATTTCATTTATATATTATTTCAGTGCTTTTTGCATCATATGAAATCCGAATTTTCGAATTATATCTTCGAAGTAATATAAAAAGAAAGAGAAGTATCTGATACAGGGACATTAAATTATGCGCTATATGAAATAAGAAGTTCATCTGTTTCTTTATTATTATCAGCTGCCATATCGAGAGCAATTGTTGCATTTTTATCTTTTTCGTTGATGTTTGCATCATATGGAATAAGGAGCTTAACTATTTCTTTTCTATTTTTGCAATGTTACATAATGAAGAACTGCTTTTCATGTATATCTTTTTCGTTGATATTTTCACCTTGTGTAATAAGAAGTTCAACTGTTTACTTACTTTTATTACTTGTTGCATAATGAAGTGCCGTCTTTCCATATTTATTTTTTTCGTTGACGTTTGGACAATTGAAAATAAGAAGTTTAGCTACTTCTTTCCTATTATTCAATGCTGCAACATGAAGAACCGTTTTTTTTCCATCATGTAAACCTCGATGTCACTTTTGCGGCCTCGCTCCGCTCGGCCGCAAAAGTGACATCGAGGTTTATATGGATGGGTTCTATATATATACAGCTTGACCGGTAGAAAAGCGGATCGATTTTTATCAATAATTGGACATTCTATTTTTAATAAAATAAACATATATTTATATGGGAAATTAGGGAGATCTGAAACTCAAAAATTATTTTTGAATTTTAATATGATGAATGTAATTGTGATAATATGTACATTACAAATAAAATATTAATTCGGAACAACGATGAGATGTGATAAATTTGATTCTCTCAAAAATCAATTTTGGAGTTTTAATATTAATTTGTATCTTATATGCATATAGGATATATAATAATTTTAAAACATCAAAAAGTGACAATTTGCGGTTAGAAAAAGTCATCAAAACACTTTTTAATGATTTGATTTAACATATGCATAGACCATCTCTTTGATATTTAACTTCAATTTCCCGAAATGAAAAGGATTTGAACAAAAACAATTATTTTACGATCATTTTTTGTAAATTTTTTAAATTGAGACTGACATCTCTAAAATCATCTAAAAAATCCAAATATCAAATAAAATAATATCATTAAAATTCCTCTCAATTTAAAAAATTTTTATAAATTGAGACTTCAATCTCTAAAATCTTCTAAAAAATCCATATATCACAAAAAATCACGATATTATTTTTATTCTCAATTTCAAAAATTTTTTTTGTACTGACTTTCTTTTTCCATAACAGCATGGCAGAAATTTGAAACGAAGTTTCAAATTTCTCAATCTTGCATTCTGGGCACGTAAGTGCCCAGAATGCTAAAAGGCGCGTAGCGCCGTCTCTGAATATCAAATTTATTATAATTATTAATTTATGAAATTTCAAATAAAATCGATCTGTTATAACACACTGGTGCATGACAGCCTTGTCATTCATCTATCGGCGCGCGGAGCGCGCCGATAGATGATATATATATATAGAAGATTAATCGACATTTTTTCACAAGTAGTGTAACAATCAAAAACCATTTTTAAATATCTATTTTTTAAGACTTAGTTTTGATAGTTTTCACTCAAAAATTTTCATCATATTTAAAATAATATCATATTATTAATCTGAGCTATTTGATTGGCGCTTTGCGCTAATCAAATAGCGAAGATAATAACTTTTCAAATTATTTAATAATTTTTTATTATCAAAAGTCAAAATAAATCTGATGCTATTATGCTATATCTGATTGCAAATCGTAATTCGTTGAAATAAGTTTGCCGAACAAACAACCAAAGTTGTTCTCAAAGTATAATTAGCGGCGTGAAGCACCGCTTCCCAAACGATAGGCAAAGAGTTTTTGAAAAATTGAGAGAAATATTGTTTTTTCATGACACATTTTCATCTTTTCTTAACCAGACTTTCCGCACAAACTTCTAATGTATCACATTGATCTAATGCCTCATTGGTGTTCCATCATACCTTAAATGATTCACAATATGCCCATTTGGTTACAGATGAATTTTGAAAATTCTAAAATTCTAGATTTCCCTCTATAACAAGTTCTTTGTCATCGCATGCCTAATTAATCTTTAACTTTAGAGCTCCTCAATATCCTTACAAATTACATAATTTCCGAAATACTTTCTCAACAAATATCTATGATCGCATAGATATCAGATTACAATAAGACTATTAATGTTTCAAATACATTACAACCGTTTACTATAGCTAAGACATTTTCTTCATTTATGAACATGACTTCAGCTCTAATTTTGCCATGTAACAAACTGATGTAATATCTCATCGAAGTGTATTCATTTCACAACAAATTCTTAATAAATGCTTTGCTTTCAATATTTCTTTCGAAAAATCTCTAAAATCTCAAAGTGTTCTCTAAACCACTTCGATGGATATAAAAATCTCTCATATGTTTTACATAATAATCTTTGAAATATAATATTAATCGCACAAATTCAAATTTAATTGTATAAACTCATTTCCTATAATCATAATATATTTATTTTGCCGAAGTTGGCTGGGCTTGCCCGAAGGGCAAACCTGGCCAACTGAGGCCCGAAATTATATTATATCAAATTTGATTTTTTTGCCTAAAGAATTGTTGCAACTATATACATCCACGCTACATATCATTAAACTTTTTTTATTTCACTCTGACAAAAAGCTTCATGACATGCTTGTTTTTCATGTATATCTTTTTCATTGATATTTGAGCCTAACGAAGTAAGAAGTTCATCCCTTTCTTTACTATTACAAATTGATGCATAATGAAGAGCAATATTTCCATATTTGTCTTTTTCGTTGATATTTGCTCCATGTGAAATTAGAACTATTGTTATTTCTTTATTCTTTTTATATGTAGTAGTATGAAGAATTTGAGAATCTACAAATAGAGAGAAAGTATTTATGTTTATTGTAAGGTCCTTTTTTCATTTAAGGTACCCTATTCAAAAAATGAAAGGGGTCCCTCACAAAATTGAAGGGGTACCATTCAAATTCTATCGAAATAGTACCTTAATTAAAAAAGCTCTCAACCGGTACCATTCAAATTCCCTCAAAAATATTGAAAAGAGTTTAGGTATGCTGCTAGTATAGTTAGTAGCATCATACAGAATGCATAGACAAATTTTTTACTAATTATTTTTTCTTAGCAATTCAAATTCGAGATCGCTTAACTATGCTTAGAATCATAAGCATAATAATTTTGCAAAAGGTATGGGAATAATTTGAAAATTAATTTCAAAATTATTAATACTAGTGCAAGCTAGTGTAAGCATGTAAATGCATATTTGTGCACTGATTCGATACTCTTTTTTGGAAATTGTACTTTATCTTAAATTTCGAATGCAAATTTTTTGAATATGTGTATTGAAACTGTAACCTTTTGTCTAAGTTGCATTCTAATATAGCTCGAATTCTAAAAATGGGACTTTACTCCTCTTTCTTTGAGAAAATTTTAGACAATAGCCAAATTGCTAATTTTGTTGGAGTAATACCTGCATTGGGAGGTATAATATATTGTTCAGGGTTGAAACAAGGAGGTAGTTAGTGATAAAGCATAGTTACCACATGAAATGCAGTAAAATTTTGAGTCTAAACGTCTTTTAAACCATCAAGTATAAATTATAGAAAAAGATACTTTATATATAGTTAAAATAAAAATGATTAGAAAATAGCGTTTTTGATCAAAATTTCAAATTTTTATTTCCGAATATCTCTATTTGTGTCTAATTAGAGACATTTCTATAATTTTAGTGCGCAGCATATGCAATTCCTCTTTGGTTATTGCATTAATTTCTCAAAAAGAAAAAAGTCTTCAATAATTTTTTCAACAATACAGTACTAAAGCTAAGAACTTCTAAACACATGAAAAGTTATATCATTCTCGTTAATATGTAGATTATCAATGAAAAGAATATTGTGAAATTTGAATATTTTTTAAAATAGAATGTAGAAATACTTATCAATGCTTAAAATAGAGATATGTGAGAGCTAGATCCGTATTTATTTACGTTTTCGTGCATATTTTGAATATCAAATTAAATTAATTTTGAAGATTTTAGCATCTAAAAGTATTTAATGCCCCTATACAAGCAAGGTAATTCTTACATGTCTTAGTAAGTCCAAACTTAATGTTTTATGATATGGGCCTGACCTCTCCATATGGTGACGATAGAAATTGAATAGGGTACCTAAATAAAAAAAAGGAGTTTAATTGGGAATTGTAAAAAGACTTTAAAATTCAATATTTGTTCAAATATCAAATATTTACTATAAAAAAAGAATATAATTTTTGTTCTTCTTCTTCTTCTTTTGTTTTTTTATAATTATTTTGTTTTTATGGCCTTTTGGATATATATATATGGGCCTAATAATATTTGGGATAATATACTATCCCATTTTTTTTAATATAATAATTTTTTGTTTTGTTTTCGTGCATTTAACAAAATGGAAGCACAAGCTCCAATAAATTGCAAAGGCAATGAGTTCAAGTATTAGGATAACAATGAACTCATATATGGTTGCCTTGCTTTGATATCACAAGGTGCGTGATATCGATTTTTATAAACTTTTATATAAGTATTGAGCGTCAACGATAAGGTCGTGTGCAAATTCGTCAACTCTCGGGTATAAATTTGAATCCCAAAATCCGCAAACTTCGGAAATTTGAGATTTTGTAACGTCAATAGATGCATATGATTCATCTTCGACTATAACATAAAGGTCTGGATATTCGTCTAAATTAGGAACTTTGTTTTGACTTCCGAAAAGTTCATTGAACTGTGAACGAAGCCAAAGTTTCAGACTATTCTCCGAAACTTTGAACTTGATGATGAACTCGAATATGTTCATCTCAATTTGATGGTGGGATCCACAAACGCTAGTTGCAGACATCAAATATAATTTCAAGCTGCCAAGAAAAATTTTTCAAAAAATTTAAAATTTGATAAAGTGCTATAATCATTATCTTAAGATCGAATCATTAATAAAATAATACAATGAGCACTCAAAACTTTTGAATGTATTTGAAACTTTTTTTAGTCAAATTTTTCTCAATATTGTTTAAGTATACAACTAGCTGTTGATTTATCATGAAAAAATTCTAGTCAAAAAAAAACATCACTTTTTTTTTAATATTATATTATCACTATTTATACTATCGTAACAAGTATGATAAATTTTTCGAAAATTTTTAAAAAATCCAGACTATCGTTTTGTCAAACAAAATCATTTTTTTCATCATATGTGCAGTGCTAAGCGTATTATGAAAAGTATCACATGGGACTTTGGAGGTTCTAACGAAACTATATACGAATGCAATAGCAAAGGTAAACTTATTCTAAGTAAGAAAAACCCACGCACACAGAAACAGATGTCATCAGATTTAGCTAAATTCTATAACCCTTCATTGGAATCATTTACTCCTATGAATATTCCTATGCATCCTATTGATTTTCCTGCTCCTTTAATAGTCCAAGAACAAAAGCAACAAGAAGTAGAACAACAATATGAACTACAATCATTTGGAGAAATTGCGGATGTTGATCTTTGCAAAGACGACTTCATTCTCGATAATTCATTCGAAAATACTCTTAATGACGAAGAATTTTTTTTTGAGACTTTTGATGTTATTTGAGGATTTCATATCCTTTTCCTTTTATTTCTTTTTCATTTTTACTGGGCATTGGCAATCCCATTTTTTAAAAGTGCCTTAAAAAAACTAATTTATAAAAAAACATAAGTTTTTTTTTTAGTTTTTTAATTATCACACATACTTTTTTTCAAGCTTATTACAAAACTTGAACATGTTGTTTTAGATCATGCTATATTCATTCAAAATGAAATATTTAATACGCATGATATATTGTCAATTTCGTCATAAAATGAAGGACAACGCTCAATACTTTAGAAAATAAAGTAGTTTCACTATGAATTTCATACAATTTCTTTAGATATTGATGTATTAACAGTTTTATGACGACGATCACAACTGCACAAGTAATTACGTTCGTCTTGATAAACAGTTTTATGGATTTAATTTCTATAATAAAATTTATTTTATTATTATTTATATAATATATACACACATATTTATTCAAACAAGGTTTACATAGCAGATGTAGAGCTTTGGCGTGTAATTTCGAAATTGAACACTCCAACTTTGTCTCTTGAAATGTAAGAAACGTTAGAATTTGAGATTTTAGAAGTTCTTGACTTTGATGAGACTTTACTTTGTGTTGATATTTTACTATGTACTGAGGTATCATCTTTCTCTATCTTTTGAGGAATAGATTTTTGTTTAGAAGTCTTCTTTGATATTTTACCATTGCAAATATATCTCGCGTTTAATGCTCTGTTCATCGATTCTTCGTTATAGAATTGAGCGACTGCACATCCTCTCAAGAGTTTGACTCTGAAAACTTGACCGAATAATGATAATTCCTCGTATAATTCTCTTTCTGATGTAAAATTACCACCCGAGATGAAAATAGAAAACAATTCTTCATTTTGGATGTTGATAACATCATAACCGCAAATGTTTGCATAAAGAACTTGACCATCAACTTTCGTGTAATTGATACCGTATATTAAGTTAAATGCACCAATATATGATAAAACTGATACATTTGCACATTTCCTTCTTCCGTCTGATGATACGAAAACTTCAACTTTTGATATTTCTCCTGTAAATTTCTTGCAATACATGTGTACAGATTTTCTTGTTGCAGTAGGATGGATTCTAAACAAAAATCTATTCCTCAAAAGATAGAGAAAGATGATACCTCAGTACATAGTAAAATATCAACACAAAGTAAAGTCTCATCAAAGTCAAGAACTTCTAAAATCTCAAATTCTAACGTTTCTTACATTTCAAGAGACAAAGTTGGAGTGTTCAATTTCGAAATTACACGCCAAAGCTCTACATCTGCTATGTAAACCTTGTTTGAATAAATATGTGTGTATATATTATATAAATAATAATAAAATAAATTTTATTATAGAAATTAAATCCATAAAACTGTTTATCAAGACGAACGTAATTACTTGTGCAGTTGTGATCGTCGTCATAAAACTGTTAATACATCAATATCTAAAGAAATTGTATGAAATTCATAGTGAAACTACTTTATTTTCTAAAGTATTGAGCGTTGTCCTTCATTTTATGACGAAATTGACAATATATCATGCGTATTAAATATTTCATTTTGAATGAATATAGCATGATCTAAAACAACATGTTCAAGTTTTGTAATAAGCTTGAAAAAAAGTATGTGTGATAATTAAAAAACTAAAAAAAAAACTTATGTTTTTTTATAAATTAGTTTTTTTAAGGCACTTTTAAAAAATGGGATTGCCAATGCCCAGTAAAAATGAAAAAGAAATAAAAGGAAAAGGATATGAAATCCTCAAATAACATCAAAAGTCTCAAAAAAAAATTCTTCGTCATTAAGAGTATTTTCGAATGAATTATCGAGAATGAAGTCGTCTTTGCAAAGATCAACATCCGCAATTTCTCCAAATGATTGTAGTTCATATTGTTGTTCTACTTCTTGTTGCTTTTGTTCTTGGACTATTAAAGGAGCAGGAAAATCAATAGGATGCATAGGAATATTCATAGGAGTAAATGATTCCAATGAAGGGTTATAGAATTTAGCTAAATCTGATGACATCTGTTTCTGTGTGCGTGGGTTTTTCTTACTTAGAATAAGTTTACCTTTGCTATTGCATTCGTATATAGTTTCGTTAGAACCTCCAAAGTCCCATGTGATACTTTTCATAATACGCTTAGCACTGCACATATGATGAAAAAAATGATTTTGTTTGACAAAACGATAGTCTGGATTTTTTAAAAATTTTCGAAAAATTTATCATACTTGTTACGATAGTATAAATAGTGATAATATAATATTAAAAAAAAAGTGATGTTTTTTTTTTGACTAGAATTTTTTCATGATAAATCAACAGCTAGTTGTATACTTAAACAATATTGAGAAAAATTTGACTAAAAAAAGTTTCAAATACATTCAAAAGTTTTGAGTGCTCATTGTATTATTTTATTAATGATTCGATCTTAAGATAATGATTATAGCACTTTATCAAATTTTAAATTTTTTGAAAAATTTTTCTTGGCAGCTTGAAATTATATTTGATGTCTGCAACTAGCGTTTGTGGATCCCACCATCAAATTGAGATGAACATATTCGAGTTCATCATCAAGCTCAAAGTTTCGGAGAATAGTCTGAAACTTTGGCTTCGTTCACAGTTCAATGAACTTTTCGGAAGTCAAAACAAAGGGGTTGTGCCATGTGAGGTGAAAATCACCATACACCGATTGGACCTTTTTTAAAAAAAGATATGGTGAGTATTTGATTTGTTCCTTGGTATTTTGCACGCAGATAGACTAGGGTAATGCCGATCATTTCGTGTAGGAATTACGTAAAAAATTATGACCCAAGTTATTCACATTATAAAATTATATAAAGTGTGTCTAATTTCAATAATATTCATATGACCTTATAGTATGGTACCTATATAATAATAATACATATAGTTTATAGTAATATCTCAGTTTTTATAGTTTGATATCTTATTAATTATGATCAATATGTGTGTATTAGTGTATATTTTACATGGTGCATATAGACTTGTGTTAGACACACACATTTATATATATTAAAATGAAAAATACGCAGATAATAAGGATCTCAAGATGTGATGCCGAGCATCTGCTACTTATTTGGGGGTAAGCAGCAGATGCTGGCATATATGTGTCATAGCAAGTGTATCTATGCTAATAGATTACACTTGCTATGACTTTCCCCGAATCTCAAGATGATTCCGGGAAAAACAGTAATAACCTCTCAAAATGTTCGTTTCAATATCATAAAGCTGAGAAATGGGCTTTGACCTTGAGAAAAGGCCCATTTCCCAGCTTTATGATGAATTTTAGTTATCATTGCGAGTGTCTGCTGTAAATCTCGGTTGAAGCAGCAGGCACTCGCAACCGTATTCCACGGCAAGTGTATTGATGGTGTTGGAATGCACTTGCCGTGGCTTTTGTACAATCTCGTGATCTTACTGGAGTGAGCGGCAATGGAAGCCAAAACCACTCCACTCAGTACCAGAAAGCTATGAAGGAAGTCCTAACCTAGAGAAAGGGCTTCCTTCATAGCTTTCTGGGTGACATGAGATTTGTAATTGTTGAACATTGAGTATTTTGCAGGCTCTGGCCTTTGCTTGGGCCAGAGCTTCGTATTTGGATGTTCCCAGGGCCGGATTCCTCTCCTGCCGCCCTAGATCAGGACGGCATTTGAGAAAGCCGGCCCTGAGGACAGTAAGCGAAGCCCTGGCCTTTGCTAGGGCCAGAGCCTGTATTTGTATGTCTTTCAGGGCCGAGTTCTTGCGAGACCGTCGACATGATCGACGATCATCGCAAAACTCGGCCCTGAGGATTGTATTTGCAGGCTCTGGCCTTAGCAATGGCCAGAGCTTGTGATTTTAATGAAGAGCCAAGTTCCTCTCGGATCGGGCCTAATGAGGACGACCGTCGAGGAACTTGGCTCTGAGCTGATGAATTGTAAACTCTGGCCTCGATGAAGGCCAGAGTTTTTAAGGGAATGTTTTGATGGGATGAGCCTATGCTCAGTAAGCTCATCCCATCAAAACATTCGTTTAAAAATTGAATTAAAAATTATCGTATGCATTGAAAAATTAAAAAAATAAAAATGAACAATATTATTATATAATGAGAATAGAATAAATTATCATAAAATTGAATAAAATTATCCAAAAAAATTGAAAATTTTAAAAATTAAATAAAAAATAACAAATTTCATAAGAAAATTAAGGAATAGAGAAATATTAGATAGAAAGAGTATGTTTATTTATGATTATAAGATTGAAATAATGAGATTTTGAGAGTTTTAAGAAGAATGTGATCTTTATATTTTTTTGGAGGAAGGTTTTACAAGAAAGGAGTTAACAAATGCAGGGTATTGTCCCTTTACCCTGCATTTGTAAACTCCTTTCTCGAATTGAAATTCGATGTTTAACATTCTTTGAAAAAAGTGCAAGCTATTCGAGAAAGGAGTTTACAAATGCAGGGTAAAGGAACAATACCCTGCATTTGTAAACTCCTTTCTCGAATTGAAATTCGATGAATCACATTCAAGTGAAAAAGTGCAAGCAATTCCTGATTTGCTCATATAGGTGCAGGGTGCCAGTGATAGACCCTGCATATATATGTGCAGAATGGGAAAAGTGTTTGCAACATTCGCATCGAACGGTAAAAGTGCAAGCTTTTCCCATTCTGCACATATAGGTGCAGGGTGCCAGTGATAGACCCTACACCTATGTGTACAGAATGGAAAAACTATCTACTTTGAATATTCTGCATCGGAATCTCTTGGTCAATATACAATTAAATACAATGATCACATCGATATTCGGAGATACAAGATAAGTATCTCCAAATGCCGATGTGATCATATATGATTGTCGATAAAAATTTGAAATCTCAAATAAGATGCAGATTAAAAAATGGATATGTGACCAAAATGAGTTTACAAACACAATATAGAGTATATATATAGATACCTCATTGTATTCAAAATGAAATAAAACAAAACTTTTGAAATTCATATCTTATATAAAACACATTATTCCTCAATACTATATGAGTAAATATGGCTTGATTAGTATAGATATATGCACATATATTTGGCCCCCAATATAAATTCTATGTTTTCGGGAAAGCAAAAGGTCCAATCGGTGTATGATAAATTTCACCTCACATGGCACCGCCCCCAAAACAAAGTTCCTAATTTAGACGAACACCTAGACCTTTATGTTATAGTCGAAGATGAATCATATGCATCTATTGACGTTACAAAATCTCAAATTTCCGAAGTTTGCGGATTTTGGGATTCAAATTTATACCCGAGAGTTGACGAATTTGCACACGACCTTATCGTTGACGCTCAATACTTATATAAAAGTTTATAAAAATCGATATCACGCACCTTGTGATATCAAAGCAAGGCAACCATATATGAGTTCATTGTTATCCTAATACTTGAACTCATTGCCTTTGCAATTTATTGGAGCTTGTGCTTCCATTTTGTTAAATGCACGAAAACAAAACAAAAAAATATTTATAATAAAAAGGGATACAATATTATCCCAAATATTATTAGGCCCAAATATATATATATATCCAAAAGGCCAAAAACAAAATCATAATAAAAAAACAAAAGAAGAAGAAGAAGAACAAAAATTATATTCTTTTTTTATAGTAAATATTTGATATTTGAACAAATATTGAATTTTAAAGTCTGAGTCTATATTAAAAAGTGACTTTTTTTTAATATGACCTCTCAAATTTTTATCACTTTTTCATCAATTAATGAGCGGAGGATATTGGGATTTAGTTTCAACAATTGTAATAGTGCAGCTATAAAATATAGAATATACAGATGCATCTAAATGAATTTGGTGCTGTTTTCTTATTTTTCTTAAATAGATCACAATTGATTACAAATATATCCTTAATAAATGAGCAATTGCATTCTATTATATAAAAGAGCAATCTTATTACTTTATTGTCCACTTATGCAGAGCATTACTAGACGTATTTTTTTTATGAATGAATATAGAGATTATAAAATATTGTCTGACAATAGTTTTTCAAAGGGTATTTTGCTATTTTACTTAAATATTAAAAGATACTGTATCAATAATCTTTAAAAACAAATCATTGAAAAAAAATATTAAATAAAAAAAGTATTATATAAAATAAATTGCAGGCCCTGGTCTATAATGAGGCCACAGATTTGTATTTATCGATTCCTGGGCTGGATTCCTCTCCTGCCGCCAAGAACAAGACGGCAATTGAGAAAAACGGCCCTGAGATTAGGAAGCGAAGCTTTGGCCTCAGCAACAGCCAGATCCTGTATCCATAGGTGTTTCAGGGCTGAGGAGAGAGGAGACCGTCCTTGATAATGGTGATCTCCCTCAAACTCGGCCCTGAGGATTAACCTTGCAGACTCTGGCATCAAGAAAGGCTAGAGCTTCGTATTTAATGATCCCAGGGGCCGGATTCCGCTGAGAATTGTCCGTGATGTGGAAATTCTCAGAAAACTCAGCCTCTAGGACTGTATTGGAAGACTTGGCCTCATAAGGCTCCAGAGCATGCATGTTCCTTTCTTTCATGGCAGAGTTTTAACTTGGTCGTCCTCATGAGGGACTATCAGGTAGAAACTACACCATGAGGATTGTACTTGCAGACCATGGCCTCTGCAGAGACCAAAGCTTCGAATTTACTGCTTCCCAGGGCCGGACTTCTCTCCTGCCGCCCTAGATCAGGACGGCATTTGAGAAAGCTGGCCCTGAGAATTGTATGCGAGGCCCTGGTTCCTGTTGAGGCCAGAACCTTTGTCTATTGGTCTTTCAGGGCCGAGAGGAGATGGGATCGTCAAAAATGCGGACGATCTCCCTCAAACTCGGCCCTGAGGATTGTATTTGCAGGCTCTGGTCTCAGAAAAAGGCCAGCGCTTCCTATAAACGCTCTCTCGGGACTGGATTCCTCTCCGGCCGCCCCGAATCAGGGCGGTCTTTGAGGAAACCAGCCCCGAGGATTGCTTGCGAAGCTCTGGCATTTTCTGAGGCCAGAGCTTGTGAATTTCATTCAGTGCCAAGTTCCTCTCGGATCGATCCTAATGAGGACGACCTTCGAGGAACTTGGCACTGAGGTGATGAATTATGAACTCTGGCCTTGATGAAGGCCAGAGTTTTGATGCAATATCTTGATGGGATGAGCTTATGCTCAGTAAGCTCATCCCATCAAAACATTCGTTTAAAAATTGAATGAAAAATTATCGTATGTATTGAAATTTTTAAATAATAAACTTGAATAAAATTATTATATATAAAGAATAGAATGAAATAAATCCGAAATTGAATAAAAATTTCCAAAAAAAAATTGAAAATTCTGAAATTCAAAGAAAAAACTACAAATTTCATAGGAAAAATAAAGAATTTAAAAATTTTGTATTTATAAAGTATCAATATTTATGATCAAAATGAGAAAGTGAGTATTATTTGAGAATTTTATGCTAAATGTGATATTTATAATTTATTAAAATGAAATTATTGATGAAAGGAAGTTGCGTTTGCAATGTAATAGGATAATAGCTTACAAATTTAAACTCCTTTCCAAAATAAAATAACGACGTGATATTCTTCATGTAAAATACGTCATTTTTCAGTTCTTCACACATAAATGCAGGGTACAAGTGATGTACCCTGCACTTATATGTGCACAATTGGAAAAGTATTAGTCACATTCGCATCGAAAGGAAAAGTAAGCCAATTTCCAGATCTGACTACATGGATGCAAGAGCATATAGTAACCCGCTGCAACCATGCACTCAGTCCTGGAATTGAGAATTACACATTCACATTCAAATAAAAATATGGGAAACATGGTTATATAATGTAGGTAGATGAGGACTACCTTGAAGAAAGTCCTCATCTACATACATTATAGCCTAATTTTGGCGCGTAAAGGGTTGGCGTCCTAAGGCGTCCTGATGTAAACTATTCAATTTTTGAGAAGTTTACACCATAATTGAATAGTTTATGGCGTCCTGAGAGGAGATTTCAATGGGTATGGCGTCCTAAAAAAATAGAAGAAAAAAAAAAAAAAAAAAAAAAAAAAAAGGTAGTGGGGCTTCCAGGCACTTCGTGCCCTCTAGCCCCGAAGATGTTTAGTATAAATGAAGTTCTTATATACGGGTCTTCCAGGAGCTTTTCACAAATTATATATGTTTTCATGTTTTGTCAAGACTTCTTCGTAAAATCAGACAAAAATAATGTTTAGGGTAGAAGGTTAGATATAACCTCTTTTCTAACCTCTTTTCTACCCTCTTGAATTTTCAAGACTTCTTCGTACATGTTTTGTCACTTTTCTGTCACTTTTCAGGAAAAAACATTTTTATTATATATATAAAATGAATTTTACAAAACCACCGTTACCCTTCTTTGGAAATAAGAGTAGATGTAAAGATATTCTATTGAGAGAACTTAAGAAACTACCGAATGGTCTAACATTTGTAGACTTGTTCGGTGGAAGTTTCTATATATCTCATTTGTGCCATACAATATTCCCAGACTCAAAGATTATATGCAATGACTTCGACAACTATATGGACCGTCTCAAACATATACCAGACACAAACAAAATATTGAAAGAGTTAAAAGAAAAGATACCTATAGGTAAGATGGAACGTATACCATTAGATAAGAAAAATACTGTCAGAGAGGTTTTGAAAAAGGCAGAGTATATTGACTGGGATAGTATATCTGCTAGACTATTATATAGTGGTGCTATAAGAGTTCATGACATTGAAACACTTATGTCAAAAGTTTTATATCTTAACTATACAAATGTTTTCAAAGAGAACATAGAAAAATATATTGAGGGTATAGAGTTTGTGAGATGTCATTGGACAGAGTTGTATGAAAAATATAAAGACAAGGAAAATGTTTTCTTTATAGTGGACCCGCCGTTCTATAACACATGGGATTTTCAATACCAAGTAGACTGGACTTTGAGAGACTCTTTAGAAACTTTAGACGTTTTACATAACCATCTATGCTTTTACTTTACATCCGATAAAAGTGGTTTGGAAAGTGTCATGAGATGGTTAGAGGACATACATGACTATGAGTTTAGATATGACAAGATAGAATATGAGAGAGGTCCTATAAACTGGAGAAAGTGTCATAACAAAGAAATTTTATTAGTAAGTAAATGTGGTTTGAAATAGGACTACTTGTTTTAGGTTTTTTCCATTGTGTCATTTATTTATTTGACGTGGCAGAAAAGTACAGAGAATATGAAGATGAACCAATGCCTGCAAATGTTCAGTATATGTACTCGTAAGAGATATTTTTATCTAATATTAAATGGACGCACAGAACTTAGCGAATGCACAGCAACCTGGACAACCAAACCCAGAGAATATTCCAAATGAAGTTAGAATACAAACTGCAATGGCAAACTATGGTCAAGTGCCAACAGATGTACAAATGCAAACTGCCATGTCAAATGACGCTGCGTTAGGTTTGCCACCATGGTATGCAAATATGAGATGGAAAGAGTTTTATACAAACCCTGAAGTGGGATATAAACAACTTTATGCAGATGACGCGAACACAGGAGTTGACCCAGAATATGTTTTCTACCAGAGGAGAAACAGAATGTATGAGCTCCAGTTAAAGAATGCTATGGAACTCAACAGGAAACGTAAGAGACTAGGCGGACATTAGATTTTTACATATAGTAAAATGGGTTTCTTCAGTAGTATTGGAAACTTCTTTCGAAATGTTGGAAGAGGTATATGGAATGGAATAAAATCTGTCGGAAGAGGAGTATGGAACGGAGTCAAAAATATTGGTAAAAGAGTAGGTCAGTTCGTTGGTATTATACCTAAAGACCCTGAACCAGAAGAGCAAGCTCCTGTTATACAACAGCCTGAACCTGCACCACAGTCTAGTTGGCAACCAAATCCAACACCTCAACCGTATTAAAAAATTATATTTTTATCGTTCGATAGTAGTTGTATATGAAACTAAGTTCTAAGTAAAACGCATGGTATAATGGAATTATTCTTTTTCTTCCATCTGTAGTAAACCATACTTGAAAGTCTGAAATACTTCCACTTGGTGGTTCGTATAACTTTGTAGGTTTTTCGTAAAAGTCATTTGCCAAGCATAAGAAAGAGTTTTGGGCGCCAGAAAATGAAGCATGAACAATAATAGCAGCTGGGTCGAAAACATCTTTAAATAAATATGGTTCATCTCTTGCATATCGACTGTAAATATTTGCTAAAGGAAGTTCGACTTTCTGATTTAACATTCTTTGCAAATAATACCATGACATTGCAGTGAATTCTGTATATATTTGTTCGTCTTTCTTTGGATTGTCTTCGTAGATTTGAAATGACACTTGTGAATTTTGTTTGTCATATACAATTCTCACATAAAGTGTGCTCTCGGTATTTGCATATTCATCAGCATATTTTGCATAACATGAATTTATTTTATCTTCTATATTTTTTAACGCAGTCTGTAGAGAAGATGAAAGGTCAACTTGTATTAGCTCAATTTCTTCCCACATTTTTCGTTTCCCTTCAGATATATAATCTATATGAAACCTTACAATAAATGGAAAACTTTTATCTTCTACAGACACAAACTTCATTCTACGAAAGCCAATAGCTTTTGTGACAGATGGGTCTCTTAACCATCTTAATGGGTAGTCAAAACGATAGCCTTCATGCTTTACGGTCTCTGTCTCAAACTTTTGACCGACATTAGTAAAAAGTTCATCTAATGGTTTAGTTGTAGCAACTCTTGAATTTTCTTTTTCTATTGGAAGCATATTTTATCTAGAATAAAAATGTCAAATGAAACAGCGTCTATGAGAGAAATAAAACACAACCGACAACTCATTATACAAGCTCTAAATAAGAACACAACAAACTTTTCAAACTATTCTAAGATATCTGAGTCATTGAAAGAAGGAAACTTAAAACTGACATTAAACCCAATGACAGATGAGTTTCTGTTTCAAGACAATAAGAACCATACTGTTTGTATAAATCCAACAAAACGAACTTTAAACGAGAAACCTATAGATGAACTTCTTTTGAAAGCAGATGTTGACAACAAAGCTGACAAAGAGTATGTAGATGCAACAAGAGACTATATTCTCGCATGGACAGATAGAACATACCCACAAAAACATCATACACATAACATCTATGACGTAGATGAACTACCAGCAATGTTAGATGACAAAGCAGATAAAACATATGTTGACAATAAAATGTCAAGTGAAGTGACAAGAGCTGACAAAGAATATTCTAAAAAGACTCATACACATACCATTGCAAATATTACAAACTTACAAGAAACTTAAACAGGAAAAGTGACGTTGGACATACACACGATTTCTTCGCAACTGTTGGTATAGAAAATATTGAAGGAACGGTTGAAGGAGCTGGTGGGGATGTATTAGATTGGAAACCTCCTAACTTTCCACAAGGTTTAACATCGGAAGAAGACATAACAACGATGAGATACATTAGATGTAGAAATGTTATGTCATGGAGGATGAAAACAAAGTTAAATTCACTGCTCAAGATTTATATGATAAAAAAGCTGACAAAACAGAGCTTCAAACATTAAAGACAGAAATACTTCAAACCATTTACCCAGTTGGTTCTATTTACACGTCAATGAACTCTACCAGACCAGAAGTAGTACTTGGTTTTGGAACTTGGACTCAAATACTCGAAAGTTTTTTGTATTGTGCACACACTCCAAAGAAAACAGGTGGAAGTAAAACGATATCTGTCGACAACTTGCCACCACATAGTCATTCTGGTACAACAAACTTTTCTGGCGACCATAGCCACTCATTAAGAGACCACCCATTATACAACTCAGAGTATGAAGCTGGCTATGACGTTTTATCTCCAGATTATAACCATTCAGCAAAAAAGACTTTTCGACAAACTGAACCAGGAGGAAACCACCAACATACTTTTACAACAACATCTACAGGACTAGGTAAAAAATACATGCCACCTTACATGACAGTTTGTGCATGGTATAGAATTGCTTAGTCGTCATTTTCAACTTCTTTAGCATATTCGTCAGGAGTTGTCTTATATTTGTTAGGAACTGTCTTTGAAAGTATACCACCTTGAACTTTGACAAGTTTGAAACGAGGTCTGACAATAGTAGTTTTATCTTCTGCTTGCAGTGTGTACATTTTGCCATGTTTGCCTAAAACTTCATAATATTCTCTTGTATACTTTCTTCTATTTTACGAACACGAATGCGAGTACCTGTCGAGTTCCCATTGTTGTCATAGTCAATAGTATTTTCATATGGGTCGCGTTTAGGTATTTCTATTTTTACTTTGTCACCTTTCTTAAGTTTGAAGCCTGGCATTCTTTCTTGTTTGTCTCTTTTGACTAAACTATTAAATATATAGTCTTTCTCTAAGTCAGGGTTGTTTTCATTTCTTCGGGGGAGTGGTTTCCCAAACCTTTTTGTTTACGGCTATTGTAAATATTTTAAACTTGTTCATCTTTGCCATGGAGAAATGTCATATTTTGTCGTCATATGACATTTCATCTACTCACCACCTTGTGGTTGGTTTAAGTCTCTTAAGATTTTTATACAACTGTCAATGACACCAAGAGCAGAATGGTTTTGGTCGACAATGAATATTGGTTTACATTTTTTGAACGCAGATAGTTTTTAATATCATCTGATTTGAAAGAACTTTCACAGTCAGATGTCAGTTTTGTTGGATGGTATTTGTCAACGAATATTGTCAAAGCAGTTTTCACATCTAAATATTTTGGACCATAATGGTATGGCTTCACAGTATCTTGTGTTTTGACCGACAAATATTAGCCAGTATGGAGGTCCATCTTCTCTATACCTCGGAATGTTTTCCAAGATATCCATAAACCAAGCATTTGGTGTTGAACTAAAGATTTTTATCATGAGTGCTTTCTTGTTGCCTTAGAACATAGGGTCTTGTTTGGATTCGTCATTTTTTAACCCATAAGAAATGGGTTTATTTGGCGCATTAGCAGGAGTTGCAATCCAGATTTTTGCCCGCAGTGGGAACAATAGCAGAGGTGCATTTGGAATTGGAAGGAAGATTTGAGTACATTAGGTATACTGAAGAGAAAGCACAACCTATTATACAAACTGTACAGAAAGGTTGGGAGGTAGCACGAGATGCAGCAAATCTTATTCCAAATCCTGAAACAAGAGGAAAAGTTCAAGGATGGATGGACAATGTAGAAGGAAGCAGGAAACTACTATAACAAGCAAATGACTACTATAACCAAGCAGGACACTATTATGGACCAAGGTGAAAGATTCTTTAACAGAGGATAACCATGCACAACAAATGGGTAAACAATAACAACCTCAACCGCCTCAACGTGGGGAATGTAAAGTTTTTACTGAGATGAATGAACAATACAGCATTGAGACAAATGTTCAAGATGGATTTGTCGACTTCCAGCAGTTACACAACCACGTGTTTGTCAAGTCCCTATACTCAGGAAGTTTTAGACCGACTTAAAAAACCTAAACAACCAGTTGAAAACAAACCAAACTAAAATTTTTTACTGAGATGAAATGACCGAAGAAGTTGAAACGGTAGATTTGACACCACAAACAAAAAGTTCAGAACCATTGTCAAAACCTGTCAAAGAACTTACAGATGAAAGAGAAAAATTCAATAATAGAAAGTGCCAGGTCTGAAATACAAACCCTAACTACAAAGTCACTTTTCATAGAAATGGAACGGCTAGTATCTCAAAAAGAAACAGACTCTCACAAATAAAATATTGAAGTCTGAAGGAGCTTTCGAGACAACAGATGGAAAAGTTTACTTCACTGACCAACAGTTCATTATAGAACATCTCATTGACTTAGAGTCGAAATATTCTAAACTTTACAACAAACATAAAAAGTTGAAAGGAAAACAAAAACAAATGGATATGATATTTATGAAGATGTTGACGACACAACCATACCTGCAAGTGAGGTTAAAGTCAGAGGAACCGAAAAGTGACGAAAAACCGATAGAAGAAGGGAAGCCACAAAACTGAAGAAAAACCAAAACCAAAGGTTAGTTTCCAAACTAAACCAAGTCAACCTTCATTAGCTGGTATGGGTTGGCGTCAAAGACTTATGGCAGCAGGCGGTTACGTAAAGTAAAGAAAAAAAAACATTTTTTATTTTTATAAAAATGCCCATATAGAATGGATAGAAAATCTGCTAGAATAAAGCAGAGTTAGAAAGATATGTTGGAAAGTTTCAAAGAAGTTTAAATATAGGAAGGGAAGACCCATAAAAGTCTATGACAAATTGTCTGGTCTTCGCTATGAAATGGACTTGGAAACAGCACGCGCAATTATCCAAACAGACTAGAGAGTTAGAAAGAAGAACGTTTAATGGACATGCCTTTCATATGTTAGGGCTCAAGTTGAAGGACACGACGCTTTGCCAGGTTCTACTGGAAACATGACGAACAATTGCATCCTTTGAGAAGGAAAAAAGGAAAAGGTGAAGACAAACATGCTCCCATGGAAAGAACAAGATATGCATATGAAAAGTACCGTGAAGTTAGAAGTCAAATTACATCTGGTCGAACCTTTACAGTAAACTTTGACGAAGGAAAGAACAAAGAAGGCTTCATGGGAGTACTTGCTGCCATACAAGACGGAAATAAGAAAGGATACAATCTCAGATTGACCATAACAGATTTGGACGGTCACATTTACTATGCACATGGCAATGTCACAACAGCCGCACAACTTCTTGACGCTTTCAAGACTACAAAGAGAGAACAAAGTTTGACTCCGACTCAGACATTTTGAATGCAATTGAAGGAATTGCAAGTGTAAATTTGAATGGTACCAACTAACCCTCAAGCAGTCAGACAACATGCTGGATACTTCCCGTTCATAAATAAGTCTGACATTGACTTGACAAGGTATGGAATTTACATTCAATTGAAACAATTGTCAATGAACCTTGTATTCTTACATGTCTCAGGAACTCTGGTCTTGTTACAGAAGAGAAGATGAAGTATCTTGAGTCATGTGTGAAGACAGGTAACATTCTTAGAGGTCAATTGGCAAAAATTGCACCGTTTGGCAAATGTCAATATCCGAGTTAACATACCTACAGCTAAAGGTTCTTCAATGACGACTATGTTGTTGACTTCAAATTACATGGTTGAAGATTGTAATTGTCCACAACCACTTCATGTTGAACGAAAGTCTTACAAACCCATTGTTCGGAAAAGGCAAGTGCAACATTGTCAGAGCTGTAAACATTCTTTTCGAGAAAGGTTTGTTGAACAATTCCAGATGACAAGCTGACAGAAACTTTTGTACCAAAAGACGAAACAAACTTTTCATTGTTAGCAAGACCAAAAGTTGTTCCAGACAAAGTTCTAGCACAAAAGAAGTACACAGTTCCAAAAGGAGTTGGATTGTTCGGATACCAACCTGAACCAGAAGAACTTCCAATGAGGTTGCAAGAACTTCAAGATGCTATAAACAAACTTCCATTGAGACATCCAATTGACGTCAAATTGTATTGGAGAGCATCTGAGTTAGGTCAGAAGGTTTTATATGAAACAGGTTGCTTCGACGATGTTTATGAGATAACAGGAGAAGTTTCTCAGAAGATAAGAGACTCACTTGAATTTCCACAAACTGACCAATTGGTTGCGACAAGTTCGACTCAAACGAAAAGATATACTATGTCGACCTTAACGCTGCATACATGAGGTTCGTCCAATATATCCCGACTGGAATTCCAAACGAAGACGGTGAGTTCCAGGAAGGAACTATACAGTTGGAAAAGTCATACAACAACTGTATGATATTAGGAAAGCTTCAAACCCCAAACTTGCAATGACACTCAAATTGCTTATGAATTCGACATGGGGATATTCCATTAAGAAACCTCAAGAGATGAAGAGTAAACATTATGAGAAGGTCGACAACTTTGTTGAAAGGTTTTCTCCTTTTGTTTTGAAGTACGAATTCACTCAAGGTCAAAGTGGCTTAGTAACCACATTAAAACCTATTGTCGAACATTGGTCTTACCCTCAGTTCGCAAAGCAGTCCTTGACAACTACAAATTCTTCTCCGAAGTCAAATCCAAAGTGAAGGTTTACTATGAGAACATTGACGCACTCATGACGAACGAAGAAGGATACAACAACTCATTGAAATGGGCATGGTCGTGAAAAGATGGGCTGTTTTAAGCTAGATAAGGTATTTTCTGAAGTTCATGTCCTCTCCAAGCGTAAGTACTGGGGCGATACTTGAAGACGCACAAAGAATAAAACATTGCATGAAATAAAAAATTTTTATTTGAAATGTACGCTGAGTTTGTTGGAGAAGACCGTTGGGAAACTTGTTTGTTAGATGAGAAATATGAAATGGCATACCATTTTAAAACAATATATTTTCATATATTAAATGCTTCAGGTTGAAAAACAAAGAAAAAAGTAGCAGATACAAAAACCGTTAGACTATATCTTTACAAATGCTGGTAGGACTATTTCAGATGAAGAAATTTCATCCGACATACAGGTTTGATTATCCAATTCGTTGGCTTCAAAGTCCTTCAGATGCAAAGGCAATAGGATTTAGAAAAGTTTTGTTTTCAAAAAGATAACGCATTTATGTTCGCAGTATATTTTCATGGGCAGTATAAAGGTTCTGATGGTCTAATAGACAAATTTGACGAAATGAGAATCTTTACAGTTCGTTCAGACGAAAGTCTTGAGAAAACTCTAAATGACTTTCAACTCAAATGAACAAATATTATTGGGAATTTCAAGAAAAATACGACTCTTTACTAAATGGAACATACTATCTGAAACTAGAATATGACAAGATGAACTCCACCGTTTCATTTCAAAAGATTGAAATTAACCCTCCAAGAGATACAGAGTTTTTTATTGGAAAGTAGACAAACGTTCTTGGGCACAATTTCTTCGGTTACTAAACCAGAACGAACATTACCACCAGATGGTCCATTTAAATTTATACTTCCACAGCAGATTTGACAGTTTATAGAAACGTGTTTGACCCTCAAAATGTTATGTGTCATGCAAGTTTCAGTTCAAGCAACAATAGTTTTCTATGTATTGGTAAGGACTTTTATGACTTTGCTTCTAAATTCTACGAACCACCTAGTAACAGTTTCTCTGACTTTCAAGTTTGGTTCACAACAAATGGTGTGCAACATATTGTTCCATTGTACTACGACTTTTATCTCGAATTGTCTTTCATATATAACTACGGAGAAGTGCTGAAAAAGTATTGAAAAAAGAGGTGGAGCCAAAAATGGCTCGACCTCAAAAAAGCATTTTGAAGAATATACCACCCGCGGAATTCCGCGGGTTGCTTTTTATACAATGTTAATGCAGGAATTCCCGATGAATCAAACAGGTTAGAGGAATGTATGTAGACCCAAGACTCGTAAACTATATTGCAATGTGGGCTTCTCCAAAATATTGTATAGCAGTTGGAAAAATTATGGACTCCATAGACAAGAAAGTTCATGAGAAGTTAGATGAAGAAGAACTTGAAGATACAGTAGAGAATGCAAAACCTTTGTTTGAAGAAGAAGTTAGAAAAATGCATGAAAAACAAATAGAACATGAACGTGAGATATGTTCTGGTTATAGAGACTCTCCATACGAACTAGACCAATGGAACAGAAGATTTAAAGAGAGAATTTAGAGAATATGAACTCGCTAAAATTTCATTAGAAGCTGCAGAAAAGAAGTTAAAAGTTTGGGGTCGTTTTGTACAAAAATATTGTGAGTAAATGAACCATTTTATTTCGACAAAAATATATTTTAGGGTAGAAGGTTAGATATAACCTGTCTTCTACCCTCTTTTCTACCCTCATGAATTTTCATGAATTTCATCGTAAATGCTTGTTTTGAGGTCGAGCCACTTTTGGCTCCACCGTATTCTTTCAACCAAAACTCATGAATTCGGCAAAAATATATTTTAGGGTAGAAGGTTAGATATAACCTCTTTTCTAACCTCTTTTCTACCCTCTTGAATTTGTCATGAGTTTTCCCGAAATAAAAAATAAAGTTGGTTTTTTTAAAAAAATATTTTTTTATTTTTATTGTAAGAACATGTTAGCAACAACAGCACCAAAACTCGTTAGTCATGAACCCAACTTCAATGTTAGTAGAAATGAAAAGCTTCATTCCTTCTTCATATACTTTTGAAACAGAAATCCAGAAGATAAAGCAGGAACTTTTAACAAGTACTTTGGACTGTTGTGCGAAAGATGAACAAAATGAAGAATATCTTTAGAAATGCAGGATATTATTGACCATCTACCTAAACTTCCTGAAATACAACAACAAAAGCTTACTATTCCAGAATTCGATGAAATAGAAGTCAAAGCAACTGACTCAGTAGAAATAAAGAAGTTCATACGAAAGGTTAACTATGAGTTTCTTGGATTTCATTGCAACCACAAAGTCATGGACAAAGATTGCGATATGGTATATAAGAACATCTCTGACATATACAAATCTGGGGAGTTTAAGACCTACGACAACTTTGTTCGTTAGTTGCTGAATGTGTATGGCAGATAAGAGATAAAGATAGAAGAGGTAAGATATGGAACGAACAGATAAAACCAGCAACTTTTGAGTTAAAGAAAACCATTGACGCCTTAGTCATACTAGCAGGTAAGGTTTCAGAATATAACGCAAAAATGAACCCACAATGTTCTAAATGTAAGGCAGCAATTAGGAAATATAACTACTCCGTCAAAGAGATAGAACGTATGAGAAACGACTATGCTGACTTAAAGAGGGAGGCAGAGAAACCAGCAGAAGATAAAATGGACATGTTGACATTTCTAAACAAAAACTATCCAACAGCAGAAGATTTCCTTCTATCTGATGTCAAGAAGAAATATAAAGAAACATTCGGCATAGTTAAAACATTCGATGTACTGACAGAAGAAATAGAAGCTACGAAATTGTTTAGAATTTCACGAATTCACAATGTTTACCATGTAAAACGCTTATAAAATAACTGGGGTAGAAAAGAGGGTAGAAAGGAGGTTAGATATACCCTTCTACCCTAAAATATATTTTTATTGAAAAATGACCAAATTTCATGAATTTCCTTAAGATAGAAAAAATAAAATTAACGCTAGTTTTTTATAAAATATTTTTTTTATTTTGTATGTAAGAACAGAAATGTTAAACATTGAGTTTGAAACAGTTAAAAAGATAGACAATGAGACCAAAGTGGTTAGAATAGGTGATTTAAACGTAAGATACTCAAAGAAATACAAGAAATATTCTTTGTCAGACATTTTAACACTATCTGAAGGAAAGAAAGCACACGACTGGGTTAAAAATGCTTCTACTCAGAAAATTTTGACAAGAAATCCTGAGCTTATGATATCGGTAAGATTCTATGGAACAAGAGCATATCTCATCGACAAAAGTCTTATACCAGTAGTTTTGTTCTGGATTGACCCAGTTGTTGGATATAACTTCATAACATATGGTTCGTTCGACTCAGAACGTTGCAGTGAAGGCTTACTTTACATCGTTCAAACCGAAGGACTTCAATACAAAGAGATATAAGATAGGAAGAAACATATAATATAACTCAAAGATATGACAATACAGTCAATAGAGTTAAGGTTGTGTTCGTTAACGATATGAGAGCTGCTGAAACAGAACTACTTGAAAAGTTTGAGAAAATGTATGGTGCTCCCATAAAAGGTAAAGAAACGTTTGAAGTAGATGAGATAGATAAAGCTATAAAATTATTTGACGAAGTTGCTGAAAAATACATGTAAAGCGTTTATTTTACGCTTGACTTCAGATGGCTCAGGTAGTTCCTAACTAGCTCATTTATCTCTATAAGGTAGATTGCCTCATCTGCTGGGTCTATGTCGGTCATTGTTTCAAGACGAGTCTTTTACTTTTTCAAGACAAGTCTTTTACTTTTTCAAGACGAGTCTTTTACTTTTTCAAGACAAGTCTTTACTTTTTCAAGACAAGTCTTTTACTTTTTCAAGACAAGTCTTTTACTTTTTCAAGACAAGTCTTTTACTTTTTCAAGACAAGTCTTTTACTTTTTCAAGACAAGTCTTTTACTTTTTCAAGACAAGTCTTTTACTTTTTCAAGACAAGTCTTTTACTTTTTCAAGAAATTTTTTGGTGTAAAGTTCTCAAATTTGAGAACAGTGGTCTTGATTTCAGACGATACCCGTACTTTTTCAAGACAAGTCTTTTACTTTTTCAAGACAAGTCTTTTACTTTTTCAAGACAAGTCTTTTACTTTTTCAAGACGAGTCTTTTACTTTTTCAAGACAAGTCTTTTACTTTTTCAAGACAAGTCTTTTACTTTTTCAAGACAATGTCCGACGTCAGTCAGTAAATTTTATCGTCCAACCTTACAAATGTAAACTTATATCGTTCTATTTTCTTCACTAGGGTCTAACACCAAAGTAACCTATGTACATGAAATTTCACTGCATAAAAGGAAAAAACCTGCGCGAATCGGGATTTGAACCGAGGTCTTCGACGCCTGTAGCGAGGTAGCCCATACCACTGAGCTATGAGCCGCTTGCATATTTTTAAGTAAAATATAGTATATTTGTCATATAGTGAAGGATGACCAAACTTAAAAAAAATAACGCTAGTTTTTTATAAAATATTTTTTTATCCGGAATGTAAAGACAGATATGTCAACAACAGAGAACACAACAACAGTTATAGTCCATGAAGCCATAGATGAAGAATACGAGTACATACAGTATAACAAACAGTTACGTCTCATTCGTTCGGTCAAAGATGACATGTACCAAATGCAAAGTATTTTCAATGCTCTTCGTTCTACAAAGCAAGCACATCATTGGTTTGAAAACCAACAGACAAAAGAACTTTTAGAAGAATTTCCTCATATGTTTGCGACCCGCGGAAAACCGCGGGTCGAGATTCCGTACGAAAATCGTCAAAATTTGCCAAATGGTTTGAGAGGTTGGTATGTACATAGACTTCTTGTAAATGCTGTTGCAATGTGGGCTTCGCCTCGTTACGCTTGTTATATTTTCATGATGTTAGATGAAATTCATAGACAAGAACGTGAAGAGATGGAAAAGAAACTTCAAGCAAAAAATGAAGTCATTGAAGCAAAAGACAAAAACATACAGAAAAGAATACCACGTTCGGTACCAAAAGGAAAGGAAAAGAACTATAAGTATATGATTTATACTGAAGAGATGGAAAATGAAGAAGACAGAGATATGGTTATGTTGCATTTAGTCAGAAGAAACAACAAAAGCTTTTACGACCTTGCTAAGATTTACAAATCTGACAGAAATTGGTTCTATCGCGAAAACTTACCGATTTCAATGACACCAAATGAAGATGTGAAACAAATAGTTCAAGATACGTTACCTCAAACACACTATGATATTAAAGGTTGTACAATACTTACCTTCAAAGAAGACTTACCGCTACTGAAAGAAAAAATAACAGAGTATTTTGACAACTTCAAACAAGCAGAGTAAATGAACCATTTATTTTTGGTCTTGACTTCAGATGGCTCAGGTAGCTCTATAAGGTAAATTGTCTTGTCAAATCCTTCCGACAGGAAGAACTCTTGCATCCGACAGAAAAAGTTTTTCCCGACAACAGGAAGAACTCTTGCATCCGACAGGAAGAACTCTTGCATCCGACAGAAAAAGTTTTTCCCGACAACTGGAAGAACTCTTCCATCAGACAGGAAAATATTTTCTTGACAACTGGAAAAATTTTTCCAGTTGTTCGTCCGTAAACCATTCAAATTTTCGAAAATTGAGAACTTTTTGGTCGAACTTCAGAAAAAGTTTTTCCATCCGACAGAAAAATATTTTCCCGACAACTGGAAGAACTCTTGCATCCGACAGGAAGAACTCTTCCCGACAACAGGAAGAACTCTTCCATCCGACAGGAAGAACTCTTCCATCCGACAGACTTACTAAGACTAAACACTTAGATTTTTCAAGCTTGACTTTTTACAATTTGAACTTTGTTCGCGTAGATGTGAATTCTGAAAGAAGTATGAGGGTCTTGTATGACTTTGTACTTCTCCCATAGTTCATGTCTGTCAAACTTACCTGCCATGGACTCTTTCATAAGTTCCATGAAATCGTCTTCGGACAATCCGGGGAAAAGTATGATATCAGTAAGTATTCTCTTTACATCCTTACTTAAACTCTTGGCTGTCTGTACACAAATGACAACAGAGATGTTAAAGTGTCTGAGCTTCTTAAGAATTCGACACATGTCTTGTTCTCTGTTCTTTAACAAAGGATGAGAAGCAAAGTCATCTAAGATAAGAAGACATCTATGAGGGTAAGTCTTCCAATCGTAAGATTGCAATTTCTTCGAAATGTATTCTATCTCTTTCTGTTTGTTTCGGAAGTGTTTCTTCTCTAATATTCTCTGCATTTCCTCATTTGGGTCTTTGAACTTAGAATTTATATACTCATTTATAGCATTGTACTTCAAAACCCTTCTTTGGTACTTCTTTATCCAATCTAACAACTCAGTATCCTTTATACATACTAACTTAGACTTTTTTATAATATCTTTGAACGAATTTACGGTTTGATCGAATTGACCAGAAGTACTACAAATGACTACTAACTCATAGAATGGGTTCTTCTCATCTAGTTCTTGTTGTTGTGCAGCCATTTTAAGATAAGTGAAAGTCTTACCCGACCCAGGTGGTGCAATTAGACCTGTTATACCATTCTGAGCAAATAAGAACTTGTCATGTATAGGTTTTATCTGAGCATTTTCTAACTTCCTCTTGTTCTTGTTTAAAACATTCTCAAATTTCTTGTCAATGTCAGCAAACTTTTTTTCTAACATATTTTTAGAAAAATTAAAAATTTTATCTTTTAGAAAATGTCTAGCGATTTCGCTATCTATATTCGAGACAAACTTTTTGACAGCAAAACATCTGTCGACCATAAAATCTTACATAGTGTAAACAAGAAAGGTGAATTTGTTCTAAAGTTCTGTTTCTGGGAATATGACAAGAACCATAAAACATTAGGCAGAGAAGTCTTTAAGTTTGTCAATGACAGACTTGTTGACAGAGATGACGCCTCTTGGAAAGATGAAGTCCAACAAAAGTTCTTAGAATGCAAAGAAGGCACATGCGCTGTTCTTGAAGATGAAATAGAAAACAGAATAGAAGAGCTATTAAAGGACAAAGACCTTTTACAAAAATATGGTTCTGAGAAGTTTGACATAACTCCACCAGAGAAGAAGAAGAAGAGAGAAAAGAAAGAAAAGAAAGTAGAAGAAGAGAAGAAAGAACCAGAGCCAGTTCCAGAGAAGGTGAGATATGACATGTAAAAATAAAATTTTATTTTTAGAACATTTCTGGGTCAATGTCAATGTTCTCTTCCTCTTTAGGAGCAAACACTGGCTTAGACTCTAAAATCTTTTTACCCAACTTACCTTGAACTTCAACTATCTTAGACTCATAATATTCATAGTCGTCTGCTTTCTTTGGTTCATAAGGTATAACAAGTTTGTATGCTTTGCCTTCTTTAAGGTTTGAGAACCTTCTGTCAAAATTTTCTTTGACTGCTAACAAACCTTCTATGTCTAAGTCTTCAAATTTCGCACCATTTTTAGTCACAATAGCAAACTTAACGGGTTCGATGTTCCAAACTTTGCTGAATGAAGACTTTTCAAAATGGTAGAAGTAAACATTCAAATATATGAATGGGTCTAGTTCTTCTTTGACTTCTGTCATGTACTTGTTTACTGAGATGAATTTCATCATCTTTTCTATCGGATAAAAAAAATATTTTTTTAAAAAACGTTTTAAAATGGTATGCCATATAGCTTCTTGAATTTGTTAAGAAGTATTTTAACGCATTTTCCATCTGTATCTCTAGCGTTTACAAAAGCATAGTCTTCCTTAGTAAAACATACTTGTAATTTTCTATAGTTTACGCCGGTATAAAAGTAGAAAGAGTCTTGTTCTTCGCTATAGTAGTAAAACTCCAACGTATGCTTGCCATAGTCTGTAATTTCAATTGCTTCATCTTCTAGTTCGTCGACAAATTCGAATACAATATCTCTAAATTTGCTTTTGTTCTTATTGTTTTCAGAACGAGTAACCCAACGTAAATTTTCAAGTCTATTGTCATTTCTTATACGGTTTATATGGTCTACAAAAGGTAGATTGTTAGGGTTCGGTATAAAATGAGTTGCAATGACAACATGTTTAAGATAGCGTTTTCCACCAATCCTCATCCTAGCATATCCGTTATTTTGCTCCCATTCGCTTAAAACTCTTTTTGTCTTTTTGTTTCTGACTTCAAATGACTCACAACAGTGAATTTCATATTTCTCATCTAACAAACAAGTTTCCCAACGGTCTTCTCCAACAAACTCAGCGTACATTTCAAATAAAATAAAAAAATATTTTTTTATAAAATTTACTCAGAAAAATTTTTCTTTGTATATACGCCGTTCTGAACATCTAAAAGATTTTTGACATTTGCCAAGAATGTTCGTTTAGACGCTGTCATATAACCATACTCTTGGCAATATTGTTTATATTCATCGTACAATGACCTTTCATCCAAACACTCAAAGTTAGTCTCATCTATAAACAGTTCATAAACACTCTTGTTTGCTTCTAACAATGTTTGTCTTTCTTCGGTATGTGGAATTTGTCTTGGATTGAACTTAGAAATATCTAATGTCATGAAATATGAGAACAAGTGGTTGTAAAAGTCAGATGTCAAACATTCTGACAAAGCGTCAAAATATTCTGTATCTTGCATATGAGCTTCTGACGTTCTGACAACTACATATCTTCTGTCAGAACTTTCTAACTTCATCGGAACAGCATTGTTTGAAACCATAATGAAGTTTGCAACATTTTCACAAACTCTTTGGTCTTTATATTTTCTTTCAACAACTCCAACTTTGTCTGTTATAAGACTCTTCAAAGCATCTGAGTTCAAAACTTTTGTTGTATCTATACTTTGAAGTTCGTTACATACTATAAGTTTCATATTCTCTATTGAGGAGTTAAACTTGCCACAGATGTTTTCTAAGTTTGTCATATTCGGATTCGAATAACCTTCTAACAGTTTGCACAAAATATCTGTAAAGAATGTGTTCTTACCAGTTCCTTGTTTTCCAATTATAATGAGAGCAGTTTCATTTTTAGCACTTGGATGTTGTAAGATGTTTGCAAACCAACATAAGATATACTCATAAACCTTTTCGTTTCCATTGCATATAATTTCTTTGACATGGTCTAACCAAGCTTCTATAATATTTTCTTTCCATTCTACTTGTTCGTATTTATATCCAGTGAAGATAGAATAGAAGTTTGGAGATGGTGTATAGAACTTTATACCTCGAACTGAAAAATCTTCTAACTTTGACAATAAGATATCCCAAGCATCTAACATCTTCATACCAACCTGTACGACTTTTATTTTCTTAAGTTTCTGTCTACATTCTTGTTCTGAAACTATTGTTGCTCTTGGTTTGTTAAAGACAACATCCCATTCTTTCATGACATAACATTCTGGGGCAGAGTCAACATAAATGACTAAACGTTTCAAATTCTCGACTGCTTTGTTATAGTCTCTAAATGGACACATATTTCTGAATGCTTGGAAGTCATAAAAATCTGAAACATCTATTCTGTACATTTTTATAAAAATAAAAAAAATATTTTTTTTTATTCTTGACTTTGTTGTTCCATTTGTTGCATTTGTTGTTCTTGAGCTATTTGTTGTTGAAGTTGTTCTTGTAATACAATACTTTCACCAGTTGCATCTTCCAATTCGAAACTTTCTGCCGTCATTGACAAATACATAGGACATAAAAGTTTTACAGGAACAAAGTTTGCGTCAACTAATGTCAACGTTATACTTGCCAAAGTGTTTGAGTTCACTAAGGTTGAAAATTCTGCATTCGAATGAACAATAGGCAAACCAGCAGAGAAAGTGTTGTTTATACGCATGAGTATCTTTTGGTCATAGTAGTTTCTGTCGACATTCGAATAGCACTTTGAACCTAAGTTTGAAACAATATATAAAATAGGTGTACTTAATGTCAATGGAATAGACATTCCTTGTATGACACCTTTTCCTGTTATAGGAAACTGTTGGTAGTAAAAACCAGATATAAGTTTTGTATTATAGCTCATATCGTTTATACTAAACTCAGTCGGACATCCAAACATAATGAAACCTGCTCTAGTTGCAGCACATGTTACATCCGTCCTTAAAGTATTAAATAAGTCAACAAAACCTGTTGGTGGTATATCTGAGTAAGTATCTTCAAAGGAGTATTTTTTACCATTCACAACAATAAAGTCTTCTGGTGTCAAAAGAGCAAAACAGGCTTTAGTCGTCATTGTGTTTAAAGTTAGTTTACAATATCGTCCTTGAGGACTTTGTAAGTTTGTTGTTATAGAATTATATGACTCAGGGTTTTTAGTCGTAATAGTATAAACCATTGTGTCTTCTGCCATTTACTTAGCAACTAAATTTTAATGAAATGTTGTGGTCGTCAAATATTTTTATGACGTCTGGGAAACTATATTTTAAGTTCAACGTTTCACCTCCTTTCATAACGTATATCTTGTCAATGACATTATATGAAACACCACAGCAAGCAATGTCGGGTTCTATTTCTTTGATGTTTATATCGTCTGCCTCTGTCAAAAGTTTCAATAGTTCTTTCAAAACTTCATGAGGTGCAATGACATATGAGTTCACTTTTACAGGGTTGTGTTCGACCAAGTTTAACATTATACCCAAAGCTTGACAAATCTTCTCCTGAGTTTTAAGTTTGTCTTTAAGTTGTTGGTAGTCGTTTCGAATATCTGCAACAGAACTTAAGTCTCTGCTAACTTCAGGATATGTTGGTTGTTCTTTTACAGGAACAATTGCTATACCATCTTCGTCTTCGTATGGTTTCCCCACTTCAACATCTCTGTCTTTGACATTGACAACAACACTTTGACTGTTTGTTTGAGTTGGTGAATTTAACTTCACATCTGCCACCGCCATTAAACCTTTTGAAACACTTACGCTTCTATTTTCGGAAATGACATTTTACTTAGAATAAAAAGATGGACGTATTCGAGTATCTCTTCGAATTGAAGCAAAACAAGTTTACACACACAAACAATACAAAACATTGACAGAATAGTTTTTACACAAACAATGGAAAATGTTATAGAATAGCAGTCTTTGCTGAACCAAAATATTTTCATAAAGCAAAGAAAGTTGGTATAACCGAATGGTGAAAGTTCTTGACGTTGACAAAAAATATAACAACAAAACTGACCGATATTTCTAAAGGTAAGTTTATAATACAATATTATATCAAAACTGGCGTACTGTCAATATTTGACGGAGAGAAGTCAGTTCAAGAACAACTTACTGACCTGCTGCCAAAATCTGCTCGATGGAAGCTGTCGTTATACCAATCTGAGGAGCCCCAGCAGGTTTCATCGAACGAATTTTCAAAAGAGCATCTTCTGTGAAAAGTGCTATTGGTTTTGTAAACTTCTTTGCTTTCAATTCATCTGGACCGTCTCTGTCACCAGTATATTGTATTTGAACTGTACCAACAGTTGAAATACCACCCATAAAGTCTTCTGAGTCAGCAAATGGAATGCCAAGCCAAAAGTTTGAACGGTCTCCATTTGTATATTGAGTTTTTTGACCTCCTGTATGAGTCCATACTTTCACATATGGCATAATAGAACTTTGCATTTCAGGGTTTATGGTTGTTGTGAAGTTGTTGTTAAAGTTCATAGCATCTAATGTCAAGTTGTATGACCTCATATCCTCAACTGTAGAATATTCTTCTCTTGGATAATATTTGCCATCTATGTTTATATGATATTTAATACCAGGGTTGTAGAAGCAAGAATAGTCATTTATAGTTCGTCTGAACAGTACAAACATAGTATCTGCATGTTTCATTGCAGTTGTTAAAGCAATATCTGTTCTTGCACCTGGGTCAGCACTTTGGTTTCCAACTTCACCTGCAAAGTCTTTGACAGATATTTGGTGTATAGGGAACATAAGTGGAACTGCAATATATTTGGCAGCTAAAGCATTTGAAATATCTGGGTCCAACATATAGACTGCAAGTCTGCTTTCTATTCTCTTGCATTCAAATTTTTCGCATGTGAACTTAACCGGGTCCCAAGCAGTTCCAGCAGCATTGAAATAATAGTTTACTTCAGTGTTGAAGTTTGAGAAACCAAAGTCTAAGTCAACTTTGTCTTTGCAAAATTCGGCGAATGACGTTTGATTTGCTCCCTTTACGTCTGTAAGAGTGAATGGGTCTTGTGTTGGTGCAATGACTAAGTTATTTTGCTTGGAGTAAGTTCGATAGAAATTTTTCCTGCCCAGTTTGGCAAGTATCTTAAAAACCTGAAGATGAGGAAAGATGACAAAGGAACTCTAAGTTTCAATTTTACTTTGGTTACTGCTGCTGCAGTTTGTCCAGAAAGGTCAACATAAACTCCTGGAACGTTAGGGTCAAGTCTTCTTATTTTCTCAATGGTTGCATACTGGTCTGTTTGTTCTCTAGCTTGTGGTTGTACTGAGTTTCTCAAAGCGAACCATTCATAGTTTGCCCATGTTACTGTTTGAACTAAGTCAGAGTTAGAATATATCTTATATCCCATGAAAACTTCTGGAGCATATTGGTATCCGACATAGAAAATTCCATTGCAACCTTTCTTGTCAGACAACTTGGCAGAAGGTTTTATTTCAATGTCTTGTTCCACGTATAAGAAAGAGTTGTCAATAGAAATTATATGAAACCTGTCGCAAGCAATATCTACTGTTGTTGAAGAACCTTCTCCAAACTCACCTACGTTTCCATAAGAAACAGCAGTTGTATATTCGTAAGTTCCAGGAACTATTTCTGACCTTCTAATGGCATTGTCGCATTCGTTATACCATTCGGAAACATTTCCATTCATAGCATCCAAAACTGTTGGCGTTATATTCTGAGCGGCGTACATTTCATATGAGTAAAAATATAGAATAGTTGGATTTATATGTCATAATAGAACCCACGTGGACCAAGCTTTACTTTCTTCCTGACTGAGTTTTTAACTCTTCTTTTTCCTTCATTGCCCTCTGCTTGAAGTTGTTGCATCTTTGCATTATGTTCATCTAGTATGTTGCAAATTTCCCATATCCTTTTTGCCTTTTGGCTCTGGTCGCCCATCTCAGGTAACCTATATCCTAGAAAGAGTTTGTCATAGTCTGTATTTGAGTCTTCGCGTATTGTTTGCATGACTCTTTCCTGAGTTTCCGGTTCAAGCTCTTCAAACAGTGCCTGTCCATATGGAATATGCTCGTTTCCAAATATATGTTTTTGTAGCCATTCTGGTTTTCTTTCCATGTTACCAACAATATCTTTTGTGAATGGGAAAGCTTTTACCCAATCTTTCAGTCTTGCGTCGTTTATTTCTGTAGTTGGTTTTATTTTGTCAAGGAACATGTTTTTCAATACTAACATTTCATTTGGTACTGTCCATTTGAGTTTTCTTAAATATTCATCCCTTCTCAGTTCATTGTCTGCAAAGTAAGTTTTTATGACATTTTGTAAACTTTCGTTTGCAAGGTCATGTACAATAGGTTCTCTTCCTTCGCTCTCCCTAAACTTTCTTTCTAAACTCTTCACCAAATATACCATCTCTATGGTTCTGTGTAGTTCTTTGAGATAAATGTTCTAGAACGTCAGGTGTTATATTTCCATCAGCCATGTTCATTTCATACTGGTCCAAAATATCTGCATGTTTCATATCTTTCAATGGCATTAAAGCCGCGCTGAAAATACCAGCTATATCTCGTTCACATTCGCTTCCATTGCGTCTACAACTTCTTGGAATTGAGGTTGTAAGTTTATGAACCACCTATCCGGATTAGCTTTATGACCCCATCTCATTGTAGTTCCATCGTCTGCAGAAACAAAAGTAGGTTTGTTTCCATCTTGGTTAGGTTCTGAATGAACTTTAAACAATGTTTCATTTCTATATGTTTTCTTGAAATTTAACCTTTTATTTTCACCGAGTTCATCCGAAGATTGAACGTTAAATGCTCGTAAGTAAAAAGGGTTGTTGTATTTGTGTACATTTTTTTTCAGTTCTTCCATTCTATGCTGGATATTTTCATCTGATGTTGGAGTCTTTTGTATGTCGGCAAACATTTTTCGATATTCTTCTACTATGTCAGCCGAATTTTTTTTAGACTCTTGGAAATATTCCATATTCTCCGCATACTCTTGTTGAGGGTCAAGATTTTTCGGCTGTTCCAAATCTTCATCTAGTTCTGTGAAGTTAGTTTCCAAAGGAAGGACTTGTTCGTTTCCTTCAGGCTCTTCTAGCTGTTGTTGCTGAACTATTTCTTCCATGTCTGGTTGTATCTGAACTAGTTCTTCCTGTGGAGTTTCTTGTACCTCATCTGCTGGCATTTCATATATTCCGAGACCGTTTTTTAACAATTTCCCTATCTACGTCATCCGCATTCATAAGCTTTTGTTCTTTCGTTCCGTCTCCTTTTTTTACGCGTTTCATGACGAAAGTTGAATTGTCATTTAGCTCTGACATCAAATATCTCGGAGTAAATTCATCCATGTCATTTGGATGATATGCTATTAAATCATATCCCTTAGCGAGCTTGTATTTTCCAGGTTTGAGATTATATCCGTTTTGGTGCTGAGCCATAAAGCTAAATAGGTTCGGGTCAGTATTTCCATCCTTGAACTTTCTAATAGCTTCTTTATATCTGTCACTAAAGTCAACAGTATCTGGGAAACCACACTCTTCTTTAAGCATTTTTAAGAATTCTTGGTTTCCTTGTTCTCTACTTCTTTTATGTCCTTGCTCTGTTTGTGGTTGTTGTTGTGCAGGGTTTTGAACTGTTGGTTGCTGTGCTGGTTGTTGTTGGTTGTTGTGCTGGTTGTGGAGGTGGTTGTTGTGCATGCCTGTGTCTGTGTCCATGTGACGATGTAAATGTTCTAGGTAGTCCTGGTGCAGGTGCTTCTCTTGGAGGGTTTGGTGGTATATAAGTTCCACCAGCTGGCACATATGTTCCATCTGCAGCGTAATGTCCTACCTGACTTTTCGTTTTTAAGAAAGCATTTACTAGGTCTGTTTTGGTCTGTTGTAACTCTTTTTCTTGACTTTTCACAACAGTTGCTCTAACGGCGTCATAGGCACTTTGAACTGCCTGTCTCGTTGCTGCATCTGTTATTTTCGTCATATTTTGTGCTACTTCTTTTAACTCTTTGTCGAAACCTTCAGACTTCAGTTTCTTTCCAGATGAGAAATCGTTCACTTGTTTCACCTTACTATGAAGAGCTTCGAAGGCGTTCTTAAAGTCAGCATTTGTTAAAGCTTCATTTGAACTGTCTTCATCCGCTTGTATTTTTGTCCTTATTGACCCTATGAGTTGGGCTGCTTTAGCGTTGGCTTGGGCATCTAACCAGTCATTGTTAGCTTTTATATATTCTGCGCTTTTCATTGCCTTTTGCATAGCCGCGTCGTTATTTTTACTTTCTTGTGCTAAGTTTTCATACTGTACGGTTTGGTTTTGCAACTGTAAAAGTTTTTCTGCCTTTACATTTGCTTCAACTTCTTTTTTATACTCATCGCTATCCATATATGTCTTCAGGGCTTTTGTTTTATCTCTTCATCTTTCAGTATTTTATATTGAGTAGTATGGTTTTTCAAATTTATGACATCTTGTTCCATTTTTGCTACTTCTGCTGCTTTTTCTGACACTTTTTTTGCATATTCCTCTGTACTTAGTTCTTTCAGTTGTTCTTCTTTCTTCTTTTTCTCTACGTTTAACTCATTTAGTTTCTTTGTGTGTCTGTCATATTCTAGTTTCTTTTCGTTTTCACTTATTTGCTTCTGTATGTCTATGTTTGACTTTTTGACATCTGATATTTGATTTTTGAGTGAACTCAAATTCATTTGACTTTGAGGGTTATAGGCTGTTCCGTCTGCAGCTCCACCATAGCCTGCCATTTTCGCTAAAAGTGCCGCTCTTAAACCTCCACTCTGTGCACCAATAACTCGGCTTAAAAGCATAGGGTTGCTTGACATTTGTTGCAACATAGTGGGGTCATTCATAATTTGTTGTTGCAACTGTTGTTGTGGTGTCAGTTTTACTATTGGATGTTTCAATGCTCTCTTCCTCTTACGTATATTCTTACGTAGCTTACGTGGCATTTTAAGTGAAGTTAAAAAGCGGTTTTTGACAGATGTTTATATGACACTTTCTCACCTCTTGAATTTTCATGAACTTTCTTGTCAATGTTTTGTTGAGACTTTGTAAAGTTCTTCATCGTAAAGACTTTGTAAATGACCAAAAATATAATTTAGGGTAGAAGGTTATATCTAACCTCTTTTCTAACCTCTTTTCTACCCTCTTGAATTTTCATGAACTTTCTTGTCAATGTTTTGTAAAGTTCTTCATCGTAAAGACTTTGTAAAGTCTTTCTCATGAACTTTCTTGTCAATGTTTTGTTGAGACTTTGTAAAGTTCTTCATCGTAAAGACTTTGTAAATGACCAAAAATATAATTTAGGGTAGAAGGTTATATCTAACCTCTTTTCTAACCTCTTTTCTACCCTCTTGAATTTTCATGAACTTTCTTGTCAATGTTTTGTAAAGTTCTTCATCGTAAAGACTTTGTAAAGTCTTTCTCATGAACTTTCTTGTCAATGTTTTGTTGAGACTTTGTAAAGTTCTTCATCGTAAAGACTTTGTAAAGAAAGTTCATGACAAATTCAAGAGGGTAGAAAAGAGGTTAGAAAAGAGGTTAGATATACCCATCTACCCTAAATTATATTTTTGCCTGATTTACACTCATTGACGATGAAGAAGTCTTGACAAAACATTTACGAAGAAGTCTTGACAAAACATTTACGAAGAAGTCTTGACAAAACATTTACGAAGAAGTCTTGACAAATTCAAGAGGGTAGAAAAGAGGTTAGAAAAGAGGTTAGATATACCCATCTACCCTAAATTATATTTTTGGTCATTTACACTCATTACGAAGAAGTCTTGACAAAACATTTTACGAAGAAGTCTTGACAAAACATTTTACGAAGAAGTCTTGACAAAACATTTTACGAAGAAATCATGACAAATTCAAGAGGGTAGAAAAGAGGTTAGAAAAGAGGTTAGATATAACCTTCTACCCTAAATTATATTTTTGTCTGATTTTACGAAGAAGTCTTGACAAAACATGAAAACATATATAATTTGTGAAAAGCTCCTGGAAGACCCGTATATAAGAACTTCATTTATACTAAACATCTTCAGGGCTAGAAGGCACGAAGTGCCTGGAAGCCCCACTACCTTTTTTTTTTTTTTTTTTTTTTTTTTTGAAGAAAATGATTTTTTCTCGATTTTTCTAGAAATTGAATTTTTTAAAAAAGAAAAAAATCAAAACATATACATTCAAGAAAGACTATAAATGAAGATTTTTCTATTTTTTTTTCATTCTAAAACATCTTTTTTTGGATAATTTTTTTTAATAAATATGTAAGAAAGATTGAAGAAAAAGTAAATTTACTTTAAGAAAATTCGTTTTACATGATGTAAGACCCATAACAACTATAAATATTCAATTATTTAAAATAAAAAAAGAAAAACAGATTAAATGTATCTCACATCAAAATCCATTGACCTAAGGATGTTAAGTTTCTGTTTTTAAAAGTTGATATTTTTTTTTAATTTTAAGAAAATTAATAGCATGTTATTAGACAATAGGAGTGTAATGATATTGACTAAACAGAAATGAGAGAATAGAGATATAATTTTGATAAGCAATATTGCGAACAAATTCTGAAGTAAAATCGCGATCAATAATTGAAAATTACGATCATGTACTGAAAAATGACGATCGAATTGAATGAATAGAATTATATCTAAGAAAAAATAAATTGTATTTAGAAGATGAACAAAGAAAGGTGTATGCTAAAAATCATTTAACAATAAATGGAAATAAAACGAAATTGTTAAAAGAAAAAAATGAAAATTGTTAAATAATATATTATTTTTTAGTCATAAGAATAAAAATATAGTAGTTATAAAAGGAATTAGACTTCATATATCAATTCTTTTTCTCTGTAGATGTGGAACGTTTGCTTTTCGATCTCTTTCGATGAACTTGAAAATATAAGTTATTATCGCTGAGAATCCTTTCCGAAATAGGAGCTTTACGTTTAGGAGGATTGTCGGATGAATTTTGTTTTTTATTGTTTGATTTTGTTGTTATGGAAGATTTTTTCTTATTTTTTTTCAGAATTTTGCTTGCTATTAACTGAAACTTGTTTTGACGGCCCAACAATAGCATTTGTAGTAGGAAGAATTCCCAATAACGAGCGCATTTTCGATAATTGTTTTTCAATATGATCAAGAAGGTCCAGCTTATGTTCTAGATTACTAGACATTTGATTTGTAGAAGGATGGTTTTGATTTTCTGGTTCTAAATCTGTAGAGTCTGCAATATTTGAATTTTCGGAGCGAATTGGAGCATCTGAACCTTGATTTGTATCGGCTTGCTCAAAATTAGTTTGAATTGGAGTGGATGAATTAAAATCTGGATGATTTAATGTTTCATTAAATAATGCCATAATTTTTTCTCTTTTTTCATTAATAAACTTAGTGATCATTGTATCTTTATCTGTTAGATCGATCGATTTGAGTATATCTGCATCATGAACTGGAATATTTTCGAACAATGAACTCGATTCTATGGAACCATATGGAGAAATCTCGTTCTGAGCCAAAGAAAGATCACTTACGTTGTATTGTTTGATAGAAAAAATTGTTTTCTCAAGTTCTTTTTGAAAGCAGTCAAGAATATAATTTTTGTAGCTATCAGTGATAACGGTTTTTATATGGCGCTCGATCTTCTGGTTATTTTTGATGGCGTTATATTTATCTAATTGGATTTGAGATATCTTCTTAATAGCTTCATAAATGTTTGGATGTTTTAACGAAGAAAATTCTGAATGCATACTCTCGAGGCAATCATTAGTGAATATTGCAGTTGCATTATTATATTGAGATATTAAATTGTAGTGCGGCAACCAAACTTTGTTGAAATAATCAATATAATCTTTGATCGAATCAACTTTATTTTGATTAATTATATGCATTGTAAGTACAAATTCTTCATGAGACATGAATGGAGTAATAGAATATAGCTTAAATAAAGAATTTTGTAAAGTATTGAAATTTTTTGTATAAAGTGCTACAAGTTTCCTGTGTAAAGCTTGTTTGAAATGAAATAGGCATCCAATTATACGGACTTTAGGGAAAATTTGTTGAAGTGCCTCTATCATTCCCTTTTCAAAATCACAATGAATTTGAATTAGCTTTGAAAATTGAATACCCTTGACAGTAAAAATATATTCAAATGCCTTCTTATAAGATTCAAATGTGCGGTTTTTCATGAATATAAATAAAAGTGGTAGATATTGATTTGTTGAAGGTTCACAAATCATAATTGTTAGCATCTGTCCTTTTTGAAAATGTTTTGGTGTAATTTTAAAAGTTCCATCGCAAAATAAATCTGTGGCTTCTTTTGCAAATTGAATTGCCTTCTCAAAACCAAAAAACATCGTCTCACAATTTGCTTGAAAATCATGGCCAATGAAAAACTGCTCGCCATTTATTAAACAAAAATTAGCAATTTCATCGTCTGTAATTTTTTCTCCAACAGAAAATTTTCTGGACTTATTATAAACTTCCCTGACCAATGAATCTTTAATTAATGGGTTTTCATCAGTACCAACAGCAAGTTCTGTCATAAATTTTTTAATCTGCTGAAAAGTGCCGTTGTCTTCAGAAAATTTTGCCATTGCCTTATTGTATATTTCTGTCAGAGTCATTGATTTATGAAGATCATTTTTTTCATTTTGTAACTTTTTAAATTGTCTGCATTCGGGTATATGTTCCTTTTGTAAATCTTCGGAAACTGAACTGTTCTCAATTTTAACTAAATAACGTGCTTGACAAGAATGATCGATGCAACGGTAGTAACGTTCAATATTATTTGAATTAATAATATTTGTATGATCATGCGAATAAAGCATATCTTTGCGAACAATTGTATCAGGATATTTTCCAGTAACTGCGGGAATATTTTTAACTGCAATATAACTAAAATATCTTCTGACAGCTTTAGATTCATTTTCGGCGTATTTAATATTAAAATATTGAAGAACTTGTTTGATTATATTCGTTTTTTCATCTCTCGATGTTGATTTTTGGTATTTATCAGATTGTTCCCTGATAAATATTTTATTTTCGTCTGTAAAGTTTGCTCTTTTTTGATTAAATATAGATGATTTTCCCATTAAAAAATGAAATGATGCAAAATTTACGAAAACCGTTCGAAAATTGAATCAAAAATGAAAAGTAATACTTAAATGAGGAATTCTTTGAGATATTGGTCTTAGATTGAATGTAGCGTCATTCTTATATAGAATATATATTCATATCATCGGAAATATGATAAAAAGCATATAATAAATGTCAAAAAAGTGAACAAATAAGCAAAGATATTTTTTAAAAAACAATGAAAAGTAATACTTAAATGAGGAATTCTTTGAGATATTGGTCTTAGATTGAATGTAGCGTCACAAATTTCACAAATATAATTTACTATACAATTTTATTCATTTTTTTAAAATGGCTGACGACAGTCTGTATCAACTAACTCAACTAGTCAAGCATAATGATTATTCTTCGGATTCATTAAATCAACTTTATCAATGCATAAGTACAATGACAGAAAGATCAATTGGATGCTTGAATTGGGATAAATTTTTCAAAAAAATCACAGTGACTGATGAAGTTCTTTTACATTTTTTAGCATCCGTTTTAAACATTGAAAAGATATCAGAATGTTTCAAGGATTCTATTTTTTATCACAATATTAATCTTGAAAAATTCAGTAATTTAACTGAAACAGAACAACAAACAATTTTAAATTCCTACAAAGCGGATAAATTTACATATTACATAATGTGCTCACAAATTGTAAAATCAAACTGGAACAATTTATCCCAAACTTTAGTTAATATTGCAAATCAATATTTGCCATTTTTAGATGAAGAAAAGCAAATATATATATTTACTGAAATAACTGGCAATTATCAAAATTTTGAAATGAGAGAGGGTCAAAGTTGCTATTTGTCACTTTTCCACAAGAATATAATGGGGAACAAGTTATCATATAGTTGATCTCACTCACTGAGGTGAGAGATGCATGTAGTGTAATGGGATAAACAGTGGCATTGCTGCTCTAAGTCCTAGGTTTGAGATTCATTGGCTTCATTTTTCTCTTTTTTATTGACGTAAACTATTCAATTTTTGTGTTCTCCATTCAAATTTCAGAATTTTTTTTGCAGATTTCACGCTACATTCGAAGTTACCTTTTGTAACAACCACCACCGCCTACGAAAGACGAAAGTGTGTCACGATTTCACCCGGAAATCCGACGGTTGTTTAAGAGTAAGCACTTTTGGCACCTACTCATTTTGAAATTTCAGTTGCAAACTTGTTACTTTTTTATGAAAACAATGAAGAAAAATTAAGCAACTGTTTTAATTTAACATTGTTCCAGCAAATTTATTCCAAAAATGGAATCGAGCAAATGATATTTTTTGCTGCAAATACAATTTGTTGCAATAACACTTCTATCAATTTTTACAATCTCCTTGAAATTGAAGAAATGAATCCATTTGATTTTTTTTATTTCTCAATTCAATATAAAGAGATATTAAATTGCGATGATTTTCCAAAAGTTACAGAAGTAATCACAGGTTTAATCTCAGCTTCAAATATTAATGCTATTATGCGAATTTACCAAAAAATTTTGGATAAAATTACATTTTATAAATGTAATTATTGCCATATTACCTCAATATGGAATTTTATCACAAATGCAGCAATAATTCTTCCTGATGAAGATTTATTAATCAAATTATTAAAAGTCATAGAAAAAACAGAAAAAGCAACAGATGAATTATTCGAACCGGAGAATGATTTGGGTTTCTATGAATATTTAAATTCGATTTTCTCAGATATTACATCTGCGAGAAATAAGCAATTTCTCTTGGAATTTCTAAATACCCATGAAGATGACTTCACTTATGATCAAACATTGTGAGGTCATTTTTGATCAACAAATTAATTGAAATTCCGATCAAAAAAAAATTCACAAATTGGATCAAAAAAATCGAATCTCAAGTTAAAAATAAAAAATTTCTACATTTTTATCAAATTTAGATTTTTTTTTCAAATCATGCGAATTGATTGAATAATTGCATATTTTATCCCATGCATCTAGAAGTATGTGTAATATTTTTGCTTTCATCAAGAAATTGTCGAATTTGATCTTAATTTTTTTTGAAAAATATACTTTTAGAAAAAGAAATAGTGATTGAATAGCTGCCCATGCTGTAAAAGGGTTATTTTTACAAGTAAAAAAATTGTTATTTTTCGAGCAAGTCGAGGCTTTTTTACCATCTTATTTTTGAAAAATTTACGAAAAATTATATCTGAAAAAACGCTTCATTTTGATATCTTACAATGATAAAATACCAATGTTGCTGGGATATAATAGCTACACCTGGACATCTACTACATTAATGCGTATGACAGGTAAAGTTGATTTCAAAAGTATAGCCTGGAAAGATTACAATAAATCAACGATAATTCAAAAAAATTTCTTATAAGTTAACATAATAAAAATTTAATTTTTATATTGCTTGTATTATACTTAAGTATATAATATATTTAAATCTTAGAATGAAAATTCGGGACGCCCTAGCTATTCAATTTTCCCTTAGGACGCCCATAAACCTCTCAAAAATGTGATGTAAATATCACAATTTTGAGAAATTTACACTAGGACGCCTTAGGACGCCAACCCCCTTTTTTACGAGTAGGTGACAAAAGTGCATACTCTTAAACAACCGTCGGATTTCCGGGTGAAATCGTGACACACTTTCGTCTTTCGTAGGCAGTGGTGGTTGTTACAAAAGGTAACTTCGAATGTAGCGTGAAATCTGCAAAAAAAATTCTGAAATTTGAATGGAGAACACAAAAATTGAATAGTTTACGTCAATAAAAAAGAGAAAAATGAAGCCAATGAATCTCAAACCTAGGACTTAGAGCAGCAATGCCACTGTTTATCCCATGACACTACATGCATCTCTCACCTCAGTGAATGAGATCAACTATATGATAACTTTTTCCCCATTATATTCTTGTGGAAAAGTGACAAATAGCAACTTTGACCCTCTCTCCCTTTTTTACCGCCTAATTTGACTTGGATGTGAATTAATCTTTTGACACCTATTAGGAAATTTATCGTTTGATTTATTTAAATAACATAAGGTCTCACTAAATTAAATAAGGAATGAATTTTTGAAATCTCCTTCAAACTTTTATACAATAATTTTATAACGAACATTATTTGAATAACAAAATAAATATCTAGTAATTTTGAAAAGATTTTTTTATCAAAAGTTGTCTCAAAATTGAAAGCAATAAAAATACAATAAAGAGTTCAATAATATATTATATCAAAAATATGTCGAAAATCCTTAATTTATTTTCAATATGATTTTATTACATTCAATTTTGAATAATAAAAAGTAAGATTTCTTTGAATTTTTGACTCTTAATATCATTTATCTATCAGTTTGAATATTAATTCTATAATATGTAACCATATATTAATTTATAAACGTTACTAACTCTTCTTTTCATATCAAAAACAAATAATATGTTTAATTACCTTCATTATGAATCCAAATACATGTATTTCTAAGTCTATCATAATATATATCTAACGTCTATCATCAAATCCTATTTTGATCTATTAATCATTTAATAATTTAATTTCATTTGCAAAATATCCGATATCTGACTATATTTACTGAACAATAATCATCAATAACACAATATAACGCATATATAATAATAAAAATATGTGTATTCGATATATTCATTCTAATTCAAATTAGCATCTTGATCAAAACTCAATTATAGTCATTACCATTTTATATATATATTACTCTAATTATATCTAATTTAATTGTTATAGTAAACATTAATATATTGCTAAATGCTTAATATTGATTTTTATATAACTTTAATAGTATGCCCATTGCATAATATGATCATCACAAGAATGAGTTCTGATCATATGTGCAATCCCACATTATATAGACAAATCACATAAAAAAAGATGAAAAAGTGATAATAAATTGAAAGGTCGTATTAAAAAAAAGTCACTTTTTAATATAGACTCTTTAAAGTCTTTTTACAATTCCCCATTACAATAAACATAAATACTTTCTCTCTATTTGTAGATTCTCAAATTCTTCATACTACTACATATAAAAAGAATAAAGAAATAACAATAGTTCTAATTTCACATGGAGCAAATATCAACGAAAAAGACAAATATGGAAATATTACTCTTCATTATGCATCAGTTTGTAATAGTAAAGAAAGGGATGAACTTCTTACTTCGTTAGGCTCAAATATCAATGAAAAAGATATACATGAAAAAAAAACAGTTCTTCATGTCGCAGCATTGAATAATAGGAAAGAAGTAGCTAAACTTCTTATTTTCAATTGTCCAAACGTCAACGAAAAAAATAAATATGGAAAGACGGCACTTCATTATGCAACAAGTAATAAAAGTAAGTAAACAGTTGAACTTCTTATTACACAAGGTGAAAATATCAACGAAAAAGATATACATGAAAAGCAGTTCTTCATTATGTAACATTGCAAAAATAGAAAAGAAATAGTTAAGCTCCTTATTCCATATGATGCAAACATCAACGAAAAAGATAAAAATGCAACAATTGCTCTCGATATGGCAGCTGATAATAATAAAGAAACAGATGAACTTCTTATTTCATATAGCGCATAATTTAATGTCCCTGTATCAGATACTTCTCTTTCTTTTTATATTACTTCGAAGATATAATTCGAAAATTCGGATTTCATATGATGCAAAAAGCACTGAAATAATATATAAATGGAATAACCTCTCTCCATGAAGCAGTAGTTTAAAATATATATGAAATAAGCAAATTTCTCTATATGACATAGTCCAAATGTCAATAGCATATCAAACAGAATTCAATTAAGATTTGACTTCGTTAAAAACTAAATGACAATGAAAAAGATAAATATAGAAATAGGCAAATTACTTATTTCACATTGTTCAAATGTCAATGAAAAAGAAAAATATAGAAATAGGCAAATTTCTTATTTCACATTGTTCAAATGTCAATGAAAAAGAAAAATATAGAAATAGGCAAATTTCTTATTTCACATTGTTCAAATGTCAATGAAAAAGAAAAATATAGAAATAGGCAAATTTCTTATTTCACATTGTTCAAATGTCAATAGCATATCAAACAGAATTCAATTAAGATTTGACTTTGTTAAAAACCAAATGATTTTGATAACTTTTTGATATACGTGAAATTTATAAATAATAAAATAAAAACTAATTTTGTTACTTAAGAATCGATTCTTTCAAAGAATCTTGGTATCTCATGGTCGTAAACCATGAAGAACTCAGGTGGAAGTGTCTTTTCAACTTTGACGTCGTCTTTCGAAATTTCTGTTCCATCAATTCTTATTTTCGTGTGTAGGAACAGTGTTTGGGCATCATTCAATGTTGGCTTTGCTATTTGCCTGCTGTCCTTTGACTTAATAATCTCATTATGGTGGTCAATCTGATCCTGGTACGGCAGGAACCTAGATTTATTGGAGTCATTGAGTAAATTCATTGTTATTAAGTCTCCTTCGAGAACCATTGGCAAAAATACGCTTGAATGGTTCAAATTTACAGTTCCGCTGAATCTTTGGTTCGCAGGCAGGATTTGGAGTATTGGGCTGAGGGCCTCTGCGATATTCTTCGAATGAGGCTTCATTACTGGCAAAGTATTCTGGGAATTATCTCCGTTGTATCCTGGATTGTATTTAGCGACCACGAATAGGAAGTCCATGGCCCTGAGAGTTCCCTTGTCCAATGCACGAAGAACTAAGTGCTCAAACGTAGAAACTAATTTAGATCTCATATTTTCTTCGGCTGTGACTAAAATGGACTGAGACATGGCGAATATAGCTGTATAAATTGACTCATTGTCGCTTCCGGCCATGACCGTCCAATTTGGAACAACTTTTTCGAGGATATCGATATCTCCGTGGTTTATTTCGAGAGAAATCGCTTCCAAGAACTCTTCTGGACTTGAATTATCAGGATCACTGAAGTATTCGTTGAAAATATAGGCAATGTTCGTTCCTTGGAAGGAATTTGACAAAACTTGGCCGGCGTCCAAAGCCAAGTTGATCAAATCGTCAGGAATACCACTGGAATATGGTTCGAAGCAGTGGTATGCGCAGAAAGATCCGTAAATAATTGGCAAAATGTTCAAAAGAGTTTCCATCCTTAATTTGTGTTCGCTCTGTGGTATAATTGAGATGTATGTGCTCAAGAACTGGAAGGTTTGGATTGTTGCCATTGGTAAATTGAAGAGATGGCATAATCCACTCAAATTCTCTCTCAAATCGAACTGAGAACCGAAGAAAGATGGGGTTCTAGCAAATTCTGTGAGAATCCTAATGGAAGATGTGGCTGAAATTGGATCTCTCTGCCAATTATAAATAAATGGAGTTGCAAACTGCGCAATATAGAAAGATGACTGGAGCGGATATCCATCTTTGCCTCTAAGGTTTGTGCAGACGACCTTGTAGAAGTAATCCAAGACCTTTGAAGAGTAATTTGAAACACTTTGGAACATTTCTGGGGAAATCTTAGCTTTTAGAACTGTAACCAAGGATCTCATGAAGATAGAAACATGTGGATCATCACTTCCAGCTAATTCTGTGAGGATTACAACAGATTTCGAAGCCAATTCCAAATCTCCGCAGGCAGAAGCCCAATTTAATGCAACTCTCTGCCACGAAGATGCAACAGGAGGCAAGAACTGCTTGATTGCCGAATACAAATTCGAAACAAGTTGTCTTATATCAGTAAATTTGGAAGAGCCACTGTTATAAGACACTTTTGTGTTCTTGTTGTATCCATCCTCTGGGTTCTTGATGAATTTAAGTGAAATTTGCTCCATAATATTTGAGATGATGTCGAAATCCGGATTATCTGGCTTATCTATGTACATAAGGCAGTAGTGGATCAAGGAATGGATGACAGTCATTACATGGGAGATGTCAATTAATATCAATTCCTCTAAAATTCTGAGAGATAATCTGACATGATTCGTTGGATTGGATTTGACAGGATTTGAGTTGGAGTTCTCGTTATCCTTGTCATCACTGGACTCATCTGCTGAGTATATGATAGTATTGAAGAACCAGGACTGGAAATTCAGTGGTTGAATCGTTCTGTAGATGTAATCAACGGGTTGTGATAGGTTTAGATGGACTAATATCTCACAAGCAGCATTGTTTCTTGTCTTGTTTGTGAAAGAGAACAATGTGTCAGCTAAATAAGTTCGATTTTCAGGAATTAACATGCCGAATGAGACAAAGATATCACAGTACATTGGAACTAGTGATGAATCAAGTTGTTTGTGGATGTTCAAGATCCTCTTCAAGAAGTTTAAGCCGCATTCTTGTAATTTGATGTGTTTTGCAATTTGATCGAAAATAGTAAGGAGAGAAATCATGTCATATGATTCCTTTGTATGCTCAATCTGCTCTAATAACACATCAGAAACTGGATTTACTAAGAATGGTAATTTTGAGAAGATTTTTTCACAAATTTGTGATAAACCGTCGGGTTTGAGAATGCCACTCCTGGAAACATATACAGCAGTATTCTCTAAGAGGTGGGTATTCAAGAGTGCGATGCTTTCCATGTTATCAGGCTGTGCCATTGCCGAATAAATTGGAAGCAATCTTTGCAAAACTCTGTAACTTAATAATCTTTCTTTGTAATCAAACGATGTAAGCTTGAGTAATGCTAATACTGTCAATCTTCCTTGATCATTGTAGGCTCTAGTGTTTTGTTCTTGGTCGATTTCAATATTGATATCATTATTTGGCGAAGGAGCGTAAGGATCCTTATCAATTTCATCTACATACAACGCGAATAACGCTGTTGCGTATCGATTCGTCTTCGATCCGCTTGACAGAGCTCCACGAACAAATCTATCGTAAATTGCAGGATTTAAGCGAAGAGCCATCACGAGATCCTCATCAGGAGAGTTTACGAAGATCCATTCTCTGTTGTTCTCTGTGAATTTCTCTTCACTTATGAACAGATTTGGTGTTCCAGCCAATAATGACATTGTTTCTCTGCAAGTTTCCTGTAATGTTGTGTCTGAGACGCGTGTCTTGATAGATTCGATGTAATCGTATACAATTATTCTCTCATTATAAGACCATTCGTGAGAAAGGTTCAATAATTTCGGAATTCGTAATGAAATTGCATGAACTGTTGTTTTCTCTGGTCTCATTGCTCTGCAAAGTGCTGCAGCAAGCTTGAGGAATCTAGAAACAAGCTCTTTGATCTCTGGATTTGTTGAAATTTGTGGGATTTGGTCTTTTGTAACGATTGTCGTCATCAAAGACAAAGCGGAGTTTGATGCTTGGAACGCTGATCGTCCTGCCAACAGAATTGTCTGGAAATCAGGTGAATGCGCGATACTTAATAAACAATCGAAAATTGTCAATGGAACAGCATATGAAGTTGTCTTCTTATCAGGCTGCATGACAGGCATCTGCATGAATGCGACCATCAGCTGCATCATTTGTGCAACAGCTGCAGGAGATGCGTTCGAAATGAAGGATTGAAGGAAAGCCTGCGACCATTCGCTCTTTCCGGTAGAACGTAAAGTGATCAGTTCCTGTGTATTCTTACGTAAGAAGTCAGATTTCCATGGCGTAGAGACGGATTCTGCGGAAAGTGGGACTAAACCACGGTATTCAGTGATGTATGTGCCACGCTTGAGGTATAGATAGGAATCATGGAGGACATTGATACGTTCTGAGGTCAGTAACTGTAGTCTGAAGAAGATTGAAAGTAAAATCGAATAATTAAAGCGGTGAACCTTATTATCGTCATTTACCATTTGAAGCTCTGATAGAGGATTAGCTTCTATGATAACTTCAATGATGCTTTTGTACTTTTCTTGAGCGGCAATAATCATAACTTCAGAAAAGTAAAGAGCCGCAAGCTGTGCGCAACAGCACGTGCACATATCTTCGAACTGTACAACAGGGAAGTCCTTACGGCCAAGTATTGTCTGTAATCTGCTGGCAATTGTATCTTGGTAAGTAAGAATTTCACTGTAGATAGTGATGTCGTTGTTGTTCTGCTCGCAAATTTCTTGGAATCTGGTCCAAATCAGGTAAACTAAATGGCGGTTTTCGATATATGGAGTTGTCAATTGCATTAAAAGCATCGCTTGGATGTTATTCAGCCACCACTGTGTCCACTGTTTATTCTGGAATGAAGGAGTGAACGGTAAACTCAAAAATTGGTGCAACAAAGCCAATAATGTGAAAGAACATGGTTTGTAGACCATTGTTTTGAGGTATTTGATGAGTATTTCATGGGCTCCGTTACGAGATGCTGCATTTGTGATAAACAAAAACTGGATCGCGTAAGTTGCGAAATAAGAAATAATCGCACTGGAGCCAATACTGCATTTAATCAAATGATCGAGCAGGGACATTGGATTTGATGTCAAGTCCGATGGAGTGGCGATCTGTGTGAGCAGACAAATCAAGTGGATGATGACTTTTTCCTGATCACTTGAAGAATGTCCGATATTTGACTGTATTTTCAGCTTTTCGCGTGGTTTGCTGAGTGGAAATATTTGTTTGTAGAACTTCTGAATCTTTTCTTCGCTTTTTCCGAGCAAATAAATCATTTTATCTGTATCAGTGGCTGATTTTGGATGGAAATCAGGAATAAGTGTCGGTGGGCACTCATAGATTGACAATGATCGGAGAGGATAGGCCGTATTCGATTGATCCGGTATACTTTGGGATAATAAATTTAATAATGGATTTTTAATGACAGATAATGTCTCTCTGAGCCTCTGTTTCGAGTCCTCGGCCGATTTGATGGCTTCCTGGAAGTTCTCGTTCTGGTTGAGCATCTGATTAAAAGTTGATAAAACTGGCAAAAGGGCAGGAATGACATGTGAGTCCTTTCCGATAGAATTAATGTATGTAGGGATGATATCGCAAATGGTATGAAGTGATCTTGCGCATAAATTGAGCAAAATCTGGGTAATAATCGGATATACTTGTTCAACATTGATAAATTCAGGAATATACTTCTCAAAGAACTTGGAAAGTTTCTTAGGATCAGCTGTAGGTTGCCAGATTCTCGCTGTTTCCGATTCTAGCGAGTAAAAACCGTTGTTTTCTCCAAATTGCCAAAAAGTTGTTGCTTCATGGATATGTCCGTCTTGTAGAGAGTAAAGAAGACAGTAGAGTTTTGTTCTCCAGCCGAGTTTGGGGTCATCGAAGATCTCTTTGACGCTGCTGATGAGATTTTCGACTTTATCTGCTGATCCTTTCGTTTTTATGTCGAGAAGAATGGATATTTCTGTAGCGTATGGCTTATTAGTCTTTTTCATGGCGGATTTTACCATTTCTGCTAGCGCTTTTTGATTTGTATTTGTTAATGGACAATCATTTTCGATTTGATGGACAACGTGGCGCAGGGCCTTCCAGAACTCGCGAAATTTGTAGTGTGAGTCTAAACTGACGTAATAACCAATCAGATCGTTTATCTTCTTTCCTGGACGAAGATATTGGAAAAGTGTAAAAATAACGACAGTATCGTTCTTCTTCACCTTCATTGCTGTCTGAAACGCACTAATACACTGTTGGTATGATTCAATTGAAAGGATTCCAAGAATTACGGAATATTGTTTGATTATTTTGATTAAAAAGCCGTGCAAGAGCTCTTCGAATGGTTTTGGTGACTGAATGGAGTATGTAGTGAATGTTAGTATATTAGAAAGAAGTGCAGCACCTTTATAACTCTTTGTAAATGTGAGTAATTGAGCAACAGTGTCTGCAACGTAAGCAGCCGCCATTAACTGTGTAAATTCTTTCACATAAATAGGATCTTTTGGATTGGATGAGATTGGAGCTTCAAGAATTGCGTATAATGGACATTTATTCGAAAATGGAAAGAGTTCTAAAACAGCATCAATAGCATCATCTGGAGAGCCTTTTCCTAGAAGAACGTATTCATTAACAGCTGTTAAATATTCTGAAGTACCGTATGGAATTAAATTTGACGCCGAAGATGCAGGAATTTGCTTTGAATTTGACCGTAAAAGATCAGCATATTTCCCAAATGGTTTGCATAGACTGGTTAAAATCTTCTCTAATGATTTGGAAAAAATGCCTGATGCTTTCATAAAAAAATTAATATAAAAAGTTGAATTTTTATTTTAATTTATTCTGTTAATATTTAATAATGTACATCAAAAGATGAACATTTCATTCTGAAAAATTTGACTGATGGTGAAAAAAAGAATTGTATTCTTACATCCAACTCATTTCAATCAAAAAAATATGTGATAAAGATGAATGATGATTCTGGACCAGAATAATTTGTTTTTTGTAGACTGGCATAAAAAATATAAAATGTAAAATAGCGATATAGGTATGATTGTGCAATGTTTTGTATCGCAATGAAATATGTTTTAGAGGAAATGTATTAAATAATCATGTGATCGTACACAAACTAAAGGAAACAAAAAAAATTAAAAATCTTCACGAAAAAATGGTATGAACATCATGCGTAAGGATTGTGCAGAACATATTTTGGTTTATCAATTGATTTGTGAGATGAAATTTGAAATATCAGAATTAGTTATTGCCGCAAATACATTAATATGGAAATTTGTAGAATATTAGGTAAAAAGTCATTCAATTCACATCGTAAAATAGCTCAATTCCCATTGAAGAAAGATAGACAAAGAAAATTTTAAAAATATATGGTTTTCTGTAAGCAATATAGGGGATATTTTTAGTGTAGTATCTCTATATGAGATTGGTTTATGAGAAAACGTATTAAGTAAACAAACAAAAAATTAATCTTAAAAAAAACTAAAGATGAATGATATAATTGTGGAAAAATGATATATGTGTGATGTAAATGGAGTTAACAATACATAACAGGGTTTGATATCACTTGATTGCAATTGGGACAAAGATGATTACGTAAAAGAGGAGAGCAGCAGTTCGGACAGAGTTGATCATTTCTAAATATTGGACTATCGATGTATATTGGATCTCTAAACTCTCCTGGGAAAAGATGTGGATCAAAACTTGGAATTTGTGGAAATTCACCAGGATTGGCAAACTCTTGAATGTTAACAACATGAAACTCTGGCTGATACTCAGCATTATTCATTTGATTTTCGTTGTTATTAATATTTGGTTCATTGTTCCGCTCATTTTCATTATTAGCATTTGTGTCTTGGACTTCTTCTGCATTGTTGCAATTATTTAAGTCGTTATTGTTATTTTGCTGTTCCATTTATTCTGCAACAAAAAAGTCTTGAATTGTCACTTTTATTTGTCGTGGATACATTTTGGGATCTAAATAGGCTAAATACCTTAAATTTATTTAGTTTTTTGGATGTGGATGATAAATTGTCATTTTCAGCAAAGAATAAAAGTAAAATCTTGAGATTTTCGGATTATCATGCTTATTATAGATGGAATGCATCAGGTTCAGTGCGATTCCAAGATGCCCATCAAATGCTCATATTTGTATGAGCTTCTCAATTTTGAGCATTTAATCTTCCATGACAACAGTGATTGATTATCCTTCAATCAATCATGCTAAATAACTTGAGATCTCATATTTAACTCAAAAACTTAACACCACTTGAATTATCACAAAAACCAACGTTTTCGTTATCATTTCATTTTTTGTTGAGTCAGCAGCAGCATCATGACTTGCAACAGATATAAAGAACTCGAAGGTGTAGGAAAGGACATAATCGATGTCACCACGAAACTGTACAGCATCAAAACTTTTGATGAAGATGCAATTAACAACCTTTATCAAGATATCAAAAGGAAATTGATTGACACGAAGATATTCTCGCCAGTCAAGATCCTTCAAGCAATTGAAAAGGCAGGCACAAGCAGAAATAAGTATTTTCAAACTTATTTGCAACTTTTCAAAATGGTGTATGTAGAATATCACCCAGAACAAATGAAAGACGCATCTGCTGCATTCATTTACTATCTATACAAAGAATACGGTATGTTGGCATTTGATTCGACATTTGAGCAGCTTAGAAATATAGATTCACAGAAATTAGGCTTGGAAGTTCATGAAAATAATACCATTTACAAAGCAATCGTGAATGATGACATAGTATCATTTATTAACTTTACGGAGACAGATGGATTTGATGAAAATCAAAGACTTTTAAGTGTACTTTATCCAGTTTCAAATTCTGGATATTCATTACTTGAACTATGCTCATATCATGGATCTGTTAACTGCTTCAAGTTATTGAGGACTAAATTCAAATCAGAAATCACTAATAAATGTCTTCACTTTTCATTTTTAAGCGGAAATCCAGACATCATGAGTGAATGCCTGAAAGTAGTTCAACCAGACAAAGCATGCATGGATTATGCACTCATTTCACACAACATTGATTTCGTTACTTTTTTAATGAATACATACAATGTCGAACTTGAAGGAAAAATGTGCGCGGTATATCATAATCTTCAAGCATTCTTTGTATTGTTAGATCAAACTACGGATATCAATTCTTGCTTTATTAAATCTTCATCATTCAATATTCCATCAATTTGTGAATACTTCCTTTCACGTGGTGCAGATATCAATGCAAGAAGTGTTGATAAGTTCCGTTTCACTGCTCTTCATAATGCAATTGAATATGACAATCTTCGAACAGCTGAATTCCTTCTTTCACGTGGCATTGATATCAATGCACAAGCGGTAAATGGACTTAATGCTCTTATATTTTCGGCCCTATTCTCCAGCAAAGAGTCGGTTGAATTTCTTATTTCACATGGCATCGATACCAAAGCAAGATCATTAGAAGGAAATGATGCAATCCAGTTGGCATCAATGGGAAATAATATAGAAATTGTCAAATATCTTTTGTCCAAAGGCTTTGATATTAATTCAAGAAATAAAGAGGGAATTACCCCATTTCACACAGCAATACTGTTCAATAGTATGAATGTGGCAGAATACCTTCTTTCCGCTGGTGCAGATGTAAATATCAAAGATTATTATGATGCAACACCACTTCATATTGCAGCACAAAAGAATAATATTACCATGATTGAGTTTCTTATAAACCATGGCGCTAACATTAAAGCTCTTGATAATCATAATAGAACTCCACTTCATTCTGCAGCAGAAACATGCAGTATTGAAGCTTTAGATCTTCTCCTTTCCCATGGCTTAGATGTTAATGCAAAAGATGATATTGGTTATACAATTCTTAATTACTCGACAGAGAGCAACAGTATTGAATTAGCCGAATTTGCCATTAACCATGGTGCAGATATTAATTCCAGAGCTAATGAAGGGACAACACCTCTTATGGATGCCGCCCTTAGAAGAAGTCTACAGATTGCCCAGATCCTTATTGCAAAAGGTGCTGATGTTAATGCTAAAGACAAGCTTGGAGGTACAGCTCTTCATTATGCGGCATTGGGAGGCAGTCATCAAATTTATAATCTTCTTATTGCTCATGGTGCAGACGTCAATGCAAAGGATATTCGAAATATTACAGCATCTGACATTTTAAGAACTCGCAATCCATCTAAGCCGAATTTCAATGATTTGCAGAGATGCAGAATATAATGTCCTCATTTTCGTTTGATATTATTTTTGTTTTTATTTGATTGGCCTAATTAGTTTGATTAGTTGAAATCATTTACCGATTACCTAAAATACATTATCTAAATATGTCCTCTTTCATAAAGTACATATAGTTATTTGATCTAATTGCGAATCAAATGAATTGGACACAATGAGTACTTAACTCGCTCGGACAAAATTATTTAGTTAATACTTGTTGAAACATTTAAAAATTCATTAGTAAAATGATTAATATCGAATCGAAGTTTAAATTATTCTTGACACTGTGTTCATTGTGTTTTTCGGTTTTGATATTTGAATGTTTCATCATTTTAGGAATAATAGGACATATTTAAATATAATGACGCAATTATTTTCCCATTCAAGAAAGATATTTTCAGTTTAATTCAAATTTAACCCAAATTATAAATAAGTTGTCATAATTATAGTGCAATGATATTGACTGGATTTGGAATTGTTTTTCTTTTTTGTCAGAAAGAAACGTAAATATGATGAAAGTTATAAATTATAATGAAAAATCATTATTATTGATCTACATCATATGTTGCGGATTTTATTATTTTTTGACAAAAAAATAATCAGATTCTCGGAGTTTTTCGAATGAAAGGTTCTCCAGCAGATAAAATTTATTTAATTTGATTTTGCAGCAAGATGCCCATCAAATGCTCATAATTCTGTGAGGTTCTCAATTTTGAGTATTTAATGGGAGTATGTAAAATGGTATTATTTTGCTATATTTAATACATCTTAACACCATTTTAGCCCAAATTTGATTGAAAACTTAAATTATGTGTTATGATTTTCCTGAAATTATGCGTTATGATTTTTTATTCAATTTCATTGCTACAACAATCAAACTATGCCAGACAGCTGCTATAGTGACCTAATGGACATAACCAAAGATGTGCATGACGCGATTACAGCTCTATATCGAATAAACTCAACCAATGAGAAAGAAATCGAAAATATTTATCACAGTATCGAAAGAAATCTGATTGATACGAAGATATACACACCAGAGCAAGTTCTGGAAGCAATACAAAATGCAACAGTATGTAGAAACAGATACTTTCGTTCATACTGGAAGATTTTCAAAATGATCTATGAAAAATTCGGTCCAATGCAAATTAACAAGAAATCTGATCTTTACAAAGACTTTCTAAATATGGAATATAGTACTGCTGAATGCCCTCCAAAGGAAGAAGAGAATGATGCACGCAGAGCACCATGTGTCTATCCCAGAAAAACGATTTACAAAGCAATCATGGAAGATGACAAAGATTCATTCATATACTTCACTGAGAGAGACGATTTTAACAAAGCTCAAAGACTCAAAAGCTATTTCTATCCCGATTCAGAAACTGGATATTCATTGCTTGAATTATGTTGCTACTATGGTGCTGTCAATTGCTTTAAGCTATTAAGAACAAAATACAGTTCAGAAATCACATCAAAATGCCTTCAATTCTCTTTTTTGGGTGGAAATCCAGATATCATGAGTGAATGCTTGAAATACCAAATGCCGGACAAAGAATGTATGAAGTATGCAATTGCATCACATAACATTGATTTTGTTACTTTTTTGATGAATGAATATAACATAGGAATTGATGTATATTTCTGTTGTACCTATCATAATCTTCAAGCATTCTTGGTATTGTTGGATCAAACGGAAGATATAAACTTTCGTATTATTTTCTCAGCATGCTTTAATATCCCATCAATTTGTAAGTATTTCCTCTCACACGGAGCAGATATCAATGCTAAGAATAATGGCAATGGCACCGCTCTCCATGCAGCTGCATTTTATAACTGTCCTGAAACAGTTGATTTCCTTATATTAAATGGGGCCGATATTAATGAAAAAAATTCTTTTCGCGGAGAAACAGCACTTCATTGTGCCGCCCAACTTAATAGTAAAGAAACAGCTGAACTTCTCATTGCACATGGTGCTGATGTCAATGCCAGAGATAAAATTGGGAAAACTCCACTTTTTTATGCTGCTGGAAAAAACAGCAAGGAAACCGCTGATATTTTAATTGCGCATGGTGCGTTAATCAGTGCAAATGATGAATCTGGACAAACAATTCTTCATTATGCTGCAAGGAAGAATAGCATCGAGATAATGGAACTTCTATTATCAAAAGGTGTCGATGTCAATGTCAAAAATAGACTCCATAAAAATACACCACTTCATGATGCAGGATTTTACAATAGTAAAGAAGCAACAGAATTCCTTATTTCGCACGGTGCAAAAATTGATGCAAAAGATAAAAATCAAAGAACTCCGCTTTATTATGCCGCAGGAAAAAACAGTAAAGAAACAGCTGAACTTCTTATTTTACATGGAGCAAATGTCAAAGCAATCGACAAATTTGGGCAATCCGTAATTCATTATGCTGCAAGGAAAAACAGCAAAGAAGTAATAGCCTTACTAATATTAAATGGTCTTGATGTCAATACAAAGAACATATATTATGGATATGATGCTCTCCATGATGCTGCATATTATAATAATAAAGAAACTGCAGAATTTCTCATAATGCAAGGCATTAATATCAAATCGAAAGATGTAAACGGATGGACAGCCCTTCATTGTGGAGCTTGTAATAATAGCAAAGCAACTATTGAACTTCTCATTTCAAATGGAGCAGACATTAATGCAAAAAATAACAAAAAAGAAACAGCTCTCCACTTTGCAGCGTTTACTAATAGTAAGGAAACAACAGAATTTCTTATTTCCCATGGTGCAAATATTGAAGCCAAAGATAAGAAAAAGCAAACACCACTTCATAAAGCTGCATGGAAAAAATGCAAAGAGATTATTAAAATACTTATTTCTCATGGTGCAAATGTTAATGCCAGAATGAAAAATAAGTTGATACCACTACATCTTACAGCAATAAACAATAGTCAAGAAACAGCAGAGTTGCTTATATTGCATGGTGCAGATATCAATGCAAAAAGTAAAGAAAAAGAAACAGTTCTTCAGTTAGCAGAAAGGAAGAACAGCCATGCAATTGCATCATTACTCATTTCACACGGTGCCAAAGAGAAAGTTCTTAAGAAGTGTGAAATTTAATTCATCTTTTTTTTGAAATCACGAATTATTTTATAAATTTATTACTAATATTAAATTAATTCTTTTTTCTTCGTTTTTCCTAAGTTTTGGTTTTCGAGTTGATTTTATTTATGATCGAAAGTCAAAATTTTCACAGAATTTTATCAATAATGAAAAGTAAATATAGCGAGCTAATGGATATGAATAAAGATACAATTGATGTTTTGAATGCTATTTACAAGATAGGAACAAACGATGAAGAAGATATTACAAGAATTTATCAAGATATCGAAAAAAAAATAATTGATGCATTGATATATTCTCCAAAACAGATTTTAAAAATGATAAGTGTAGCACCAAAATACAAAAATAAATATTTCTGTTCATATTACGAAATTTATAAAAAGATTTTCCAAAAATATCATCCAATTAAGATAAATGAAATACCAGTGGTCTTTTTGTACTTTCTTGTTAAGGATTGTGTCATTGCATTGAATGATATTAATATCAAATAAAGGGAAGAAATCGAAACAAAAAATTATTCAATAAATGTTCATGAAGAAAAAACTATTTACAGAGCTATCATGGATAATGATAGAGAATCATTCATCGCATTCACAGAGAGAGATGATTTCGACAAAGATCAAAAATTAAATAGTGATTTTTATCCAGATCCTAAATATGGATATTCATTACTTGAAATATGTTGTTATCATGGATCTGTTGATTGTTTCAAGTTATTGATCACTAAATTCAAATCAGAAATCACGAAAACATGTCTTCAATTTTCATTTTTAAGCGGAAATGCAGACATCATGAGTGAATGCCTGAAAGCAGTTCAACCAGACAAAGAATGCATGGAATATGCAATTATATCACACAACATTGATTTCGTTACATTCTTGAGAAACGAACATCGAATTATAATTGATATGGATTCCTGCTATATGTATCATAATCTTCAAGCATTGTTGGTATTATTAGATCAAATTGATGATGTTAATGTTTGTTTCATTCTATCTGTATCATTTAACATTCCATCTTTTAGCCAATATTTTCTTTCTCATGGAGCAGATATCAAATACAAGGATAATGGTGGGAAAACAGCTCTTCATTTAGCTGTCAGGTCAAATTATAAAGAAATGACTGAATATCTTATTTCTAGTGGCTTGGATGTAAATTTAAAGGATAACAAAGGATTAACACCCATTTTTTATGCTTCATCGAGTAACGCTAAAGAAGCTGCAAAAGTTCTTATTTCTCATGGTGCAAATATCAAAGCAAAAGATTCGAAAGGAAGTTTTCCTCTTCATATTGCTGCAGGTTTCAATTGCACAGAAACTGCAGATCTTTTGATTTCATATGGCATGGATGTGAATGCAAAAAACAAAAAAGGAAGAACTCCTCTTCATTTTTCAATTTTACAAGAATGCAAAGAAACAGCTGAACTCCTTATTGCAGATGGTGCTTATATAGAAGCCCAAGATGATGCTGGATTTTCGCCACTATTACTTGCAATAGGAAAAAATAAAAAAGATTTTGTTGAATTTCTTATTTCCCATGGAGCCAATGTCAATATAAGAAATACATTGAGCGGGGTAACTTCTCTTCATTGCGCAGCATATTTTAATAGGAAAGAAATTGCTGAATATTTATTATCACATGGTGCGAATATCAAATCACTTGATAATTCTGGAATGAATGTACTTCATCATGCTGCAATGAAAAATTGTACCGAAACGGCAGAATTTTTTATTTCAAGAGGCGCAGAATTAAATGCTAGAAATGAAGATGGAAAAACTGCTCTTCATATTGCCGCAGAGAATAATAGCAAAGAAATAGCAGAACTTTTTATTTCGCATGGAATATATACGATTACGCGAGACAAAGATGGGAAAATTGCCTTGCATAGTGCAGCAGAAAATAAAAGTAAAGAATTAATTGAACTTCTTATTTTACATGGAGTAGATGTCAATTCGAATGATAAAAACGGATTTACAGCTCTTCATTACGCTGCAATGAAAAATGCATTTGAAATTGCGGAACTTCTAATGTCTAATGGAGCAGATGTCAATTCGAAAGATATTGAAGGAGAAACTGCACTTCATATTGTTGCAATGCAAAATAGCGCTGAAACTATAGAGCTTCTTATTTCCCATGGAGCAAATACAAATGAAAAAGATAATAAAGGTGAAACGGCGCTATATTATGCTACAAAGAAACATAATAAAGAAGCAGCTGAAATTCTTATTTTGCATGGTGCAGAAGCAACTAATGCAGAAAAATGTGCATTGTAATGATAAATATTTTTATCAGCCAATTCTTCTTACATAAAACATGAATTATTTTTAAAGTAATATTACGGATTATCAACATATTTATTCGCGAGAGTAACCATTAAAAAATAATCTGTTTTGGTTTCTCAAATTCATAATATCATTGAAACAGCAAACTATAGAAAAGAAAAATAGTCATACAACTGTATCACAATTCATTTCGCACTGTGCCAATGTGAAAGTTCTAAAAAATATGAAATTTATTCAACTTTTTTTGAAATCAAGAATTATTTTATGGATTTATCAATTGTATTAAACTGACTCCTTTTCTTTTATTTTTCTTTAATCTAAGTTTTCGAGCTGATTTTATTTATGATCGAAAGTCAAATTTTTCACAGAATTTTACAAATAATGAATTGTAAATATGACGAACTAATGGATATAAATAAAGATACAATTGATGCCATAACAGCTATTTACAAGATAAATACATCCGAGGATGAAGATATTTCAAAAATTTATCAAGATATCGAAAAAAAATTAATTAACACTATGAAATATTCTCCAAATCAAATTTTGAAAATGATAAGTGTAGCATCAAAATACAAAAATAAATATTTCCGTTCATTTTATGAAATTTATAAAAAGATATTCCAAAAGTATCATCCGATACAAACGATCGAAATACCAGTTGTCTTTTTGTACTTTCTTGTTAAGGATTGTGTTATTGCATTGAATGATATTAATATCAAATAAAGGGAAGAAATCGAAACAAAAAATTATTCAATAAATGTTCATGAAGAAAAAACTATTTACAGAGCTATCATGGATAATGATAGAGAATCATTCATCGCATTCACAGAGAGAGATGATTTCGATAAAGATCAAAAATTAAATAGTGATTTTTATCCAGATCCTAAATATGGATATTCATTACTTGAAATATGTTGTTATCACGGATCTGTTGATTGTTTCAAGTTATTGATCACTAAATTCAAATCAGAAATCACGAAAACATGTCTTCAATTTTCATTTTTAAGTGGAAATGCAGACATCATGAGTGAATGCCTGAAAGCAGTTCAACCAGACAAAGAATGCATGGAATATGCAATTATATCACACAATATTGATTTTGTTACATTCCTAATGAACGAGCACAATATCGAAATTGATTTATCCAATTGTAGTACTTACCATAATCTACAAGCATTTTTAGTGTTAATAGATCACACTAATGATATTAACAATTGTTTTCTTGTATCTGTTTGTTTCAATATTCCATCTCTATGCGAATATTTTATTTCTCTTGGTGCAGATATCAAAACCAAAGATGATGAAGGACAAAATGCTCTCTTCCATGCTGCAAAATATAATTGCAAAGAAATAACAGAATTCCTTATTTCACATGGTTTAGATGTCAATTCAAAAGATAATGAAGGAAATACTCCACTTCATATTGCTGCAACTAAAAATAGCAAGGAAGCAGCAAAAATTTTAATTGCTAATGGTGCAAATATTAATGCAAAAGATAAACACAAAATGCGTCCTCTTCATTGGGCAGCAAATTGTAACAATTTGGAAATTGCAGATCTTCTTATTTCATATGAAGCATATCTAAATAAAAAAGATGATCTGGGAAGAACACCACTGCATTATAGTGCATCAAAGAATTGTATTGAAACCTTGAAACTTCTTATCGATAATGGAGTTGATATGGAAGCAACAGATTCAGATGGACGTACTCCTCTTTTTATTGCAGCACAAGCAAATAGTAAAGAAGCGCTTGAAATTTTGCTCTCTCATCATGCCATTATTCAGCCAGAATTTTCATATTATGGTCTTACTGCACTTCATTTTGCAGCAATTGGTAATAGTAAAATATGTGCCGAAATTCTTTTATCGCATCGAGACTATAAAAATGCAAAAACTCATGGTGGAGATACTCCTCTTCATTTAGCTGCATTATTTAATAGCAAAGAAACTGCTGAACTTCTCATATCAAATAAAGTTGATATCAATGCTACAAATAAAGATATGCAAACAGCTCTGTATTTTGCGGCAGAAGGTAATAGTAAAGATACAGCAGAAATTTTAATTACAAATGGACTTTTAGTCATGACAAGAGATAAATATGGAAAAACTGCACTTCATTATGCCGCTGAAAATAATTGTATAGAAACAGCAGATCTACTCATTTCAAATGCTGGAGATATTAATGCAAATGATAAAAAAGGATTTACAGCTCTTCATATTGCTGCTCAGAAAAATTATAAAGAAATTGCTTTTCTCCTTATTTCCCATGCTGCTGATGTCAACGCAATTGAATTGAAAAGAAAAACACCACTTCATTATGCAGCAATGAATAATTGCATCGAAACAGTTGAGCTTCTTATTTCTAATGGAGCTGATATAAATGCCAAAGATAACAAAGAGAAGACGCCTCTCTACTATGCCTTAAAAAAGGACAGAAAGGAAATTGCCGAAATACTTCTTTCGCGTGGAGCAGATCAGGTTGATGTACAAAAATGCTCATTACAATAGATAATTTCCTAGTAAAACCTTGGTTTTATATAAAAAAAAGTCTACGATTTTTATCATTAGAAACTCAAAATCTTTTACAAGCTTTTATCTTTCCGAACATTCATGTTCATGTGATAATCAAAAAGCTGTGCAAACACTAAAATGCAAAAAATTTCATTTACCGATTGCAAGCATCATTAATAATATTGACTGATAAATTATTTATACTGGTTGTATATCATAGATATTATTTCTAATGTTATAAATTCAACAAAAAAATTTAATGTGTTCAAAGTATTTGAAACAGTATGAAGAGTTTATCGGGGCATATGAGAAAATTTTCCACATAAAATCCGATGAATCCATCGAAGATGTTTATAATCTGGTGATAACTGTCTTAATTTCAAAATATCAAGTACGAATCTCGGATCTCATTTTAAGTTTGGCTGTAGCGATTAAATACAACTATAGGTCCATTGATATTTATGTTCAAATACTCAATAAAATACTTACAAAATACTCAATTACTCGATTACCTGATGACCCATTAACAGATTATCTCGCCCATTGTAATTTGGAGTTAGTACGTGACGCTGATAATATTTTTCAGATTAAATTAACAGTAAATTCATTTCCGAAAGAAGATGACGTTAAATACTTTATCATGTATGACCAAATTGATAAATTCAAAGAATATACTACTCAAAATCCATTAGATGACATCGAAATTAATATACCTCTCTATTCTAACATTCGCCTCCTTGAAGCATGTGCTTACTATGGCTCTGCCAACATTTTCAATTTCCTTATTTCAAATTTTCATTGTGAAATAACTCAAAAATGTTTCCAACTCTCATTAATTGGCGGAAACACTGACATTATCAATGAATGTTTGAAGCATTACGAAATCGATAGCGCATGCTTTGATTATATTGTTGCATCTCACAACAACAATTTCCTCAAATATATATTCGATAGAGATCTTTATGAATTGCAATATTTTAATTTTGAAGAATTAATCTATGCACAAAACCTGAAAGCAGTCTTTCTAATGTATGAAAAGGATAAAAACTCTATTATTCCATGGTGCGCTGGATTTTCTCAAACTCTTGATCTTATCAAAACAGAAGATTTAAACTTGTCGAATACTACTGATCGTAGTTATATTCTTCATTATGCAGTTAAATTTAATAATATTAATATCGTCAAATTTATATTGGAATCATTAGATAAGTTTCCAATCGATATTAATTTTCTAGGTATTGGTGGGAAGACTGCCCTTTATTGTGCAGCAACAAATAACAACAAAGAAATTGCAGAACTTCTAATTTCGTATGGTGCTGAAATTAATGATTGTGGTGGAAGTAATCCATTAGATGAAGCTGCATCACACAATAGCCTTGATGTTGCCAAACTTCTAATTATGCATGGTGCAGATGTTAATTCAAATGAAAATGAAGATATGGAAACTGCATTACATTGGGCAACAATATTTGATTACAAAGAAATGGTAGATCTTCTTCTTTCTCATGGTGCGGATCCAAATAAACAAGATAGGAATATGATGTCTCCGCTTCATCTTGCTGTATATAAAAATCAAAAAGATATTGCAGAAGTTCTTCTTTCACATGGTGCGGATCCAACTAAACAAGATTCAAATAAATCGAACCCGCTTCAATATGCCGTATCGAAAAATGATAAAAATTTAGTAGAAATCATCATTAATCATGGTATAAATGTTAATCTAAACTCTTATGAAGGAGAAAATGCAATTCGTACGGCAGTGCTATTTAATAATAAAGAAATCACTGAACTTCTTCTTTTACATGGTGTAAACGTTAATTCAAGAAAAGGAAAAGCTGGCAAGGCCATTTTGCATTATTTATTCGAAAAAAGGAATATTGATATGATTGAATTAATTTTATCCCATGGTGCAAATGTTAACATAAAAGAAAAATATACAAGGAATACTTGTCTGCATCAAGCAGTAAATGATTCATTTTTAGAAGGAATAGAAATTCTTCTTTTGCATGGTGCAAAACTCGATCCACAAAACAAATAGCAAAACTACTCATTTCGCATGGTGCAAATTTGGACCTAAAAGATAATAAAAAAATGACTCCTCTTCTTTACGCAGCATTAAAAAATAACACTGATCTAGCAGAATTTCTAATTACTCATGGTGCTAACGTCAACAAGCATGGTGAAACAAATAAAATCGCACTTCATTATGCTATCCAACGTGGTAATCTCAAGCTGGCTGAACTTCTCATTTCGAATGGATCCAGAATCCATCTTAAAGATGAAAAAAACCGAACTTTACTTCATAAAGCATCAGAAATTGGTAATAGTAAACTCGTTGGACTCCTACTTGAACATGATCCTGATATAAATGCAAGGGAATATGAAAGAAAAACTGCGCTTCATCTTGCAACTTTGCCTAGATGTATTGATGCTGCCAAACTTCTTATTTCGCATGGTATAAAATTGGATGCAAGAGACCTTTTTATGAAAACTGCCCTTCATTACGCAGTTGATAATGATAATAAAGATTTGGTTGAAACCTTGATTTCCCATGGTGCCAATATAAATGCAATTGATGGATATGGGGAAACTGCACTTAATTATGTTGCAAAGAGTAATAATTTTGACATCGCGCAATATCTTGTTTCACAAGGTGCAAATGTCAATATGCGTGCTGAAAACAAGTGCACTGCTCTTCATGATGCAGCTCTGAACGGTAGCACTAAAATTGCAATTTTACTAATTGAGCATGGTGCAAATATCAATGTAACAGATTATGATGATCAAACTGCTCTTCATTATACAGCATATAACCGAAAGAATGAATTAATGAATTATCTTATCGAGCATGGTGCCGATGTCAATGCTAGAGATGTAAAAGGGAGAACATATCTTGATATAATGATAACTAATTAAAATACTAATTTTTTATTAATATTTACATGAAATTTAATTCAATAGTTTTTTAGAACTTTATTATCGATGAAAAGTATGTTGTTTGATAGAATTAAGCAAGCTGGAAACTTGGAAAAGCTTGAAGTGCAACTATATTTTACTATCATATGCATAAAATTGAATCCAATCCCTTATATAAGAAACTTACTTTCATAATTACCAACAGAAATTGAAATTGTAATTTTTGCTAAAAATGAAAATATAGCATATATATACGATTTGGATTAATATCAATTTGTGTTTAATTCAATTTTGGCAAAATTGAAATACCATTTGAAATACAATAGAAACCAACATTGATATGGAAGTATAGGATATCAAAGAACCTTTATAATGGTAATACTATAATGAACAAATGCTAAAATCTGACTCGGTTATAATCAAATTTTTGATCTCAGGGAAATTGAAAAAGTAAAAATTTGAGGGTATGTAAGATATGTCTGAACATCCTTCAACTCTCTATTATAACTCATTGAATCTCTGAATTTATTAAAAATCCAAATTTTTTTAGTTTCTTCGCAGTCTAATGAGATCGAAATTTCAGATCAGTGAGATTTTATTATACATAGATGCTATGTGTTGAATATATCTTCTACAGTAATTATAATGCAATTGGTATTATGCATAGACTGATATTAAATAAGGACTTATCTAGTTGAATGTTTGTATATAAAACAAATGAATATGATTTAATGAATATTCTAGATAGTACTAGTTATGAGAAATTTAAAAATGATTAAGAAAAAAAAGACGATTTTTAATAATAAAAAAAATATTATTTGGCTTTGACAAAAACCTTCAGATAACCATCAGATGTTGCCGCTACAAACATTGTATCAGAAGAAGCTACCGCTAAGACTCCCTCAGCGAATTTCTTTTCGGAGACCCTCTCAGCGAGCTTTTGTTCACCATCTATGAACGCTTTCACGAAGCAGTCGTTGCTACCGGAGATCAGAGCCGGGCCCAAGGTGCACATTGAAGTTACAGCTTCATTGTGGGCCTGTATTTCATCTGCGCCATCGAGAAAGGCTATCTTGCCATTCTCGAAACCTACAGCAAATGTATCATTATATCTAGTAATCGAATAAATAAAAGAATCAAATTTCTTTTTCTCTTGTAAATCTGGGCCTTTCATTATCAGTATAGTTCCATCTTGGCATCCTACAGCGTAGCTTTCGCCGTTTTCATCAAAAGCTGCTGATGTAGGTGGAGAATCTGTCGGAATTGAATTTTTCTGTTCAAGAGTAGTAGAATCGAGTAGTCTAATAGATTTGTCTGCACATACAGCTACAATATACGAGGACTTTTCATGGGCCGCGATTGACCATATCGCATCGCCAGCTTCGAAAAAGTTCAGTAAATGATGGTCCGCCTTACCGTGGACTGCAAAAATATCCTCATCGCCGCGCCCAAAATCGAATTGCTGAACAAGGCCGTCTACGGCGCCAGTATATAAAGAATTTCCTTTTGTTGCCATCGCGAGAATGGGAACGTCTTTCACTCTTATGCTCATGTACTGTTTTGGAGAAGCAACGCGCTTAGGAATCTTAAAAAGTACATTTGTAAAACGAATTGTTCCGTCGTCGCTTGCAGAAGCAAGTAATGGCAATGTCGGATGGAAAACAATGGAACGAATGGTATCGACATGATGAGCAAGAGTATATTTGAGTCCGTACTCGAATTTAGATGGATCGGACTCTGTTGCAGCGGAAGACTCCTTTGATTTCGATGATTTCTTTTTGAGAGGCTTCTTGCCCTTTTTCGCAGTTTTTGGAGCCTCGATTTGAATGTCTTTAAGAACTTTATCTTCAACTTTTTCTGGAATTTTTGGAGTTTCTGGAACTGGTTGAGGCTGAGGAGCAACAACCGGCTCTGATTTGGGTGGCTGTATTTCTTGTGGTGGATTTGTGTTCTGTTGTGTATTTTGTTGAGTATTCGCTTGATTTTCTGCTGGTTTTTCTTCGGATTTCGGAGTTTCCTGGGGAGGTGGAGAATTTTTCTGTAACTCTTCAAGTTCCTTTTGAAGAGCTTTGATTTGTGCCAGTAAATCTGGCTTTTTTAGGAAGAAATCTTCTTTAGCTTTATTATATTGCTTTATGGTTTCTTCCATTTGTTTCCTCTCCTCTTCCCAGCCTTTCTCGATACTGTCGAGTTCAGCAAGCTTTGCCTCTGTATCTTGGAAACTCAACATCGACAAAGACTGTCACTTTTTTCTTCCTTATACAGTCACCTTTTTATAATTTTTTTTTAGAAAAAAAAAATAAAATGGAAGATTATCATGCTTTACAAAGATTTTTGAATGGTATGGATGAAACAAAAATGGATCTTCCAGGTCCTGAAAAGGATTTGCTGAACGCTCTTCGATTTTTCACAGGAAAAATTGTTGAGCAGCAATTATCTCCAAAAGTACCTTCTCATGAAATGGTTTCTGCTTTAACTGGATTAGTATATACGCTATTGAAGGACCATATCCCAAGAGAACTCGTATTCTTTATGAAACATGCAAAAAGGAAACAAATTCAAGATGAAGACTTTCTTCTTTACTGCAGAAAGACTTCTCTTCTTGATCATCTAAAGGAATATAGAGCTCAACTGAAAGAAAACTCTAAAACAACAAAAAAGAAGAAAAACGCAGATGATGACAGCGACTAAGATATTACATATGTTTGTAAGTTACATTTATATGAATATTGGTCTCAGATTTAGACTAATAATTTTCAAAAATGTTATAAACTTTAGAATTTCATATTACTCGTTTATTCATGATACAGTTTGGTTTTGAAGTCGCTTTGAACTACAGATTTCAGAGTTATCTCAAATCACAAAAAAATACCAAATTTACCAAGAAAAAAACTAAACAATTCTTTCCCAGTTACCAGTACTAGATTTAACATTTCATTTACTTACAATAAATTACTGGTTACAAAAAAATAATTTGAAGAATTTTGGGAAATTACGATCAACAATCGTTCAATGTCCATTATAAGCCATATTTCTAGTAACTATTTACGATTTTCACTTAGAGATATATGAATAAACTACAATTTTTACTGATAAACATTGGATTTTTTTTATTCTTGAATAATTCTGAAAAGATTATGCATGAATTAAATTGCTTAGATATAGCTCTTCAGAATTCATATTCCCAAAGACGAATTTAATATGAGTATTTTCATCGGAATCATAATCTTTGAATTTACTAATAATTTCAGAAGATATATCATAAGAACAATAATTTTAAATGATATTTTTCGTTTTTGAATTTCCAAAAAAATTCTATTTTCCCATTTTTAAGAATAATTTTCTTGAATTTGCAATTTATATGTTGATTTTCAAAAAAATTTTGGAAAATCGAATCCACTATATTCCAGCAGTATTGTACGAAATATGAAACGAATCATCGATTTTTACATATTTCTCTTAAAATTTTATGCTCAAAATTTTTCATGGCTGTAACTTTATCCAAAAATGCTTTTCTCAATGTTTTAAATCGGATAAAGAAGCCTGAAACTCTTTTTGATGGACTCCAAGTTCTGAGTGAAATGTTTATTTTCGCAAGTGAAGATATTTACGCGTATATAAATATCGATCAATTTGCAGAAGCGTTAAATTCAATTTTGGGCCAGTTTAGGTCCGAAGATGTCGCAATTCTTGCCACCCAGTGCATGATGCATCTCTTAACTTTTCATGGCCAAGCAATAAAAATTTTATCCAATTACGGCTTAATAGATAATTTAAAACAAACAATGCCAAAAGTCAAATCACAGCAATTACTCGAGAATTATTTAAACATATTATGCACTTACGCTATGGAAACTCCGTTTGATTTCATTCGACACTTTAAGACAATGATTTTCTTCGAAATAATGCCAAAAGTGTCAATAATAGAACAAAGGAGAGCTCTACAGGCCGTTGCATTCCTCGCACAAGAGCATTTAATATCAAATTCGATTGAATACTACCATATCATCATAAAATACATGAGTGATGAAGACCAAAGCCTAAGGAACTCAGCATCAAGAGCATTCCAACAAATGCTTAACTCTTCGTCGCCTCAATCAGTTCCTTACTCAGTTTTGTCTTTTTTACCAAACTTAATCGTTTCTTCACCGGAAATAACACCATCCATTGGGTATTCGTCTATATTATACAATGCAGCAAAAGATTCTAGCGTTTTACGTTATTTTGTTGAAAAAACTCCGAATTTTAGTCAATTACTCACATGCAATGCGTGTTTGTCGAATGCAACAATAGCAAGTAACATCCTCAAGCTCATACAAATACTTCTACCCCAACCAAAGCTTCCAAAATCGATTTGGTCGGGAAAATCTTATACATGCGTCAAAGATACTAAACCAATCATCCAAGCATTAATCTCATACTTAACAATAGGCAATATATTCCACGAAGTACACGCAGTTTCGCTTTTAGGCGCAATTTCGACCATTACACCGATACAACATACTTCTGAATTAATCGGAGCATTACTAAGACTTGCTCGAACATCTAAAGCCGCCCCTTACGTTGCCTGCGTCGTTTACAGCTTCCCTGACAAACAAATAGCTCATAGATCTGGAATAGTTCCAATTCTCGAGTCAGTTCACGTACATACGACACAAGCTCAGTTTTACAATGAAATGCTACGTAAAATAAACGAGTCAAAACCGGTAGAAATTTATGCACCGGCAATGATCGCTTATTCACAAGATATGAAGGAGATTGTTGAGTATATTCGCAAGAACCATATGATGCCGTATGAATTTTTGAAATCTTCTCTACTTGACAAGGTAAAAAATATGATTTTAGCTGGAATCTCAGGAAAAGTTGATCTTTCGCCAATAGTTGACTTAGCATTTGGTGTTATTCAGTACTACAGCATTCCTTCTGAGAAAGATCCCTTAAAAATCTCTTCATTTGGAGCATTCAGCCAAAAAGTGATGAATTTCAAGCTGAAAATGAACACAAACCAGAGGAACCTGAATGTTCCACTCACATCTTCATTCCTATGGGTAGAAGGCTGGTATAACATGAATTCCAAAAAATCTTTGATGACAAAACTGAAAACTCTCATTCAAACTGACTACTACCTATCAGAATTCATCGATGCGGACTCTTTATCAGCCAACCATGAGATATTTGCCTTGATTTGTCGCGCATATAACGTTGATGGCTATTCCAAGTGTTCCTTTGCTATTGACAACTACACGTTCAGTGCATACGATACCGTAACATTCGCTCTATCCGTTGTTTGTCCCGCCATTCACATGTTACGCTCATCAAATATAACTTTGAAGATTATTGAGCAAGAAAGTCCACGATATCCCTTCACCATCCAGAAATTCGAGTCCAGCGAGCTTACCCGTGCATTAGATCTCCTTTCCGCCATCTCTTCCAAGCGACCAGACGTTTCTATCGTCAACACTTCATTTTCCATAGAAATTACCTCGAAATTTTCATCACCACTATGTACATTGATGATGTTTGAGCCAGCGATCAGACTTGTCTACTCCATGCCATCGATGTTTCCTTTGGAAGACAGAATGGCCGCATTCAGAAGTGTTGCAAACCATCCTTTACTTTCTTGTAGGGAATTGTCAACGAAATTCGATTCAAAGTCAGACCAATCGCTTATTACTGACTTTCTGAGGCATCGAATCATTGTTGACAGGCCGTATTTATACAAGAAAGGCAAGGAAGTGTTCAACAGAATGTCTGCTTCACAGTTTTTCCTGGATATTTTGTTCGAAGGAGAGAAAGGAATTGGAGATGGCCCTACAAAGGCTTTCTACACGGATTTCTCAGTGGAGCTCGCTTCAAACAAGAATATCTATCTGTGGAGAAGGGAAAATGACGAATGCGGACTTTTCCCTTCTTTCGCTGCTTCTGAAAAAGATTTGGAATTTTTCGGAGGTTTTTTGTCAAAATCGATTTCTCACAATCGACTTTTAGACTTGCCGTTGAATCCTTCTTTCTTCAAACTCCTTCGCGGGCAAGAAGTATCTATCATGGAAGTAGATCCGATGCTTGGAAGGTCTCTTGAAGTAAAAGACGGACTTTTCGGACTCGATTTTTGTTACCCTGGACATCCAGAAATAAAAATGGTTGATGCAGGGGAATCCATCGAAGTTAACGAGCAGAATGTTGATGATTATGTTAGACTAGTCAAGGATTTCACGTGCGGTAATAAAATGCGTGAAAAACTTCAATCTTTTCTCGATGGATTCAACAAAAATTTGCAATTTAATTCTTTGTCACTTTTTAGTGAAAATGAATTTTTATTTTTGATCAATGGCATCGACATGAAAGTCACTGAGGACTATCTCAGGAACAATATCGTAGTGGAGCATGGATACGACATGAAGTCCCCTGAGATAGAGATGTTCGTAAAGCTGATTCCGACTTTTGACAGAGAAACTTTTTCGAAATTCGTCAGATTTGTTACTGGATGTGCACATTTACCTGTAAAAGGATTGGCAGGACTTGAACCAAAGCTGACAATAGCAAAGAGAATAACAGAAGGCGGTCAATCTCCTGATGAAACGTTGCCAAGCGTAATGACTTGTACAAACTACTTCAAATTGCCTCAATATTCATGCATTGAAGTAATGAGAGAAAGAATATTATTGGCTATTAATGAATGCGCGGTTTCTTTTGAACTTTCTTAATTATATTTATTATTTTTAATATTTTGTATTGTTTATTAAACTTTTTGATAAATATCATCTTAAAATTATTGTATTTCATATAATGATGTCGATATCTAAAAAAAATTTTGAATTCAAAATTACAAACAAGGATAGGATAAATATCACTGTAAAAATGACATTTTGAGCAGAACAACATACATATTTCATACCAATATATTCTCATAGAACTTCTTTTTTTTTTAATTTTCAAATTTTACCATTTTATAGATTTTTTAATTTATTTAATGCTCGAATGCAATTTTTATCCCTCTGATAAACAACGACATGCTTATATTGTGAGGTTATTAGATTTTTTTAATGGAAATTCTCACCGAGTTGAATAAAATTTTTATGGCTCCCAAATTATATAGTGTATAGAGTGAGTGATCCTGAAATATGGATATTTTATGTCTTCAAACTTTTCATAAAATTTATACCGTGATATTAGCCTTGTACCGAAAAAAGTGACAGGCAATGCCGTAAAATAATATTTTATTAAAAAATTTTTGGTGGAGAATTGGAAAATTTTTGTTGGAAAATTGGAAAATTTTCCTAATCATTTGGACTATAACCTGGCATATTAGGGAGTTTTGTCAACAACTCAATGCTGGGATCAAGATAGTTTGTAATCCAAAAGTAGAAACGTTCCTTGGTGTCTTGTTCTGGCTTCCTGCAAAATCTGTGATTTGCAGGATTCTTCTTAATATTGTCAGAAATTGCGCAAATCATGTCCATCGTCGTCAATTCTTCACCATTGATGTTAAAACGATTTCGATTACGGTAATTTCTTTTCTCTTGCAATTCTTTTTCTGCAGGAGTCAATTCACGAACATACTTATTATGTTTGAGAGCTTCTACAGAACAAGGGCAAAGACCGCAGGCGGCAGCAGCATTTTGAACCGTTCTTAATGATACTGATTCTTGCCATGCGCTAATAAATGAGTAGATAATGGCGTAGCGCATCATTGCAGCATTGCTGTTGAACTCTTGCTTCGGTGCCTTAATGTAATCTCTCAGATAATCCGTGAATTTGGACTTTAATCTTTTGGCAATGCCAACATCAAATACTTGTAAAATGTGTGTTGTATGTGCGGGAAGAACAATTAATTTGATGTTGGCACTTGCCAAAAGGAACAATGCCAGAGGATTCTCGCGGCTGGAGTGTCCATCACACACAATGAGAGCAGGCTTGTCACGTATATCTTCTGGCATTCTCTGGCGTTCAAAGTTAAGCCACTCGATGAAGAAAATGCAATACAATAAGAATACACTTCTGTTCACCCAGCCTTTTGGCGTAGAAGTAAACCAACAATGTCTTTCGCGCTGGAATACTTTCAGTTCTCTAGGTAGTTCTGCAATACATGGGAGAACAAAGAGAGGTGGGACAGATTTGCCTGTCATTGAGCATCCGCATAAAGCTGTAATGTGCGGAAAGTTTGGAATTCCTTTGGCGATCATATGCTCTATCTCCTCAGGTAATGCAACTTTCTTCTTCTTAAATTTGTTTATGAATGTTTCATCGATACTAAAAATCAACTCCTCTGGAGTACTTTCGATTGTTTCACGATGTTTATCGTAGAATTCTTCGATAATTCTTGGTTCACACGCCATGTATCTTGATTCTTCAATCTCTTGGCATGCCTTAAGCTTGCAATGCAATTGCTGTAAAATACGGTTAACATAAGGTCTCGATACATCATCACCACCAAGAGTATTGATAACTTCTTCTGCAAGAGTAGGACAATTAATCTCAAGAAGGAATCTGTAACCATAATCTCTTCTGAGCTCTTTCAACTTGAACGCCTCGTCAATAATGTCAGCTGCTTCTAGAGCTTCACCTTTGTAAGCAGAATCTTCGATAATTTCTTTTAAAGTGAGCTGATCACGCTCGCATAGGTATGGATCTGCACCGCCATGATTCCCTTTTTCCCAGTATAGACCTAATGCAGCTCTTTTAAGTGCAGTAGCAATGAGATTGGATGTTAAAGTTCCGAGATCTGGGTATTCTTCCTCCCATGCAAGCTTAGTTTGACTATATGTCATACCTTCGGCGCGACAATTGATGATAAACTTTTGTTGTCTACCAAGAAATTCGACTGTGAGAAATTCCATTTTTAATTTTAAACGAGCACTTGAGCCACGTTTTATCTGACTTCACCAGCCAAAAAGCCCCTGTACTAAGTGTCATGTTTTTGTTTATTTTAAAGTTTCTGCCATGTAATGGTTTACATTGCAAATTTTTTGAATACTTTACATCACCATAAAATGGCAGTACAAGGCTAGTTTATCGGTACAAGGCTCTTGAAATGACTTTATCATTCAAAAATTGAATGAACAATCTTCAATTTTTTTACATTCAATCAAAAAATCGAATTAATGTAATAAACAGAAATTCATCAAAAGTGACAGCTCTCAATTTTTTGACATTTGTAAATTCTAAATTGAATGAGAAAAATGTGTAATAAACAGAAATTCATCAAAAGTGACAGCTCTCAATTTTTTGACATTTGTAAATTCTAAATTGAATGAGAAAAATGAAATAATACTAAGCATAATACAATATTCTAGATTTAATTATAATTAGGAAAAAGTTAGTTTTGAGAGTACTTTTCATAGGCATATAGAATGAAATCTTCTGAAAAATAATATCACATAAACTCATATTATTTTCTAAGATATAACTATTTTATATAAAAATCAAATTCAATGATCTTAAAAGCGAAGGATAAACCTCAAAATTTACGAATATAATGAGTGGGAATATAATGCTTATCTATCATAAAACCATATGAAATATTAATTTTTGCTTTACGCCTAATTTTTGACGACAATTAGCAAAAAATGTTAAATGTTAACACTCAGTCCATTTGAATATGAAAAATAAAATTGACTTTGATTAAATGTTTTTATTTATCATGCAATTCTTCTTGCGACCAAAGATTTGAATAAAAGTTCAAAAAATAAGATAGCTTAAAAAATAATATACGGTAGTGTTTACTAATAGATGAATAGTATATAAATTCTATTAAAATGGATTTGATCCAAAAAAATATATAAAATTTGATCATAAATAAAATCGTTTTAAATTACTTCTTCATTTAAATTATAACAATTATTTTTGGTTTTATATTTTTTTGGATCAAATCCATTTTAATAGAATTTATATACTATTCATCTATTAGTAAACACTACCGTATATTATTTTTTAAGCTATCTTATTTTTTGAACTTTTATTCAAATCTTTGGTCGCAAGAAGAATTGCATGATAAAAAAAACATTTAATCAAAGTCAATTTTATTTTTCATATTCAAATGGACTGAGTGTTAACATTTAACATTTTTTGCTAATTGTCGTCAAAAATTAGGCGTAAAGCAAAAATTAATATTTCATATGGTTTTATGATAGATAAGCATTATATTCCCACTCATTATATTCGTAAATTTTGAGGTTTATCCTTCGCTTTTAAGATCATTGAATTTGATTTTTATATAAAATAGTTATATATTAGAAAATAATATGAGTTTATGTGATATTATTTTTCAGAAGATTTTGTGTTCTTCTTCAAAATTTTATTTTTTATTAAAAAGAATCTTTACAAAATATACATTTACTTTAATTAATATTTAAAAACGTGCTCTATCAAAAGTTCCAAAAATTCAATATTTTAGCTTTTCTGAGGTGTCACTTTTGATGAATTTCTGTTTACAACAAATGAAATAATACTAAGCATAATACAATATTCTAGATTTAATTATAATTAGGAAAAAGTTAGTTTTGAGAGTACTTTTCATAGGCATATAGAATGAAATCTTCTGAAAAATAAAAAAAAAAAAAAAGGTAGTGGGGCCTCCAGGCACTTCGTGCCTTCTAGCCCTGAAGATGATTAGTATAAATGTTTTTTTTTTTTTTTCTTGGGATGGGCCTCCAGGCACTTCGTGCCTTCTAGCCCATAAGAAATTTTGCACAAGACCCAAGAGGAGGACCGGAGCCCCAGCCGACCAGCCTTTTTCCCCTTATAGAATGAGATAGGACGGTTATTTTACAAAACTGACAACACTTTTCACAAATTATATATGTTTTCATGTTTTGTCAAGACTTCTTCGTAATGAGCGTAAAGGACCAAAAAATAATGTTTAGGGTAGAAGGTTAGATCTAACCTCTTTTCTAACCTCTTTTCTAACCTCTTGAATTTTCATGATTTCTTCGTAAATGTTTTGTCAAGACTTCTTCATCGTAAATGTTTTGTCAAGACTTCTTCATCGTAAATGTTTTGTCAAGACTTCTTCATCGTAAATGTTTTGTCAAGACTTCTTCGTAATGAGTGTAAAGGACCAAAAAATAATGTTTAGGGTAGAAGGTTAGATCTAACCTCTTTTCTAACCTCTTTTCTAACCTCTTGAATTTTCATGACTTCTTCGTATATGCTTTGTCAAGACTTCTTCATCGTATATGCTTTGTCAAGACTTCTTCATCGTAAATGTTTTGTCACTTTTCTGTCACTTTTCGGGTAAAAACATTTTTATTATTATATATAAATGAATTTTACAAAACCACCGTTACCGTTCTTTGGAAATAAGAGTAGATGTAAAGATATTATATTGAGAGAACTTAAGAAACTACCGAATGGTCTAACATTTGTAGATTTGTTCGGTGGAAGTTTCTATATATCCCATTTATGTCATATAATATTCCCAGACTCAAAGATTATATGCAATGACTTCGACAACTATATGGACCGTCTCAAACATATTCCAGACACAAACAATATATTGAAAGAGTTAAAAGAAAAGATACCTATAGGTAAGATGGAACGTATACCATTAGATAAGAAAAATATTGTGAGAGAGGTTTTGAAAAAAGCAGAATATATAGACTGGGATAGTATATCTGCTAGACTATTATATAGTGGTTCTATAAGAGTTCATGACATTGAAACACTTATGTCAAAAGTTTTATATCTTAACTATACAAATGTTTTCAAAGAGGACATAGAAAAATATATTGAGGGTATAGAGTTTGTGAGATGTCATTGGACAGAGTTGTATGAAAAATATAAAGACAAGGAAAATGTTTTCTTTATAGTGGACCCGCCGTTCTTTAACACATGGGATTTTCAATACCAAGTAGACTGGTCTTTGAGAGACTCTTTAGAAACTTTAGACGTTATACATAACCATCCATGCTTTTACTTTACATCCGATAAAAGTGGTTTGGAAACCGTTATGAGATGGTTAGAGGACATACATGACTATGAGTTTATATATGACAAGATAGAATATGAGAGAGGTCCTATAAACTGGAGAAAGTGTCACAATAAAGAAATTTTATTAGTAAGTAAATGTGGTTTGAAATAGGACTACTTGTTTTAGGTTTTTTCCATTGTGTCATTTATTTATTTGACGTGGCAGAAAAGTACAGAGAATATGAAGATGAACCAATGCCTGCAAATGTTCAGTATATGTACTCGTAAGAGATATTTTTATCTAATATTAAATGGACGCACAGAACTTAGCGAATGCACAGCAACCTGGACAACCAAACCCAGAGAATATTCCAAATGAAGTTAGAATACAAACTGCAATGGCAAACTATGGTCAAGTGCCAACAGATGTACAAATGCAAACTGCCATGTCAAATGACGCTGCGTTAGGTTTGCCACCATGGTATGCAAATATGAGATGGAAAGAGTTTTATACAAACCCTGAAGTGGGATATAAACAACTTTATGCAGATGACGCGAACACAGGAGTTGACCCAGAATATGTTTTCTACCAGAGGAGAAACAGAATGTATGAGCTCCAGTTAAAGAATGCTATGGAACTCAACAGGAAACGTAAGAGACTAGGCGGACATTAGATTTTTACATATAGTAAAATGGGTTTCTTTGGAAGAATAGGAAACTTCTTTCGAAATGTTGGAAGAGGTATATGGAATGGAATAAAAACCGTAGGAAAAGGAATTTGGAACGGAGTCAAAAATATTGGTAAAAGAGTAGGTCAGTTTGTTGGTATTATACCTAAAGACCCTGAACCAGAAGAACAAGCTCCTGTTATACAACAGCCTGAACCTGCACCACAGTCAAGTTGGCAACCAAATCCAACACCTCAACCGTATTAAAAAATTATATTTTTACCGTTCGATAGTAGTTGTATATGAAACTAAGTTCTAAGTAAAACGCATGGTATAATGGAATTATTCTTTTTCTTCCATCTGTAGTAAACCATACTTGAAAGTCTGAAATACTTCCACTTGGTGGTTCGTATAACTTTGTAGGTTTTTCGTAAAAGTCATTTGCCAAGCATAAGAAAGAGTTTTGAGCGCCAGAAAATGAAGCATGAACAATAATAGCAGCTGGGTCGAAAACATCTTTAAATAAATATGGTTCATCTCTTGCATATCGACTGTAAATATTTGCTAAAGGAAGTTTGACTTTCTGATTTAACATTCTTTGCAAATAATACCATGACATTGCAGTGAATTCTGTATATATTTGTTCGTCTTTATTTGGATTGTTTTCGTAGATTTGAAATGACACTTGTGAATTTTGTTTGTCATATACAATTCTCACATAAAGTGTGCTCTCGGTATTTGCATATTCATCAGCATATTTTGCATAACATGAATTTATTTTATCTTCTATATTTTTTAACGCAGTCTGTAGAGAAGATGAAAGGTCAACTTGTATTAGCTCAATTTCTTCCCACATTTTTCGTTTCCCTTCAGATATATAATCTATATGAAACTTTACAATAAATGGAAAACTTTTATCTTCTACAGACACAAACTTCATTCTACGAAAGCCAATAGCTTTTGTGACAGATGGGTCTCTTAGCCATCTTAATGGGTAGTCAAAACGATAGCCTTCATGCTTTACGGTCTCTGTCTCAAACTTTTGACCGACATTAGTAAAAAGTTCATCTAATGGTTTAGTTGTAGCAACTCTTGAATTTTCTTTTTCTATTGGAAGCATATTTTATCTAGAATAAAAATGTCGAAAGATATTGCTTCCATGAGAGAAATACAACACAACCGACAACTCATTATGCAAGCTCTAAATAAGAACACAACAAACTTTTCAAACTATTCTAAGATATCTGAGTCATTGAAAGAAGGAAACTTAAAACTGACATTAAACCCAATGACAGATGAGTTTCTGTTTCAAGACAAGAAGAACAATACTGTCTGTATAAATCCAACAAAAGGAACTTTAAACGAGAAACCTATAAATGAACTTCTTTTGAAAACAGATGTTGACAACAAAGCTGACAAAGAATATGTAGACGATGCAATAGCAAAAGAAGAAGAAAGAGCTAACAATGCTTATGCAACAAAAGAACATACTCATCCTGAACTAGCAGACAAAACATATGTTGACAATAAAATGTCAAGTGAAGTGACAAGAGCTGAAAACGAATATTCTAAAAAGACTCATATACATTCTATATCTGATATTACAGACTTACAAGAAACCTTAAACAGGAAAAGTGCCGTTGGACATACACATACATCTTCTGAAATAACAGACTTAAACGTTAGCCTTGAAAAGAAAGCAGACAAGAACCATACACATGATTTCTTCACAACTGTTGCTATAGAAAGTATTGAAGGAACGTTTGAAGAAACTGATGGGGATGTATTATATTGGAAACTTCCTAACTTTCCACAAGGTTTAACATCGGATGACGACATAACGACGATGAGAAACATTAGATGTAAAGATGTTTATGTCATGAAGGATGAACATAATATTAAATTCACTGCTCAAGATTTATATGACAAGAAAGCAGACAAAACAGAGCTTCAAACATTAAAGACAGAAATACTTCAAACATTATATCCTATAGGCTCTATTTATACGTCAATGAACTCTACCAGACCAGAAGTAGTACTTGGTTTTGGAACTTGGACTCAAATAGTCGACAGGTTTTTGTATTGTGCAAACTCTTCAAAGGAAACAGGTGGAAGTAAAACGATTTCAGGTGAAAATCTACCTGCACACAGTCACTACATAGATTTAAGTACATCTCAAGCAGGTTGGCATAAGCATAAATTTTGGGATTGGTCAGCAATGAAAAAAGGTAAAGGATATGATGTTAAAGACGACGTTCAGTTTGCTATAAATTGTTTCTGGGGTAACACTCAGGGAGATGGAAACCATACACATCGCGTTTCAGGATATACGCAAACAACGGGACAAAGTAAAGAATACATGCCACCTTACATGACAGTTTACGCATGGTATAGAAATGCTTAGTCGTCATTTTCAACTTCTTTAGCATATTCGTCAGGAGTTGTCTTATATTTGTTAGGAACTGTCTTTGAAAGTATACCACCTTGAACTTTGACAAGTTTGAAACGAGGTCTGACAATAGTAGTTTTATCTTCTGCTTGCAGTGTGTACATTTTGCCATGTTTGCCTAAAACTTCATAATATTCTCTTGTATACTTTCTTCTATTTTTACGAACACGAATGTGAGTACCTGTCGAGTTCCCATTGTTGTCATAGTCAATAGTATTTTCATATGGGTCGCGTTTAGGTATTTCTATTTTTACTTTGTCACCTTTCTGAAGTTTGAAGCCCGGCATTCTTTCTTGTTTGTCTCTTTTGACTAAATTATTAAATATATAGTCTTTCTCTAAGTCAGGGTTGTTTTTCATTTCTTCGGGGGAGTGGTTTCCCAAACCTTTTTGTTTACGGTTATTGTAAATATTTAAAACTTGTCTCATCTTTGCCATGGAGAAGTGTCTATATTTGTCGTCATATGACATTTCATTTGCTTCACCACCTTGTGGTTGGTTTAAGTCTCTTAACATTTTTATACAACCGTCAATGACACCAAGAGCAGAATGGTTTTGGTCGACAATGAAATATTGGTTTACATTTTTTGAACGCAGATAGTTTTTTACATCATCTGATTTGAAAGAACTTTCACAGTCAGATGTCAGTTTTGTTGGATGGTATTTGTCAACGAATATTGTCAAAGCAGTTTTCACATCTAAAATATTTTTGGACCATAATGGTATGGCTTCACAGTATCTTGTGTTTTGACCAACAAATATTAACCAGTATGGTGGTCCATCTGTTCTAACTCTCGGAATGTTTTCCAAGATATCCATAAACCAAGCATTTGGTGTTGAACTAAAGATTTTTATCATGAGTGCTTTCTTTGTCGCTTTAGAAACATAGGGGTCCTTGTTTGGATTCGTCATTTTTTAACCCATAAGAAATGGGTTTATTTGGCGCATTAGCAGGAGTTGCATCCAGATTTTTACCCGCAGTTGGAACAATAGCCAGAGGTGCATTTGGAATTGGAAGGAAGATTTTGAGTACATTAGGTATACTGAAAGAGAAAGCACAACCTATTATACAAACTGTACAGAAAGGTTGGGATGTAGCACGAGATGCAGCAAATCTTATTCCAAATCCTGAAACAAGAGGAAAAGTTCAAGGATGGATGGACAATGTAGGAAGACAAGCAGGAAACTATTATAACAAAGCAAATGACTACTATAACCAAGCAGGACACTATATGGACCAAGGTGAAAGATTCTTTAACAGAGGATATAACCATGCACAACAGTGGGCAAACAATAACCAACCTCAACCGCCTCAAACTTGGGGAATGTAAAATTTTTTACTGAGATGAAATGAACAATACAGCATTGAGACAAATGGGTTCAAGATGGATTTGTCGGCTTCCAGCAGTTACACCACGTGTTTGTCAAGTTCTTCCTATACCTCAGGAAGTTTTAGACCGACTTAAAAAACCTAAACAACCAGTTGAAAACAAACCAAACTAAAATTTTTACTGAGATGAAATGACCGAAGAAGTTGAAACGGTAGATTTGACACCACAAACAAAAAGTTCAGAACCATTGTCAAAACCTGTCAAAGAACTTACAGATGAAGAGAAAAATTCAATAATAGAAAGTGCCAGGTCTGGAAATACAAACCCTAACTATAAAGTCACTTTTCATAGAAATGGAACGGCTAGTATCTCAAAAAAGAAACAGACTCTCACAAATAAAATATTGAAGTCTGAAGGAGCTTTCGAGACAACAGATGGAAAAGTTTACTTCACTGACCAACAGTTCATTATAGAACATCTCATTGACTTAGAGTCGAAATATTCTAAACTTTACAACAAACACAAAAAGTTGAAAGGAAAACAAAAACAAATGGCATATGATATTTATGAAGATGTTGACAACACAACTGTTCCTGCAAGTGAAGTAAAGTCAGAGGAACCGAAAAGTGACGAAAAACCGATAGAAGAAGAAAAACCAAAAACTGAAGATAAACCAAAACCAAAGTTTAGTTTGGAAACTAAACCAAGTCAACCTTCATTAGCTGGTATGGGTTGGCGTCAAAGACTTATGGCAGCAGGCGGTTATGTAAAGTAAAGAAAAAAAAACATTTTTTTATTTTTATAAAAATGCCCCCATATAGAATGGATAGAAAGTCTGCTAGAATAAAAGCAGAGTTACAAAGATATGGTTGGAGAGTTTCGAAGAATTTTAAATATAGGAAGGGAAGACCCATAAAAGTCTATGACAAATTGTCTGGTCTCGCTACGAAATGGATTTGGAAACAGCACATGCCAATTATCCAAACAGACTAGAGAGGTTAGAAGAAGAACGTCTTATGAACATGCCTTTCGATGTTAGTGAACCTCAAGTTGAAGGACACGACGGCTTTGCCAGATTCTACTGGAAACATGACGAACAATTGCATCCTTTGAGAAGGAAAAAAGGTAGTGCAGAGGATGGTCATGCTCCCATGGAAAGAACAAGATATGCATATGAAAAGTATCGTGAAGTTAGAAGTCAAATTACATCTGGTCGAACCTTTACAGTAAACTTTGACGAAGGAAAGAACAAAGAAGGCTTCATGGGAGTACTTGCTGCAATTCAAGACGGAAATATGAAAGGACACAATCTCAGATTGACCATAACAGATTTGGATGGTCACATTTACTATGCAAATGGCAATGAACAAACAGCCGCAAAACTTCTTGACGCTTTCAAGACTACAAAGAGAGAACAAATGGTTGACTCCGACTCAGACATTTTGAATGCAATTGAAGGAATTGCAAGTGTCAAGTTCGAATGGTACCAACCTAACCCTCAAGCAGTCAGACAACATGCTGGATACTTCCCGTTCATAAATAAGTCTGACATTGACTTGACAAGGTATGGAATTTTACAATTCAATTGAAACAATTGTCAATGAACCTTGCATTCTTACATGTCTCAGGAACTCTGGTCTTGTTACAGAAGAGAAGATGAAGTATCTTGAGTCATGTGTGAAGACAAGGTACATTCTCAGAGGTCAATTGGCAAAAATTGCACCGTTGGCAAATGTCAATATCCGAGTCAACATACCTACAGCTAAAGGTTCTTCACATGACGACTATGTTGTTGAGTTCAATTTACCATGGTTGAAGATTGTAATTGTCCACAACCACTTCATGTTGAACGAAAGTCTTACAAACCCATTGTTCGGAAAAGGCAAGTGCAACATTGTCAGAGCTGTAAACATTCTTTTCGAGAAAGGTTTGTTGGAACCAATTCCAGATGACAAGCTGACAGAAACTTTTGTACCAAAAGACGAAACAAACTTTTCACTGTTAGCAAGACCAAAAGTTGTTCCAGACAAAGTTCTAGTACAAAAGAAGTACACAATTCCACAAGGGGTTGGATTGTTCGGATACCAACCTGAACCAGAAGAACTTCCAATGAGGTTGCAAGAACTTCAAGATGCTATAAACAAACTTCCATTGAGACATCCAATTGACGTCAAATTGTATTGGAGAGCATCTGAGTTAGGTCAGAAGGTTTTATATGAAACAGGTTGCTTCGACGATGTTTATGAGATAACAGGAGAAGTTTCTCAGAAGATAAGAGACTCACTTGAATTTCCACAAACTGGACCAATTGGTTGCGACAAGTTCGACTCAGATGAAAAGATATACTATGTCGACCTTAACGCTGCATACATGAGGTTTGTCCAATATATTCCGACTGGAATTCCAAACGAAGATGGTGAGTTCCCGGGAAGGAACTATACAGTTGGAAAAGTCATACAACAACTGTATGATATTAGGAAAGCTTCAAACCCCAAACTTGCAATGACACTCAAATTGCTTATGAATTCGACATGGGGATATTCCATTAAGAAACCTCAAGAGATGAAGAGTAAACATTATGAGAAGGTCGACAACTTTGTTGAAAGGTTTTCTCCTTTTGTTTTGAAGTACGAATTCACTCAAGGTCAAAGTGGCTTAGTAACCACATTAAAACCTATTGTCGAACATTGGTCTTACCCTCAGTTCGCAAAGGCAGTCCTTGACAACTACAACAAATTCTTCTCCGAAGTCAAATCCAAGGTGAAGGTTTACTATGAGAACATTGACGCACTCATGACGAACGAAGAAGGATACAACAAACTCATTGAAATGGGAATGGTCGGTGAAAAGATGGGCTGTTTTAAGCTAGATAAGGTATTTTCCGAAGTTCATGTCCTCTCCAAGCGTAAGTATTGGGGCATACTTGAAGACGGCACAGAAATAAAACATTGCATGAAGTAAAAATTTATTTTTAAAAAGTGACATTTTTTAAATTTTATTTGAAATGTACGCTGAGTTTGTTAGTGAACCTCAAGTTGAAGGAAACTTGTTTGTTAGATGAGAAATATGAAATGGCATACCATTTTAAAACAATATATTTTTACATATATTAAATGCTTCAGGTTGAAAAACAAAGAACAAAAGTAGCAGATACAAAACCGTTAGACTATATCTTTACAAATGCTGGTAGGACAATATCAGATGAAGAAATTTCATCCCGAGCATACAGGTTTGACTATCCAATTCGTTGGCTTCAAAGTCCTTCAGATGCAAAGGCAATAGGATTTAGAAGAGTTTTGTTTTCAAATAGAACTAACGCATTTATGTTCGCAGTATATTTTCATGGGCAGTATAAAGGTTCTGATGGTCTAATAGACAAATTTGACGAAATGAGAATCTTTACAGTTCGTTCAGACGAAAGTCTTGAGAAAACTCTAAATGACTTTCAAACTCAAATGAACAAATATTATTGGGAATTTCAAAAAAAATACCACTCTTTACTAAATGGAACATACTATCTGAAACTAGAATATGACAAGATGAACTCCACCGTTTCATTTCAAAAGATTGAAATTAACCCTCCAAGAGATACAGAGTTTTTATTTTGGGAAGTAGACAAACGTTCTTGGGCACAATTTCTTCGGTTACTAAACCAGAACGAACCATTACCACCAGATGGTCCATTTAAATTTATACTTCCACCAGCAGATTTGACAGTTTATAGAAACGTGTTTGACCCTCAAAATGTTATGTGTCATGCAAGTTTCAGTTCAAGCAACAATAGTTTTCTATGTATTGGTAAGGACTTTTATGACTTTGCTTCTAAATTCTACGAACCATCTAGTAACAGTTTCTCTGACTTTCAAGTTTGGTTCACAACAAATGGTGTGCAACATATTATTCCATTGTACTATGACTTTTATCTCGAATTGTCTTTCATATATAACTACGGAAAAGTGCTGAAAAAGTATTGAAAAATAATGTTTAGGGTAGAAGGTTAGATCTAACCTCTTTTCTAACCTCTTTTCTACCCTCTTGAATTTTCATGAAAACAATTTATTTTTGACACTTTCACAAAAAACATAAAAAAGTGGAGTTAAAATGAGATGTTTACTGAACTGGTTGGATGTCGCCTTCTGAGGTTATGTAGAACGGCTGACCCGAGAAGTGGAACAGTGCTCTGAGAATTTGTATAATTCGTGGAATTGGACTCTCTCTGTTTGGAAGTTGTATCCATGGGCGCTTTGCAAAGAACTTTATAATGGCTTCCTTCTTTGCTTGCTTTATGTCGTCTACAGGAGTGTTTTCTGGTACCTCAATTGGAATTCCAGTCGAAATCTCGAGATTCAAGGCAGCCCTTCCAGAAATAGTGGTAAACTTGACCTTGGGCTTCATGACCTTGCGCAAGTAGTCTTTAACAAGCTCGTTAATTTCAATTAGGTAAATTGCCTCGTCGGTAGGTTCGACCTCGACCATTGCTACTGTCAGTAAAAGTACTGCTACTGTCAGAAAAAGTACTGCTACTGTCAGAAAAAGTACTGCTACTGTCAGTAAAAGTACTGCTACTGTCAGTAAAAGTACTGCTAGGAGCAGTAAAAGTACTGCTACGAGCAGTAAAAAGGAAAATTTGAGAGGGTTTTCGACGATAAAGTACTGCTACTGTCAGAAAAAGTACTGCTACTGTCAGTAAAAGTACTGCTACTGTCAGTAAAAGTACTGCTACTGTCAGAAAAAGTACTGCTACTGTCAGTAAAAGTACTGCTACTGTCAGAAAAAGTACTGCTACTGTCAGTAGCAGTACTGCTAGGAGCAGAGATTTTTATCGTTGTGGTCCGACGGTTAAGCCACAAACGAATGTCCCACGTCCCACCAACCGAGTCCATTCCCAAACCAGAAGAACCTAAAGAACCACAACAGTCTCCTCAGCAACCTCAGTTCCAGCAATTCCAATCTCAATCCAAATTACTACCAATTTCCACCTCAAGGTTACTACCAATTTCCACTACAAGGCTTCCCGAACTACCCTCCTCAGCCTATGCCTTACTTCCCCAACCCTTGGATGTTCCAGCAATTCCAATCTCAATACAAATCGAAGAGAGACCAAGAGTTCGAAGAAGGTCTGAACCGCTTACGCAAAGAGTATGCTACAGCTCCAATTGAGAGAAAGTTGTTCCCGGACCAAAAAATAATGTTTAGGGTAGAAGGTTAGATCTAACCTCTTTTCTCACCTCTTTTCTCACCTCATGAATTTGTCATGACTTCTTCGTAAACTAAACGTAAATGTTTTGTGAAGAATATAGCAACCGCCGGAATTCCGGCGGTTGGTTTTTATACAAAATTCATGCAGGAAATTCTTGAGTTTTGGTTGAAAGAATACGGTGGAGCCAAAAGTGGCTCGACCTCAAAACAAACATTTTATGAGCTTACAAAGGGTGTTATGAATGAATTCAGCAACATACATCCTGACCTCGTTCATTTTGTTGTTGAATTCAGTAAAAATAATGTTTAGGGTAGAAGGTTAGATCTAACCTCTTTTCTAACCTCATTTCTAACCTCTTGAATTTTCATGATTTCATCGTAAATGTTTTGTCGAAACTTCATCGTCATGAGCGTAAATGACCAAAAAATAATGTTTAGGGTAGAAGGTTAGATCTAACCTCATTTCTAACCTCATTTCTAACCTCTTGAATTTTCATGAATTTTCCCGAAATAAAAAAAAAAAAAATAAAGTTAGTTTTATTTTTTTTTATTTTTTTTATTTTGTATAAAAGATATGATTTCAACAATCGGCACAACAACAGTTCAAACAACAACTTCACCAAACTCGTTAGTTATGAATCCTACGTCAATGTTAGTAGAAATGAAAAGCTTCATTCCTTCTTCATATACTTTCGAAACAAAAATCCAGAAGATAAAGCAGGAATTGTTAACAAGTAATTTAGACTGTAGTGCGAAAGATGAAACAAATGAACAGTATCTTTATGACATGCAGGACATTATTGACCATTTACCCAAATTGCCTGAAATCCAACAACAAAAACTAACCATTCCTGAATTCGACGAAATTGAAGTCAAAGCAACTGACTCAGTAGAAATAAAGAAATTCATACGTAAGGTAAATTATGAATTCCTTGGTTTTCATTGCAACCATAAGGTTATGGACAAAGATTGCGACATGGTATATAAGAATGTTTCTGACATATATAAATCTGAAGAATTTAAGACCTACGACAACTTTGTTTCGTTAGTTGCTGAATGTGTTTGGGAAATAAGAGATAAAGATAGAAGAGGTAAGGTATGGAATGAACAGATAAAACCAACTGCTTCAGATTTAAAGAAAACCATTGACGCCTTGGTTGTTTTAGCAGGTAAGGTTTCAGAATATAACGCAAAAATGAACCCACAATGTTCTAAATGTAAAGCAGCAATGAGGAAATATAACTACTCCGTCAAAGAGATAGAACGTATGCGAAACGACTATGCAGACTTAAAGAAAGAAGCAGAAAAACCAGCAGAAGATAAAATGGACATGTTAGCATTTCTGAACAAAAACTATCCAACAGCAGAAGATTTCCTTCTATCTGACGTCAAGAAGAAGTATAAAGAAACTTTCGGTATCGTTAAAACATTCGATGTACTAAAAGAAGAAATAGAAGCTACGAAACTGTTTAGAGTCTCACGAATTCATAACGTTTACCATGTAAAACGGTTATAAAATAACTGGGGTAGAAAAGAGGTTAGAAAACAGGTTAGATCTAACCTTCTACCCTAAACATTATTTTTATTGAATTCAGCAACAAAATTCTGAGTAAAATAATTTTTAGGGCATGTGTCAAACCGTTGAGTTTTCACAAAATTTTAAAAATAACGTTTACCATGTAAAACGCTTATAAAATAACTGGGGTAGAAAAAAGGTTAGAAAAGAGGTTAGATCTAACCTTCTACCCTAAACATTATTTTTATTGAAAAATGACCAAAATTCTGAGTAAAATGGCATAAGATTGCTTCCCTCGGAAAACCGAGAGAAGAGATTCCGTATGAAAATCGTGAAATTTCTCTAGACCGACTTTTACCGGCCTAGCCTAAAACTCATGAAAATCGTGAAGAACAGCGAGACCGACTTTTACCGGCCTTGCCTAAAACTCATGAAAATCGTGAAGAACAGCGAGTAAGGAAAAAACCGTAGTCGCCTAAAACTCATGAAAATCGTGAAGAATTTGGCTCCTGGTTTGAAAAAATAAAGTTAGTTTTTTATAAAATATTTTTTTTATTTTGTATGTAAGAACAAAAATGACAAACATTGAGTTTGAAACAGTTAGAAAGATAGACAATGACACCAAAGTGGTTAGAATAGGTGATTTAAACGTAAGATACTCAAAGAAATACAACAAATATTCTTTGTCAGACATTTTATCTCCATCTGGAAAGAGACCAAACGACTGGGTTAGAAATGCTTCTACTCAGAAAATTTTGACAAGAAATCCTGAGCTTATGATATCGGTAAGATTCTATGGAACAAGAACATATCTCATTGACAAAAGTCTTATACCAATAGTTTTGTTATGGTTAGACCCAGTTGTTGGATATAACTTCATAACATATGGTTTATTCGACTCAGAACGTTGCAGTGAAGGCTTACTTTACATCGTTCAGAAACCGAAGGACTTCAATACAAAGAGATATAAGATAGGAAGAACATATAATATAACTCAAAGATATGACAGTACAGTCAATAGAGTCAAGGTTGTGTTTGTTAATGATATGAGAGCTGCTGAAACAGAACTACTTGAAAAGTTTGAGAAAATGTATGGTGCTCCCACGAAAGGTAAAGAAACGTTTGAAGTAGATGAGATAGATAAAGCTATAAAATTATTTGACGAAGTTGCTGAAAAATACATGTAAAGCGTTTATTTTTGGTCTTTTGTGAAAGTCAGAAAATAAAGTTAGTTTTATTTTTTTTATTTTTTTATTTTGTATGTAAAGACAGATATGTCAACATCAGAGAACACAACAACAGTTATAGTCCATGAAGCTATAAATGAAGAATACGAGTACATACAGTATAACAAACAGTTACGTCTCATTCGTTCGGTCAAAGACGATATGTACCAAATGCAAAGTATTTTGACAGCATGTTTTGCTCCAGACACTAAGCGTCCTAAAGACTGGTTTAGGAACCAAAGCACCATTGAACTCTTAAGCGAAGCACAGCGAGACCGACTTTTTTCTGAAAACAGTGAAGAACAGCGAGTAGGTAAAAAACGGGGTCGCCTAAAACTCATGAAAACAGTGAAGAACAGCGAGGCCGGATTTTACCGGGGTCGCCTAAAACTCATGAAAACAGTGAAGAACAGCGAGTGGGAGAAAAACCCCAGTCGCCAAAACTCTATGAAAATCGTGAAAAATTGCCAAATGGTTTGAGAGGATATTATGTACATAGACTTCTTGTAAATGCTGTAGCAATGTGGGCTTCACCTCGTTATGCTTGGTATATTTACAGACTTCTTGACGAAATTCATAGACAAGAACGTGAAGAGATGGAAAACAAGCTTGAAGCAAAAGACAAAAGCATTCAGAAAAGAATACCACGTTCGGTACCAAAAGGAAAGGAAAAGAACTATAAGTATATGATTTATACTGAAGAGATGGAAAATGAAGAAGACAGAGATATGATTATGTTGCATTTAGTCAGAAGAAACAACAAAAGCTTTTACGACCTTGCTAAGATTTACAAATCTGACAGAAATTGGTTCTATCGCGAAAACTTACCGATTTCAATGACCCCAAATGAAGATGTGAAACAAATAGTTCAAGATACGTTACCTCAAACACACTATGATATGAAAGGTTGTACAATACTTACCTTCAAAGAAGATTTGCCATTGTTAAAGGAAAAAATAACAGAGTATTTTGACAACTTCAAACAAGCAGAGTAAATGAACTCTTTATTTTTATTGACTTTTTACAATTTGAACTTTGTTTGCGTAGATATGAATTCTGAAAGAAGTATGAGGGTCTTGTATGACTTTGTACTTCTCCCATAGTTCATGTCTGTCAAACTTACCTGCCATGGACTCTTTCATAAGTTCCATGAAATCGTCTTCGGACAATCCGGGGAAAAGTATTATGTCAGTAAGTATTCTCTTTACATCCTTACTTAAACTCTTTGCTGTCTGTACACAAATGACAACTGAGATGTTAAAGTGTCTGAGCTTCTTAAGAATTCGACACATATCTTGTTCTCTGTTCTTTAACAAAGGATGAGAGGCGAAATCATCTAAGATAAGAAGACATCTATGAGGGTAAGTCTTCCAATCGTAAGATTGCAATTTCTTCGAAATGTATTCTATCTCTTTCTGTTTGTTTCTGAAGTGTTTCTTCTCTAATATTCTCTGCATTTCCTCATTTGGGTCTTTGAACTTAGAATTTATATACTCATTTATAGCATTGTACTTCAAAACTCTTCTTTGGTACTTCTTTATCCAATCTAACAACTCAGTATCCTTTATACATACTAACTTAGACTTCTTTATAATATCTTTGAACGAATTGACGGTTTGGTCAAATTGACCAGAAGTCGAACAAATGACTACTAACTCATAGAATGGGTTCTTCTCATCTAGTTCTTGTTGTTGTGCAGCCATTTTAAGATAAGTGAAAGTCTTACCCGACCCAGGTGGTGCAATTAGACCTGTTATACCATTCTGAGCAAATAAGAACTTGTCATGTATAGGCTTTATCTGAGCATTTTCTAACTTCCTCTTGTTCTTGTTTAAAACATTCTCAAATTTCTTGTCAATGTCAGCAAACTTTTTTTCTAACATATTTTTAGAAAAATTAAAATTTTTATCTTTTAGAAAATGTCTAGCGATTTCGCTATCTATATTCGAGACAAACTTTTTGACAGCAAAACATCTGTCGACCATAAAATCTTACATAGTGTAAACAAGAAAGGTGAATTTGTTCTAAAGTTCTGTTTCTGGGAATATGACAAGAACCATAAAACATTAAGCAGAGAAGTCTTAAAATTTGTCAATGACAGACTTGTTGACAGAGATGACGCCTCTTGGAGAGATGAAGTCCAACAAAACTTCTTAGAATGCAAAGAAGACACATGCGCTGTTCTTGAAGATGAAATAAAAAACAGAATAGATGAGCTATTAAAGGACAAAGAACTTTTACATAAATATGGTTGTGCCAAATTTGACATAACTCCACCAGAAAAGAAGAAGAGAGAAAAGAAAGAAAAGAAAGTAGAAGAAGAGAAGAAAGAACCTGAACCAGAGCCAGAGAAAAAGAAATTTGACATGTAAAAATAAAATTTTATTTTTAGAACATTTCTGGGTCAATGTCAATGTTCTCTTCCTCTTTAGGGGCAAACACTGGCTTAGACTCTAAAATCTTTTTACCCAATTTACCTTGAACTTCAACTATCTTAGACTCATAATATTCATAGTCGTCTGCTTTCTTTGGTTCATAAGGTATAACAAGTTTGTATGCTTTGCCTTCTTTAAGGTTTGAGAACCTTCTGTCAAAACTTTCTTTGACTGCTAACAAACCTTCTATGTCTAAGTCTTCAAATTTCGCACCATTTTTAGTCACAATAGCAAACTTAACTGGTTCGATGTTCCAAACTTTGCTGAATGAAGACTTTTCAAAATGGTAGAAGTAAACATTCAAATATGTGAATGGGTCTAGTTCTTCTTTAAGTCCTGACATGTACTTGTTTACTGAAATATATTTCGTCATCTTTTCTATCGGATAAAAAAAATTTTTTTAAAATTTACTCAGAAAAATTTTTCTTTGTATATACACCATTCTGAACATCTAAAAGACTTTTGACATTTGCCAAGAATGTTCGTTTAGAAGCTGCCATATAACCATATTCTTGACAATATTGTTTATACGAATCATATAAAGACCTTTCATCTAATGACACAAAGTCAGTTTCATCTACGAACAGTTCATAAACACTCTTGTTTGCTTCTAACAATGTTTGTCTCTCTTCGGTATGTGGAATTTGTCTTGGATTGAACTTAGAAATATCTAATGTCATGAAATATGAGAACAAGTGGTTGTAAAAGTCAGATGTCAAAGTTTCTGCTAAGTCGTCAAAATATTCTGTATCTTGCATATGAGAATCTGACGTTCTGACAACTACATATCTTCTGTCAGAACTTTCTAACTTCATCGGAACAACATTGTTTGAAACCATAATGAAGTTTGCAACATTTTCACAAACTCTTTGGTCTTTATATTTTTTTCAACAACTCCAACTTTATCTGTTATAAGACTCTTCAAAGCATCTGAGTTCAAAACTTTTGTTGTATCTATACTTTGAAGTTCATTGCAAACTATAAGTTTCATATTCTCTATTGAGGAGTTAAACTTGCCACAGATGTTTTCTAAGTTTGTCATATTAGGGTTCGAATAACCTTCTAACAGTTTGCATAAGATATCTGTAAAGAATGTGTTCTTACCTGTTCCTTGTTTTCCAATTATAATGAGAGCAGTTTCATTTTTAGCACTTGGATGTTGTAAGATATTTGCAAACCAACATAAGATATACTCATAAACCTTTTCGTTTCCATTGCATATAATTTCTTTGACATGGTCTAACCAAGCTTCTATAATATTTTCTTTCCATTCTACTTGTTCGTATTTATATCCAGTGAAGATAGAATAGAAGTTTGGAGAAGGTGTATAGAACTTTATACCACGAACTGAAAAATCTTCTAACTTTGACAATAAGATATCCCAAGCATCTAACATCTTCATTCCAACTTGTACGACTTTTATTTTCTTAAGTTTCTGTCTACATTCTTGTTCAGACACTATTGTTGCTCTTGGTTTGTTAAAGACAACATCCCATTCTTTCATAACATAACATTCTGGGGCAGAGTCGACATAAATGACTAAACGTTTCAAATTCTCGACTGCTTTGTTATAGTCTCTAAATGGACACATATTTCTGAATGCTTGGAAGTCATAAAAATCTGAAACATCTATTCTGTACATTTTTATAAAAATAAAAAAATATTATTTTTTTATTCTTGACTTTGTTGTTGCATTTGTTGCATTTGTTGTTCTTGAGCTATTTGTTGTTGAAGTTGTTCTTGTAATACAATACTTTCACCAGTTGCATCTTCCAATTCGAAACTTTCTGCCGTCATTGACAAATACATAGGACATAAAAGTTTTACAGGAACAAAGTTTGCGTCAACTAATGTCAACGTTATACTTGCCAAAGTGTTTGAGTTCACTAAGGTTGAAAATTCTGCATTCGAATGAACAATAGGCAAACCAGCAGAGAAAGTATTGTTTATACGCATAAGTATCTTTTGGTCATAATAGTTTCTGTCGACATTCGAATAACACTTTGAACCTAAGTTTGAAACAATATATAAGATTGGTGTGCTTAATGTCAATGGAATAGACATTCCTTGTATGACACCTTTTCCTGTTATAGGAAACTGTTGGTAGTAAAAACCAGAAATAAGTTTTGTATTATAGCTCATATTGTTTATAGTAAACTCAGTCGGACATCCAAACATAATGAAACCTGCTCTAGTTGCAGCACATGTTACACTCGTACGTAAAGTATTAAATAAGTCAACAAAACCTGTTGGTGGTATATCTGAGTAAGTATCTTCAAAGGAGTATTTTTTACCATTCACAACAATAAAGTCTTCTGGTGTCAAAAGAGCAAAACAGGCTTTAGTCGTCATTGTGTTTAAGGTTAGTTTACAATATCGTCCTTGAGGACTTTGTAAGTTTGTTGTTATAGAATTATATGACTCAGGGTTTTTAGTCGTAATAGTATAAACCATTATGTCTTCTGCCATTTATATATATTTAAAAGTTTTTCTGAAAGTGGAGAAGAACTTCATCTAAACTTTCACATGGCGTTTCTTGAAGTTCTCTGTCTAAGAAGTTCAAATATTTTGTAAAGACATAGAACTTTCCTTTGTCTACACGAACAAACAAAACAGGGTCTTTCATATCGTTCAAAAGTGTGTAAAGTCCTTTACATGAAATAAAGTCTATATTATTTTTCTTCAAACATCTTTCAAGAAGTTTTGACATTTTTACTTAGCAAATAAATTTTAATGAAATGTTGTGGTCGTCAAATATTTTTATGACGTCTGGGAAACTATACTTTAAGTTCAACGTTTCACCTCCTTTCATAACGTATATCTTGTCAATGGCATTATATGAAACACCACAGCAACTAATGTCGGGTTCTATTTCTTTGATGTTTATATCGTCTGCCTCTGTCAAAAGTTTCAATAGTTCTTTCAAAACTTCATGAGGTGCAATGACATATGAGTTCACTTTTACAGGGTTGTGTTCGACCAAGTTTAACATTATACTTAAAGCTTGACAAATCTTCTCCTGAGTTTGAAGTTTGTCTTTCAGTTGTTGGTAGTCGTTTCGAATATCTGCAACAGAACTTAAGTCTCTGCTAACTTCAGGATATGTTGGTTCTTTTACAGGAACAATTGTTATACCATCTTCGTCTTCGTATGGTTTCCCCACTTCAACATCTCTGTCTTTGACATTGACAACAACACTTTGACTGTTTGTTTGAGTTGGTGAATTTAACTTCACATCTGCCACCGCCATTAAACCTTTTGAAACACTTACGCTTCTATTTTTCGGAAATGACATTTTACTTAGAATAAAAAGATGGACGTATTCGGATATCTCTTCGAATTGAAGCAAAACAAGGTTTATACTCACAAACAATACAAATACATTGACAGAATAGTTCTTTACACAAACAATGGAAAATGTTATAGAATAGCAGTCTTTGCTGAACCTAAATATTTTCATAAAGCAAAGAAAGTTGGTATAACCGAGATGGTGAAAGTTCTTGAAGCAGACAAAAATATAACTTCAAAACTTACAGATATTACTAAAGGAAAGTTTATAATACAATATTATGTCAAAACTGGCGTACTGTCAATATTTGACGGAGAGAAGTCAGTTCAAGAACAACTTACTGACCTGCTGCCAAAATCTGCTCGATGGAAGCTGTCCGTTATGCCAATCTGAGGAGCCCCAGCAGGTTTCATCGAACGAATCTTCAAAAGAGCATCTTCCGTGAAAAGTGCTATTGGTTTTGTAAACTTCTTTGCTTTCAATTCATCTGGACCGTCTCTGTCACCAGTATATTGTATTTGAACTGTACCAACAGTTGAAATACCACCCATAAAGTCTTCTGAGTCAGCAAATGGAATGCCAAGCCAAAAGTTTGAACGGTCTCCATTTGTATATTGAGTTTTTTGACCTCCTGTATGAGTCCATACTTTCACATATGGCATAATAGAACTTTGCATTTCAGGGTTAATGGTTGTTGTGAAGTTGTTGTTAAAGTTCATAGCATCTAATGTCAAGTTGTATGACCTCATATCCTCAACTGTAGAATATTCTTCTCTTGGATAATATTTGCCATCTATGTTATATGATATTTAATACCGGGGTTGTAGAAACAAGAATAGTCATTTATAGTTCGTCTGAACAGTACAAACAGAGTATCTGCATGTTTCATTGCAGTTGTTAAAGCAATATCTGTTCTTGCACCTGGGTCAGCACTTTGGTTTCCAACTTCACCTGCAAAGTCTTTGACAGATATTTGGTGTATAGGGAACATAAGTGGAACTGCAATAATTTGGCAGCTAAAGCATTTGAAATATCTGGGTCCAACATATAGACTGCAAGTCTGCTTTCTATTCTCTTGCATTCAAATTTTTCGCATGTGAACTTAACTGGGTCCCAAGCAGTATTGTTGTCTGCTGTTCCTGAGAAGTAGTAGTTTACTTCAGTGTTGAGGTTTGAGAAACCAAAGTCTAAGTCAACTTTCTCTTTGCACCATTTTCCAAATGGTATGCTGGCAGCTCCACCAGCTGTATCTGTAATAGTGAATGGGTCTTGTGTTGGTGCAATGACTAAGTTATTTTGCTTGGAGTAAGTTCAATAGAAATTTTTCCTGCCAGTTTGGCAAGTATCTTAAAAAACCTGAAGATGAGGAAAGATGACAAAGGAACTCTAAGTTTCAGTTTTACTTTAGTGGCAGCAGTTCCATCTGAAACCAGAAAGGTTAACATAAACTCCTGGAACGTTAGGGTCAATCTTCTTATTTTCTCAATAGTTGCATACTGGTCTGTTTGTTCTCTAGCTTGTGGTTGTACTGAGTTTCTCAAAGCGAACCATTCATAGTTTGCCCATGTTACTGTTTGAACTAAGTCAGAGTTAGAATATATCTTATATCCCATGAAAACTTCTGGAGCATATTGGTATCCGACATAGAAAATTCCATTGCAACCTTTCTTGTCAGACAACTTGGCAGAAGGTTTTATTTCAATGTCTTGTTCCACGTATAAGAATGAGTTGTCAATAGAAATAATATGAAACCTGTCGCAAGCAATATCTACTGTTGTTGAAGAACCTTCTCCAAACTCACCTACGTTTCCATAAGAAACAGCAGTTGTATATTCGTAAGTTCCAGGAACTATTTCTGACCTTCTAATGGCATTGTCGCATTCGTTATACCATTCGGAAACATTTCCGTTCATGGCATCCAAAACTGTTGGCGTTATATTCTGAGCGGCGTACATTTCATATGGGTAAAAATATAGAATAGTTGGATTTATATATCATAATAGAACCCACTCGTACCAAGCTTTACTTTTCTTCCTGACTGAGTTTTGTTGCATCTTTGCCTCATGTTCACCTAGTATGTTGTAAATTTCCCATGTCCTTTTTGCCTTTGGGCTCTGGTCGCCCATCTCAGGTAACCTATATCCTAGAAAGATTTTGTCATAGTTTTGTATTTGAGTCTTCGCGTATTGTTTGCATGACTCTTTCCTGAGTTTCCGGTTCAAGCTCTTCAAACAGAGCTTGTCCATATGGAATAAGCTCGTTTCCAAATATATGTTTTTGTAGCCATTCTGGTTTTCTTTCCATGTTACCAATAATATCTTTTGTGAATGGGAAAGCTTTTACCCAATGTTCCAGTCTTGCGTCATTTATTTCTGTAGTTGGTTTTATTTTGTCAAGGAACATGTTTTTCAATACTAACATTTCATTTGGTACTGTCCATTTGAGTTTTCTTAAATATTCATCCCTTCTCTTTGCATTGTCTGCAAAGTAAGTTTTTATGACATTTTGCAAACTTTCGTTTGCAAGGTCATGTACAATAGGTTCTCTTCCTTCTTTCTCCCTAACTTTCTTTCTAAACTCTTCACCAAATATACCATCTCTATGGTTCTGTGTAGTTCTTTGAGATAAATGTTCTAGAACGTCAGGTGTTATATTTCCATCAGCCATGTTCATTTCATACTGGTTAAAATATCTGCATGTTTCATATCTTTCAATGGCATTAAAGCCGCGCTGAAAATACCAGCTATATCTGGTTCACCATTCTCTTCCATTGCGTCTACAACTTCTTGGAATTGAGGTTGTAAGTTTATGAACCACCTATCCGGATTAGCTTTATGACCCCATCTCATTGTAGTTCCATAGTCTGCAGAAACAAAAGTAGGTTTGTTTCCATATTGGTTAGGTTCTGAATGAACTTTAAACAATGTTTCATTTCTATATGTTTTGTTGAAATTTAACCTTTTATTTTCACCGAGTTCATCCGAAGATTGAACGTTATATGCTCGTAAGTAAAAAGGATTGTTGTATTTGTGTACATTATCTTTCAGTACTTCCATTCTATGCTGGATATTTTCATCTGATGTTGGAGTCTTTTGTATGTCGGCGAACATTTTTCGATATTCTTCTACTATGTCAGCCGAATTTTTCTTAGACTCTTGAAAGATTCCATATTCTCCGCATACACTTGTTGAGGGTCAAGATTTTTCGGCTGTTCCAAATCTTCATCTAGTTCTGTGAAGTTAGTTTCCAAAGGAGTGACTTGTTCGTTTCCTTCAGGCTCTTCTAGCTGTTGTTGCTGAACTATTTCTTCCATGTCTGGTTGTATCTGAACTTCTTCCTGTGGAGTTTCTTGTACCTCATCTGCTGGCATTTCATATATTCCGAGACCGTTTTTAACAAATTCCCTTTCTAAGTCATCCGCATTCATAACCCTTTCTTCTTTCGTTCCGTCTCTATTTTTTACGCGTTTCATGAAGAGAGTTGAATTATCGTTTAGCTCTGACACCAAATATCTTGGAGTAAATTCATTCATGTCATTTGGATGATATGCTATTAAATCATATCCCTTAGCGAGCTTGTATTTTCCAGGTTTGAGCTTATATCCCATTTGGTGCTGAACCATAAAGCTAAATAGGTTCGGGTCAGTATTTCCTTCCTTGAACTTTCTAATAGCTTCTTTATATCTGTCACTAAAGTCAAGAGTATCTGGGTAACCATAATTTTCCTTAAGCATTTTTAAGAATTCTTGGTTTCCTTGTTCGCTACTTCTTTTATGTCCTTGCTCTGTTTGTGCTGGTTGTTGTGCTGGTTGTGGAGGTGGTTGTTGTGCTGGTTGTGGAGGTGGTTGTTGTGCTGGTTGTGGAGGTGGTTGTTGTGCTGGTTTTGGTGCATGCCTGCGTCTGTGTCCATGTGACGATGTAAATGTTTTAGGTAGTCCTGCTGCAGGTGCTTCTCTTGAAGGGTTTGGTGGTATAAAAGTTCCACCAGCTGGTATATAAGTTCCACTAGCTAGTATATAAGTTCCACCAGCTGGTATATAAGTTCCACCAGCTGGCACATATGTTCCATCTGCAGCATAATGTCCTACCTGACTTTTCGTTTTTAAGAAAGCATTTACTAGGTCTGTTTTGGTCTGTTGTAACTCTTTTTCTTGACTTTCCACAACAGTTGCTCTAACGGCGTCATAGGCACTTTGAACTGCCTGTCTCGTTGCTGCATCTGTTATTTTCGTCATATTTTGTGCTACTTCTCTTAACTCTTTGTCGAAACCTTCAGACTTCAGTTTCTTTCCAGATGAGAAGTCGTTCACTAGTTTCACCTTACTATGAAGAGCTTCGAAGGCATTCTTAAAGTCAGCATTCATTAAAGCTTCATTTGAACTGTCTTCATCCGCTTGTATTTTTGTCCTTATTGACCCTATAAGTTGGGCTGCTTTAGCGTTGGCCTGGGCATCTAACCAGTCATTATTAGCTTTTATATATTCTGCGCTTTTCATTGCCTTTTGCATGGCTGTGTCGTTATTTTTACTTTCTTGTGCTAAGTTTTCATACTGTACGGTTTGGTTTTGCAACTGTAAAAGTTTTTCTGCCTTTACATTTGCTTCAACTTCTTTTTATACTCATCGCTATCCATATATGTCTTCAGGGCTTTTTGTTTTATCTCTTCATCTTTCAGTACTTTATATTGAGTAGTATGGTTTTTCAAATTTATAACATCTTGTTCCATTTTTGCTACTTCTGCTGCTTTTTCTGACACTTTTTTCGCATATTCCTCTGTACTTAGTTCTTTCAGTTGTTCTTCTTTCTTCTTTTTCTCTACGTTTAACTCATTGAGTTTCTTTGTGTGTCTGTCATATTCTAGTTTCTTTTCGTTTTCACTTATTTGTTTCTGTATGTCTATGTTTGACTTTTTGACATCTGTTATTTGATTTTTGAGTGAACTCAAATTCATATTGACTTTGAGGGTTATAAGCTGTTCCGTCTGCAGCTCCACCATAGCCTGCATTTTTAAAAAGTGCCGCTTTAAACCTCCACTCTGTGCACCAATAACTCGGTTTAAAAGCATAGGGTTGCTTGACATTTGTTGCAACATAGTGGGGTCATTCATCATTTGTTGTTGCAGTTGTTGTTGTGGTGTCAGTTTTACTATTGGATGTTTCAATGCTCTCTTCCTCTTACGTATATTCTTACGTAGCTTACGTGGCATTTTAAGTGAAGTTAAAAAGCATATATACGAAGAAGTCATGAAAATTCAAGAGGTTAGAAAAGAGGTTAGAAAAGAGGTTAGATCTAACCTTCTACCCTAAACATTATTTTTTGGTCCTTTACACTCATTACGAAGAAGTCTTGACAAAACATTTACGAAGAAGTCATGAAAATTCAAGAGACCCAAAGGGTCAGAGCCGCAAAGCGGCTAGGTTAGAAAAGAGGTTAGAAAAGAGGTTAGATCTAACCTTCTACCCTAAACATTATTTTTTGGTCCTTTACACTCATTACGAAGAAGTCTTGACAAAACATGAAAACATATATAATTTGTGAAAAGTGAAACAAAAAGTGTCACCGGCTGGGGTTCGGTCCTCCTCTTGGGTCTTGGGCAAAATTTCTTATGGGCTAGAGGGCGCAACGCGCCTGGAAGCCCTTCGAATAAAACTTCATTTATACTAAACATCTTCAGGGCTAGAAGGCACGAAGTGCCTGGAAGCCCCACTACCTTTTTTTTTTTTTTTTTTTTTTTTTAATAATATCACATAAACTCATATTATTTTCTAATATATAACTATTTTATATAAAAATCAAATTCAATGATCTTAAAAGCGAAGGATAAACCTCAAAATTTACGAATATAATGAGTGGGAATATAATGCTTATCTATCATAAAACCATATGAAATATTAATTTTTGCTTTACGCCTAATTTTTGACGACAATTAGCAAAGGCGTCAAAAATTTTCTCACTGGGTTTTCGTCTATCAATCCCAGCTCATTATATACGCAACCAATCAAAAATCTGATATGGGAGTCCAAGGCTAACTTTTTGTTGTCTACCTAATAAAAGAGGAAGCAGCATTAGTGAGAATAATCGCAAATATTCAATTTAAATTATCTTTTTATTCTTAATTTAAAGTGACAAAAAGAATAAAAAACCTATTCTAAGGCATGTTGTTATGTAAATGAGACTAGACATCATATTTTATGTTATGAAAAAAAAATATTTAGAATTTTAGAACAAAATAAATAGAAAAAATAGCATAACTTATGGATGTGCGTATATTAAATTTAATAAATTAAGAGAAATTATTTTTGGCGCCAAAATTATTCGTTAACTCTCAAATTTTTCTGAGTCAATAAGCCGCCAAAAAAGTGTCATTTTGTTTCGTTAGAGAAAGATGAATTGTCCATGTCATCCAATCGGGAACAAGGGGGATGGGGATTAGATGATAAAGAAGCAATTCATGCTCTCTATCTGAAGCAATCAGACTTACCAGCAACAATGTGAATCGATTTGGCTTTAAAGTTAATATAGCAGATCAGCTTGTTACTGGAGAGACTAGGCATTACGATTGATTCGCTGTAGTGCTCTACTTTAATTTAAGAGTAGTAACGGATAACTGAATTCCCAAAATTCTTTAGGTGATCCAAAACACTGTAGCTGCTTGAACTTTGGACGAGCCTCGCACCCCAGAGAATAGAAATCCCAATCTTGCTCATGTTTAGTTGAATTAGTCTGCAGCAGTACAGCTCTGATACCACAAGATCGTGATGTATACAAAGTCACAACGCTATTTGATTCAACAACTAGCTAGTTTTGACATCAAATTGCAAAATTTGACTTCGTTATGAGCTCTTTGTAGCAAAAATACATTACACTTAAAGACTAGTTGCTAGACTGTAGTAGTTTGTTCGTATATATCTATTTTTCCCCAACGTATTGCATACTACATTTTGACAAGACTTGCAACCTTATAGTAACCTCGTTGGGAATTGTTCAAGCAAAGCGTAGGTAGTTAAGGTCGAGTAAGAGTTCTTCTTAAATCTTTCACTGAATGAGTAGGTGTTGGAAGAACTGTTCTCTAAAGCGATACAGTTGCGCTACATGTTCGTCAACTTGTCTAGAAATAAATATATCATTTGTTTTATACGTTTTTTCGTAATAAATCTATTTGTATTTGTTGTATTTGAGTATGAAGATAACAAAAACTACGGCATAAGACGCAGTACACTGGGCTTCGTTGCCATTTTATTTACCATGTTAAGAATAAACTTAACAGACATGCTTTGTTTTCGACGAAGCCATCTAAAATAACGTACATCTAAATAAAACTAAAAAACTGTAAAATTTCTTTATTTGATAGTATACTTCAAATTATGCACTATACCTTCTAGAATTCTATAACACTCTTTGCATATAATTTTTTTAAAAAAAAGTTATATCTCGACAAAAATATGATTTATCAATAGAGTATGTAAAATAAAACTCATTCGCAGTATTAAAAAATCGTAAATCTTTCCAAAAAAATTTTGAATTACAAATTTTAAAACTTAAAACAACATTTTTTGAAGCGAAAAAACGAAATCTAATTTTTTTTGGAAAATTTAGAATAAATAGAGCTCTTTAACTCGTCGAATACAAATTGTTTTCAAGTTTTTTTCGACCGGAAATTGAACTTTTAGAGTTTATACAATAAGATTCACATGAAAAAATACGGGTTTAACAAAGAAATCACCAATATAAAGGTTTTTTAGTAGAACGAGATTGATAAAAACTATGGTATGATAAAAAGACGATAATTTTTTTGGCGGGATAATTGAAGAATATGAATGATTCGAATTACAGACATACTCTAGTCCGAAACTTACTATGGTTCGTGACTTATTTTTGACACAGAATAGCTGTAGACTAAGGCTTACTCTAGATCCAGACTTATTATACAATTAAATTTGCTTTTGGAATAAGACTTAATTTTAGTTACAAACTTATCTTAATATCAGACTTATATTTAGAATCAGACTTACTTTAGTCTAGAACTTACATTTAGAATCAGACTTCCATTTCAAGTCAGACTTACTTTCGTCCGAGACTTACATTTCAAGTCAGACTTACTTTCGTCCGAGACTTACATTTCAAGTCAGACTTACTTTCGTCCGAGACTTACATTTCAAGTCATACTTACTTTCGTCCGAGACTTACATTTCAAGTCATACTTACTTTCGTCCGAGACTTACATTTCAAGTCATACTTACTTTCGTCCGAGACTTACATTTCAAGTCATACTTACTTTCGTCCGAGACTTACATTTCAAGTCAGACTTACTTTCGTCCGAGACTTACATTTCAAGTCAGACTTACTTTCGTCCGAGACTTACATTTCAAGTCAGACTTACTTTCGTCCGAGACTTACATTTCAAGTCATACTTACTTTCGTCCGAGACTTACATTTCAAGTCATACTTACTTTCGTCCGAGACTTACATTTCAAGTCAGACTTACTTTCGTCCGAGACTTACATTTCAAGTCATACTTACTTTCGTCCGAGACTTACATTTCAAGTCATACTTACTTTCGTCCGAGACTTACATTTCAAGTCAGACTTACTTTCGTCCGAGACTTACATTTCAAGTCATACTTACTTTCGTCCGAGACTTACATTTCAAGTCATACTTACTTTCGTCCGAGACTTACATTTCAAGTCACTTACTTTCGTCCGAGACTTACATTTCAAGTCATACTTACTTTCGTCCGAGACTTACATTTCAAGTCAGACTTACTTTCGTCCGAGACTTACATTTCAAGTCATACTTACTTCGTCCGAGACTTACATTTCAAGTCATACTTACTTTCGTCCGAGACTTACATTTCAAGTCAGACTTACTTTCGTCCGAGACTTACATTTCAAGTCATACTTACTTCGTCCGAGACTTACATTTCAAGTCATACTTACTTTCGTCCGAGACTTACATTTCAAGTCAGACTTACTTTCGTCCGAGACTTACATTTCAAGTCATACTTACTTTCGTCCGAGACTTACATTTCAAGTCAGACTTACTTTCGTCCGAGACTTACATTTCAAGTCATACTTACTTTCGTCCGAGACTTACATTTCAAGTCAGACTTACTTTCGTCCGAGACTTACATTTCAAGTCATACTTACTTTCGTCCGAGACTTACATTTCAAGTCATACTTACTTTCGTCCGAGACTTACATTTCAAGTCAGACTTACTTTCGTCCGAGACTTACATTTCAAGTCAGACTTACTTTCGTCCGAGACTTACATTTCAAGTCAGACTTACTTTCGTCCGAGACTTACATTTCAAGTCATACTTACTTTCGTCCGAGACTTACATTTCAAGTCATACTTACTTTCGTCCGAGACTTACATTTCAAGTCAGACTTACTTTCGTCCGAGACTTACATTTCAAGTCATACTTACTTTCGTCCGAGACTTACATTTCAAGTCATACTTACTTTCGTCCGAGACTTACATTTCAAGTCATACTTACTTTCGTCCGAGACTTACATTTCAAGTCATACTTACTTTCGTCCGAGACTTACATTTCAAGTCATACTTACTTTCGTCCGAGACTTACATTTCAAGTCATACTTACTTTCGTCCGAGACTTACATTTCAAGTCATACTTACTTTCGTCCGAGACTTACATTTCAAGTCATACTTACTTTCGTCCGAGACTTACATTTCAAGTCAGACTTACTTTCGTCCGAGACTTACATTTCAAGTCACTTACTTTCGTCCGAGACTTACATTTCAAGTCATACTTACTTTCGTCCGAGACTTACATTTCAAGTCATACTTACTTTCGTCCGAGACTTACATTTCAAGTCAGACTTACTTTCGTCCGAGACTTACATTTCAAGTCATACTTACTTTCGTCCGAGACTTACATTTCAAGTCAGACTTACTTTCGTCCGAGACTTACATTTCAAGTCATACTTACTTTCGTCCGAGACTTACATTTCAAGTCAGACTTACTTTCGTCCGAGACTTACATTTCAAGTCATACTTACTTTCGTCCGAGACTTACATTTCAAGTCACTTACTTTCGTCCGAGACTTACATTTCAAGTCATACTTACTTTCGTCCGAGACTTACATTTCAAGTCATACTTACTTTCGTCCGAGACTTACATTTCAAGTCAGACTTACTTTCGTCCGAGACTTACATTTCAAGTCATACTTACTTTCGTCCGAGACTTACATTTCAAGTCATACTTACTTTCGTCCGAGACTTACATTTCAAGTCATACTTACTTTCGTCCGAGACTTACATTTCAAGTCATACTTACTTTCGTCCGAGACTTACATTTCAAGTCATACTTACTTTCGTCCGAGACTTACATTTCAAGTCATACTTACTTTCGTCCGAGACTTACATTTCAAGTCATACTTACTTTCGTCCGAGACTTACATTTCAAGTCAGACTTACTTTCGTCCGAGACTTACATTTCAAGTCATACTTACTTTCGTCCGAGACTTACATTTCAAGTCAGACTTACTTTCGTCCGAGACTTACATTTCAAGTCATACTTACTTTCGTCCGAGACTTACATTTCAAGTCATACTTACTTTCGTCCGAGACTTACATTTCAAGTCATACTTACTTTCGTCCGAGACTTACATTTCAAGTCATACTTACTTTCGTCCGAGACTTACATTTCAAGTCATACTTACTTTCGTCCGAGACTTACATTTCAAGTCATACTTACTTTCGTCCGAGACTTACATTTCAAGTCATACTTACTTTCGTCCGAGACTTACATTTCAAGTCATACTTACTTTCGTCCGAGACTTACATTTCAAGTCATACTTACTTTCGTCCGAGACTTACATTTCAAGTCATACTTACTTTCGTCCGAGACTTACATTTCAAGTCATACTTACTTTCGTCCGAGACTTACATTTCAAGTCATACTTACTTTCGTCCGAGACTTACATTTCAAGTCATACTTACTTTCGTCCGAGACTTACATTTCAAGTCAGACTTACTTTCGTCCGAGACTTACATTTCAAGTCATACTTACTTTCGTCCGAGACTTACATTTCAAGTCATACTTACTTTCGTCCGAGACTTACATTTCAAGTCATACTTACTTTCGTCCGAGACTTACATTTCAAGTCATACTTACTTTCGTCCGAGACTTACATTTCAAGTCATACTTACTTTCGTCCGAGACTTACATTTCAAGTCATACTTACTTTCGTCCGAGACTTACATTTCAAGTCATACTTACTTTCGTCCGAGACTTACATTTCAAGTCATACTTACTTTCGTCCGAGACTTACATTTCAAGTCATACTTACTTTCGTCCGAGACTTACATTTCAAGTCATACTTACTTTCGTCCGAGACTTACATTTCAAGTCATACTTACTTCGTCCGAGACTTACATTTCAAGTCATACTTACTTTCGTCCGAGACTTACATTTCAAGTCATACTTACTTTCGTCCGAGACTTACATTTCAAGTCATACTTACTTTCGTCCGAGACTTACATTTCAAGTCATACTTACTTTCGTCCGAGACTTACATTTCAAGTCATACTTACTTTCGTCCGAGACTTACATTTCAAGTCATACTTACTTTCGTCCGAGACTTACATTTCAAGTCATACTTACTTTCGTCCGAGACTTACATTTCAAGTCATACTTACTTTCGTCCGAGACTTACATTTCAAGTCATACTTACTTTCGTCCGAGACTTACATTTCAAGTCATACTTACTTCGTCCGAGACTTACATTTCAAGTCATACTTACTTTGTCCGAGACTTACATTTCAAGTCATACTTACTTTCGTCCGAGACTTACATTTCAAGTCATACTTACTTCGTCCGAGACTTACATTTCAAGTCATACTTACTTTCGTCCGAGACTTACATTTCAAGTCATACTTACTTTCGTCCGAGACTTACATTTCAAGTCATACTTACTTTCGTCCGAGACTTACATTTCAAGTCATACTTACTTTCGTCCGAGACTTACATTTCAAGTCATACTTACTTTCGTCCGAGACTTACATTTCAAGTCATACTTACTTTCGTCCGAGACTTACATTTCAAGTCATACTTACTTCGTCCGAGACTTACATTTCAAGTCATACTTACTTCGTCCGAGACTTACATTTCAAGTCATACTTACTTTCGTCCGAGACTTACATTTCAAGTCAGACTTACTTTCGTCCGAGACTTACATTTCAAGTCATACTTACTTTCGTCCGAGACTTACATTTCAAGTCATACTTACTTTCGTCCGAGACTTACATTTCAAGTCAGACTTACTTTCGTCCGAGACTTACATTTCAAGTCATACTTACTTTCGTCCGAGACTTACATTTCAAGTCATACTTACTTTCGTCCGAGACTTACATTTCAAGTCATACTTACTTTCGTCCGAGACTTACATTTCAAGTCATACTTACTTTCGTCCGAGACTTACATTTCAAGTCATACTTACTTTCGTCCGAGACTTACATTTCAAGTCATACTTACTTTCGTCCGAGACTTACATTTCAAGTCATACTTACATTTCGTCCGAGACTTACATTTCAAGTCATACTTACTTTCGTCCGAGACTTACATTTCAAGTCATACTTACTTCGTCCGAGACTTACATTTCAAGTCATACTTACATTCGTCCGAGACTTACATTTCAAGTCATACTTACTTTCGTCCGAGACTTACATTTCAAGTCATACTTACTTTCGTCCGAGACTTACATTTCAAGTCATACTTACTTTCGTCCGAGACTTACATTTCAAGTCATACTTACTTTCGTCCGAGACTTACATTTCAAGTCATACTTACTTTCGTCCGAGACTTACATTTCAAGTCATACTTACTTTCGTCCGAGACTTACATTTCAAGTCATACTTACTTCGTCCGAGACTTACATTTCAAGTCATACTTACTTCGTCCGAGACTTACATTTCAAGTCATACTTACTTTCGTCCGAGACTTACATTTCAAGTCATACTTACATTCGTCCGAGACTTACATTTCAAGTCATACTTACTTCGTCCGAGACTTACATTTCAAGTCAGACTTACTTTCGTCCGAGACTTACATTTCAAGTCATACTTACTTTCGTCCGAGACTTACATTTCAAGTCATACTTACATTCGTCCGAGACTTACATTTCAAGTCATACTTACTTTCGTCCGAGACTTACATTTCAAGTCATACTTACTTCGTCCGAGACTTACATTTCAAGTCATACTTACTTCGTCCGAGACTTACATTTCAAGTCATACTTACTTCGTCCGAGACTTACATTTCAAGTCATACTTACTTTCGTCCGAGACTTACATTTCAAGTCATACTTACATTCGTCCGAGACTTACATTTCAAGTCATACTTACATTCGTCCGAGACTTACATTTCAAGTCATACTTACTTCGTCCGAGACTTACATTTCAAGTCATACTTACTTCGTCCGAGACTTACATTTCAAGTCATACTTACTTCGTCCGAGACTTACATTTCAAGTCATACTTACTTTCGTCCGAGACTTACATTTCAAGTCATACTTACTTTCGTCCGAGACTTACATTTCAAGTCATACTTACTTTCGTCCGAGACTTACATTTCAAGTCATACTTACATTCGTCCGAGACTTACATTTCAAGTCATACTTACTTCGTCCGAGACTTACATTTCAAGTCATACTTACTTTCCGAGACTTACATTTCAAGTCATACTTACTTTCGTCCGAGACTTACATTTCAAGTCATACTTACATTCGTCCGAGACTTACATTTCAAGTCATACTTACATTCGTCCGAGACTTACATTTCAAGTCATACTTACTTTCGTCCGAGACTTACATTTCAAGTCATACTTACATTCGTCCGAGACTTACATTTCAAGTCATACTTACATTTCGTCCGAGACTTACATTTCAAGTCATACTTACTTTCGTCCGAGACTTACATTTCAAGTCATACTTACTTCGTCCGAGACTTACATTTCAAGTCATACTTACATTCGTCCGAGACTTACATTTCAAGTCATACTTACTTTCGTCCGAGACTTACATTTCAAGTCAGACTTACTTTCGTCCGAGACTTACATTTCAAGTCATACTTACTTTCGTCCGAGACTTACATTTCAAGTCATACTTACTTTCGTCCGAGACTTACATTTCAAGTCAGACTTACTTTCGTCCGAGACTTACATTTCAAGTCATACTTACTTTCGTCCGAGACTTACATTTCAAGTCATACTTACATTCGTCCGAGACTTACATTTCAAGTCATACTTACTTTCGTCCGAGACTTACATTTCAAGTCATACTTACATTCGTCCGAGACTTACATTTCAAGTCATACTTACATTCGTCGAGACTTACATTTCAAGTCATACTTACATTCGTCCGAGACTTACATTTCAAGTCATACTTACATTTGTCGGACTTACATTTCAAGTCATACTTACATTCGTCCAGACTTACATTTCAAGTCATTTACATTCGTCCGAGACTTACATTTCAGTCATACTTACATTCGTCCGAGCATTACATTTCAAGTCATACTTACATTCGTCGAGACTTACATTTCAAGTCAGACTTACATTTCGTCCTCTTTTTTCTCTTCCAATAATGCACAAAACCAAGATTTGACATCAGATTTAAAATCTCCATCAAGTCTGCTTTCCAAATCCGCTGTCAAAACTTGAATATCTCAATTAATTAATGATATTCAGATATTGCGAATAATCTTTAGGTAAAGAAGAAAATTTAGGTTGTAAAATCATATAAAATGTAGTTAGAGAGCAAAAATTATGTTTGAGTGATCTCCATGTCGTAGTGGATCTAGATTTGAGTGGCTTTAGATGTATGAGTGGTTTTCAATGTCAGTGTGGATCAAGATGTCTGGGAATAAAAGTAAGTCGTAGGTTAATATAAGTTTGATATTAATGTAAGTATGACTTAAAATGTAAGTCTCGGACGAAAGTAAGTATGACTTGAAATGTAAGTCTCGGACGAAAGTAAGTATGACTTGAAATGTAAGTCTCGGACGAAAGTAAGTATGACTTGAAATGTAAGTCTCGGACGAAAGTAAGTATGACTTGAAATGTAAGTCTCGGACGAAAGTAAGTCTGACTTGAAATGTAAGTCTCGGACGAAAGTAAGTCTGACTTGAAATGTAAGTCTCGGACGAAAGTAAGTATGACTTGAAATGTAAGTCTCGGACGAAAGTAAGTCTGACTTGAAATGTAAGTCTCGGACGAAAGTAAGTGACTTGAAATGTAAGTCTCGGACGAAAGTAAGTCTGACTTGAAATGTAAGTCTCGGACGAAAGTAAGTATGACTTGAAATGTAAGTCTCGGACGAAAGTAAGTCTGACTTGAAATGTAAGTCTCGGACGAAAGTAAGTCTGACTTGAAATGTAAGTCTCGGACGAAAGTAAGTCTGACTTGAAATGTAAGTTCGGACGAAAGTAAGTCTGACTTGAAATGGAAGTCTGATTCTAAATGTAAGTTCTAGACTAAAGTAAGTCTGATTCTAAATATAAGTCTGATATTAAGATAAGTTTGTAACTAAAATTAAGTCTTATTCCAAAAGCAAATTTAATTGTATAATAAGTCTGGATCTAGAGTAAGCCTTAGTCTACAGCTATTCTGTGTCAAAAATAAGTCACGAACCATAGTAAGTTTCGGACTAGAGTATGTCTGTAATTCGAATCATTCATATTCTTCAATTATCCCGCCAAAAAAATTATCGTCTTTTTATCATACCATAGTTTTTATCAATCTCGTTCTACTAAAAAACCTTTATATTGGTGATTTCTTTGTTAAACCCGTATTTTTTCATGTGAATCTTATTGTATAAACTCTAAAAGTTCAATTTCCGGTCGAAAAAAACTTGAAAACAATTTGTATTCGACGAGTTAAAGAGCTCTATTTATTCTAAATTTTCCAAAAAAAATTAGATTTCGTTTTTTCGCTTCAAAAAATGTTGTTTTAAGTTTTAAAATTTGTAATTCAAAATTTTTTTGGAAAGATTTACGATTTTTTAATACTGCGAATGAGTTTTATTTTACATACTCTATTGATAAATCATATTTTTGTCGAGATATAACTTTTTTTTAAAAAAATTATATGCAAAGAGTGTTATAGAATTCTAGAAGGTATAGTGCATAATTTGAAGTATACTATCAAATAAAGAAATTTTACAGTTTTTTAGTTTTATTTAGATGTACGTTATTTTAGATGGCTTCGTCGAAAACAAAGCATGTCTGTTAAGTTTATTCTTAACATGGTAAATAAAATGGCAACGAAGCCCAGTGTACTGCGTCTTATGCCGTAGTTTTTGTTATCTTCATACTCAAATACAACAAATACAAATAGATTTATTACGAAAAAACGTATAAAACAAATGATATATTTATTTCTAGACAAGTTGACGAACATGTAGCGCAACTGTATCGCTTTAGAGAACAGTTCTTCCAACACCTACTCATTCAGTGAAAGATTTAAGAAGAACTCTTACTCGACCTTAACTACCTACGCTTTGCTTGAACAATTCCCAACGAGGTTACTATAAGGTTGCAAGTCTTGTCAAAATGTAGTATGCAATACGTTGGGGAAAAATAGATATATACGAACAAACTACTACAGTCTAGCAACTAGTCTTTAAGTGTAATGTATTTTTGCTACAAAGAGCTCATAACGAAGTCAAATTTTGCAATTTGATGTCAAAACTAGCTAGTTGTTGAATCAAATAGCGTTGTGACTTTGTATACATCACGATCTTGTGGTATCAGAGCTGTACTGCTGCAGACTAATTCAACTAAACATGAGCAAGATTGGGATTTCTATTCTCTGGGGTGCGAGGCTCGTCCAAAGTTCAAGCAGCTACAGTGTTTTGGATCACCTAAAGAATTTGGGAATTCAGTTATTACGTAAATTTCTCAAGATGAACTTGAGAGCAGCGCAGTTATAACGAAAGTCTCTGATGAAAGGCAATGATTTCTTTCATGAATGATCTAACGTTAGCTTGAAATCAGGAAAAGAGACTATTGATGACTTACTTTCCATCGATGGTGCACAACAGCAGGGAGGGGATTGGTGGGTTTGGGGAAATTCGCTGAGGCACTAGTGTCCGGATTGTTCGTCAAATAGGTTTCCTTTCCTATAAAGAAATGACACTTTTTTGGCGGCTTATTGACTCAGAAAAATTTGAGAGTTAACGAATAATTTTGGCGCCAAAAATAATTTCTCTTAATTTATTAAATTTAATATACGCACATCCATAAGTTATGCTATTTTTTCTATTTATTTTGTTCTAAAATTCTAAATATTTTTTTTTCATAACATAAAATATGATGTCTAGTCTCATTTACATAACAACATGCCTTAGAATAGGTTTTTTATTCTTTTTGTCACTTTAAATTAAGAATAAAAAGATAATTTAAATTGAATATTTGCGATTATTCTCACTAATGCTGCTTCCTCTTTTATTAGGTAGACAACAAAAAGTTAGCCTTGGACTCCCATATCAGATTTTTGATTGGTTGCGTATATAATGAGCTGGGATTGATAGACGAAAACCCAGTGAGAAAATTTTTGACGCCATTAGCAAAAAATGTTAAATGTTAACACTCAGTCCATTTGAATATGAAAAATAAAATTGACTTTGATTAAATGTTTTTATTTATCATGCAATTCTTCTTGCGACCAAAGATTTGAATAAAATTTCAAAAATAAGATAGCTTAAAAATAATATACGGTAGTGTTTACTAATAGATGAATAGTATATAAATTCTATTAAAATGGATTTGATCCAAAAAAATATAAAACCAAAAATAATTGTTATAATTTACCCAGATTTTCCTTACTTTTACCACTCCCCATGTAATTTCTGGGGAAAACGATAATTCATTTTTTTTATGGATGAATAGATCGTTTTCCTAGAAAGGACCTCATATCTCTGGCTAAAAAGAGTGTCAGATCCTAAATAGATTATTGATCTAGTGTACAAATCCAATAAAAAGCCTATTTTTTTGGCTTTTTTGGTGCTCATTTTTTCGAAGATCTACATGAATATGGGGAAACCATCGGATTTTTTTGGTTAACCCACATCTTCATGTAGTCTGGACTATCTTTCCTCGAAGGACCTCTTTACGGGTGTAAAAACTCATAAAGTTCTCAAAAGATTCATTCTCGATCTCCATGCTGAAAGAATTTACAATAAAAAAGAGATCTACGCATCAAACTACAGCCATAAATGAACTGAACCCCTAAAGCTCAGCTCTTAGTTTATCAAAAACGTCGAAATCCTTCTCATTGCAATCAAATTTTCTCAATAACTCATAAGAAAAATCGAATTTTGATTAAGCCGATGTTATAGGTATCACAAATACTACAAACTTGAGCAATATCGAAATTGCCAGCAAAAGTTTGAAATTGCATTGCTCATATTTGTTTTGTAAACTAAAAATCTGCTTATATTATTCATTAATTTTTATATATTATTCATATACTTTAATAAAAACAATACTATTTCACCTTAAAAATGAATTTCATAAGTCAATATTATTTTTTTGAAAATGTATCAATTTTCGATTAAAACAACATGAGAATAAAATTTACGCAAAATTATTTTAAAAAATGGTTTTAAAAATTTACAATTGATGAAGAATAAGATTGCAAGAAGTTTTGAAGTTTAATTTTAAGAAAAAAAATTCGGATATTATTCATGGATCTAAGTAATATATTTGAGTATCGGCACTATGCATAAAACATATATTTATAGTTTTTTGGATTTTTATGATTTTAAATATATTCAAATTTGGCAATCCAATAGATTTTTAAAAAATAGGTAAATAAAAATAGATTACATATGCAGCAGATTTAGAACATGAAACAAATCTTATAGTGACCCAAAAAAAATTCATGATCTAAAAAAGAAAAAAAATTGGCTAAATGGGAATCAAATCTTGACATAATAAATCATTATGTCGGATGTTTCCACTACACTACACCGGCAGTTCGAAAAATAACCTTGGTGGTTCTATTTAATAGCTACCCCCAACGATAGGCGGTGTCCCCAGCTTTAGAGAGGTGGTAAAAGTAAGGAAAATCTGGGTAAATGAAGAAGTAATTTAAAACGATTTTATTTATGATCAAATTTTATATATTTTTTTGGATCAAATCCATTTTAATAGAATTTATATACTATTCATCTATTAGTAAACACTACCGTATATTATTTTTAAGCTATCTTATTTTTGAAATTTTATTCAAATCTTTGGTCGCAAGAAGAATTGCATGATAAATAAAAACATTTAATCAAAGTCAATTTTATTTTCATATTCAAATGGACTGAGTGTTAACATTTAACATTTTTTGCTAATTGTCGTCAAAAATTAGGCGTAAAGCAAAAATTAATATTTCATATGGTTTTATGATAGATAAGCATTATATTCCCACTCATTATATTAAATTTTGAGGTTTATCCTTCGCTTTTAAGATCATTGAATTTGATTTTTATATAAAATAGTTATATATTAGAAAATAATATGAGTTTATGTGATATTATTTTTCAGAAGATTTTGTGTTCTTCTTCAAAATTTTATTTTTTTATTAAAACGAATCTTTACAAAATATACATTTACTTTTATTAATATTTAAAAACGTGCTCTATCAAAAGTTCCAAAAATTCAATATTTTAGCTTTTCTGAGTTGTCACCTTTGATGAATTTCTGTTTACAACATTAAATCTTTAAATATTAACGGCAAATGTATTTTAAGAATATAAAATATAATTATCAAAAAATTATTTTTTCTCAAAAATCTCACTTATCAAAAACATCATTATCAAAATCGACTTATTCATCCTTTTTAATAGAATAAAAAGATAGAAATTTTAATCGATTTTTAAGTTATTGAATTGTCTGAATTTTCAAAAATGATCTTTGTTTTCTTCCTTATTTGGAAACTCAAAGCAGAGGATTTACCAAAAGATTGCAAATCAGATAGTGCATCAGGACTAGGAAAATTTGTTTATAAAGCTTACCAAGGCATTGCTCCATCAGCTAACAAAGTTTTCAAATTGAACCAAATGATTACTAGGAAAGAACCAATTTACGAATTTGATCCAGACAAACATATGGAATACCTAGCATCTTTAACTGGATTCATAGCCGTTATTTTAATAATTTTGGTAATTGTTATTCTTTTCTTTCTTATCTCTCAATGCGGTGCTTGCTGCTGCTTCAAACCAACTAAAGGTAAGAAATTTACTTGGTCAGGAGCTATTGTTCATTTAGTATTTATTGCAGTGATGGTTGTTTCCCTTGTTTTGTTCTATTTTGCAAGTGGAAGCATTGTAAGTGGTGTTAACAATGCTGCAGTTTTAAACAAAAATATTCATAGTTTTGTCGAGGGAGCATTTGATGCGGTTCTTTCCACTGTTGGAGCTGCTATTAATCTCATTAATGATCTTGTAAAAAAAGCAGAAGAAACATTCAGGAAATTCATACATACTGTTAATTCAACTTTGAACGATGTCCAATCAAATGTAACTCAAGCCGTAACTAAGTCTGAGGAAGCAAAGAACTATTCCGAAGGTGAATTAAAGACAGCTGCTGACGAAGTTAACAATGAGTTCAAATCATGTTGTAACGGTTGTGATAAAAAATTAATTAATAATGATAGCATTGTTTCAAAATTGTCAGATATTTATTCAAAAATGAAGGAATTCCAAAACAACATCCAAAAAATTAATGAAACTCAAGAGAAAATACAGAAATCCATTGATGAAATTAATAACAGTGTTAAAGGTAAGATCGAGGATTTCAGTGGTAAAATTAATGAATCAATAAACAAGGTTGATTATAAACAAATTTACAAATACACTGACGAAGGAGACGCTTATATTCAAAAAGCCAAGAAATTAATTGGTCCCGTAGTGATCATAGCTGTTGTAATAATATCCATTATCATTGCTGTTTATGCTATTATTTTCTTCTTCAATAAGGGATGCTGCAGATGTCTTGCATGCAGTTTTCCAGCATTTGGTTTTCTATTTGCACTTTTGTTGGGATTGCCATGCCTTGTTTTTGCAATTCTTGTTCCGACATTCTATTCTGCATGTCCAAAGGCTGAAACATTAATTACAAAATATGCATCAAGTGTAATTCCTAGTGATACAGACATAAATTCAGTTCTTTATTGCAATGGAACAGATAAATCACTTTACAGATTGTTGAAATTTGGAGAAAAGTTTAAGATCAATGAAAAACTCGATGAATTCAAAAAGAAATTGGAAGGAACATTAACTGCTGTCAATGCAACTGAAACATTAAAGGCATTGAATGATGTCGTTAACATTAATCAGAGTTCATTAAACCTCGAAGGCCTCACAGAAGCAATTGGAAAGAAAGATGAATTAAAGAAGATGACTGAGAAATGTTCAAACAAAACAACGGAAATAAATGGAAAGATTGATGAATATTTCAATAAACTAAACAGTAGTTTGAAGCACAAGTTGGATGAAATGACCAAGTATGTATTGAATTCCATTAATAGGTCAAGTCAAATTAGTCCTCAAATGGCGAATGCAACAAACACAACTCAAAATCTTTTGAATGAGTTCTTTGTTGAATTTAATGTTGTAGTTGTTGATGGATTATCTGAAAAATTACAATGTGATAAAGTCTGCTCTATATACGTTCCAGTTAGAAATGCCCTCTGCGTTAATTTAGTTAATGGTGGCTCATTCTGGCTCATATCATGTCTTATTATGGTTATAGGATGCATTGCAGTCATGTTTACAGTATGCTGCCGCAGGAAGACAATGAGAAACCTTGATGCATCCAGTGATTCAAGTTCATTCTTTGTTTATTCTGAAGATTCTTATAAATATTCCGATTAAATCATCATTCGTTCCTAAATATATATAAAAAAATAATTTACCTATTTAAGCTATTTATTAAAATTTAATTTTTATTGAAAGATATTTTGTTTTTTTATTATGCAAAAGTAATACATTATGTCTCAGCGTTAAGTTCTACATCGTTAAGTCTCCTTCTCTTTTCCTTCAACTTATCAATTATGCATTTAATACCTAAGAATACCATAACGACACAGCATAATGTAAGACCGACAATGATAATTATGAAATGAACTGGCATGCCTCTATATACAGAAGCAGATAAATTGCAGCACCAATTGGCCAATCGAGTTTAAGGCCAGCCCACCTTGTAGAGTTAACTCTGCGTAATGTCTTGATTTCGCCATTTGTACTGCGCTGTAAGAAACTGACTGTCAAGCACTGTTGGAAGTAAACTTTTGAAGTGTAGCCGTAGGTTGGGTTCAAAGCCTTAGCCTGCTCGTAAGTTTTGTTTCCATATGCGTATGAATCGGCGAGATATTGGTCGATTGAGACTTCGGTAGAGTAATTCATGTATTCAAGGTTATAAGACATCATACCATAGACAACAGCGTATGAAAGACCTCCTGGGTATGGGACACATACATCCTCGTTGTCATCGTTTTTGTCCATAAACAAACACGGGTCGGAATCGCATTTATTATCTGATGATTTTTGATGGACTGTAGAAATTAATTCGATGCATTTATCAAAGTTCGGTTTGTCTGTGAATTCTGTGTTCAAACCAAAGCCTTTTCCGATATCAGGAGTACCAATAAGATGGCACGGGCTTTCTGTTTTATTTTGATCCTTTAAATGCTGAAGAATTGATTTTTCGACATCAACATCTCCATAGTTTTCCATGAGTTCCTAAAAACTTTGTATTTCTTCTTATTTACTGAGATTGACTCGACATACTTCTTTGCATCAGAGGATGGTTTAGATACACCAAAGGCAATCTGTGCGTGTGTGCCTCCAATTTCGGCTACGCCCATGATATTATTTGAATCAAAGCCACCAAGAAAATGATTAGCTGCAATCCATGCGAACTCAGCTTCTTCCTTGCCAGTAACAATTTGGAAGTAGTTGTCTTTCACAAGATAACGATACTTTTGATTTACGTATTGGAATGCGTCATTCATTACGGTTTTTCTAGCCTTTTCGCTCTCAATATAATTTAACCCACCAGAGGCAAACAAATAAAGCGGAGTTGTTGATCTCATCGTCTTTTCGATGTAATTATGGGATCCTTTATCGAGCAAAACATCGAAGTATTCGACGAGTTTAGATTCATTATTTAATGTGTCGGATAATGGTATTGAAGACTTAATAGAAACTGGTTTCCCGTCTGAATCGCGAATTTGATCGTAGGATGACAGATTGTAGATGTCATCGTATGTATAAATATACAATCTACTTCCTGTACTTCCCGCATCAATGATTATAATGTTTTTTGCAAGAGCTAATGAAGAGAGAAAAAGTAACATTTTTTATAGAATAAAGTTTGATTCAAAATTTTTATTTTTTCAATGGAAGAAAATTATATTCTGTAATCAGTATAGCAATTAATATTCAATAATAATTAATTTTTTAATTGATTTTTTTTGTTGTATTTTCTCGTAAATTTATCATAAGAAATCAGAGTGCTTCAATAATGAAATAATATAAAATCATTCGATATTGAATGATCATCAACTGGCCGATCATTTTTGTCTCAAATGATTTGTTCGTTTCAATTTTTGCGATCGATTTATAAATGGTTATTCCCAATAAGGGTTTCGTTTTGCGAAAAAAACGTACAATACGCAATTTCGCTAAAAAAACATTTAGCTAGCAATTTCGACCTTTGACTCCACTCAAGACGTCACTTTTTTAATTTTGCGGTATCATATTTTTGGAAAATCTTTATGAATATTATATAAAAAGTCTCTTTAATATCTATATTTCATATTTTTATCGATTTTTAAAGTTTTTGCGAAAAGTATTCAATTATTTTTGCTATTTGGTCGGGTAAATGTCGGATTTGCGACATTTTCTGATATGATATTCAGATTCGACGTTGATAATAATGCTTATAGAACCCTCTTGCTATTGTGTCAAAATTGCTAAACCGATAGCAAAAATATCTCGCAATATCAAAATTGAGATATTGAGTGAATTATGCATTATAGAGATTAAAAATCTGATTTGTGAAAACATCTCATCAGTTTCTAGCTAATTCAAAAATCTTTACTATCTTATTCGATTAAAATGAAAAGGGAATAGTTTCATTATGCTTTAAATGACAGCCTTATAATATAATCATAGTTTTCGCTCAATATGCAGCATTTTTTTTTCGAAATCTATGGTCAATATCCTAAATACTGATTGCTTTGCATTCATATCTCTTACATTTTCTATACCCACATCACTATTCATTGCTATTCCTATCTTTTTCATTTTTGTTTGTTTCTCATAATTTCTCAAAAAAACATGATAACTTGATATTTTAAATATCATACTTTATAACGTAAATAAAACTTGACCTATTAAGAAAAAGCAGTAATGAAAAGAAAATCTGAAATTCATAAAAATTACAAGTTTCTGATGACAATTAGCTTAATTAAACCAGGTACAAGATTATATAATTGTATTTTCTATCCAATTATCCATATAATATCTTATCCAGAAAAAAAAACTTGATCAATACCAAATGATTTTTTAACTAGTAAATAAAGTATTTTCTTTACACACACATTGTATATCATAGTTTTTTTTTTGGTTTCGCAAAACATCCAAAAACAAATATGCTATAAAAGTGACAATTTTAGCAAAACGAAACCCTTATTCCCAAAAATCAATTTCCTATAATGCAATCGAATATGCCGTAGTTTCAACCTAAAAACATTACTCAATTTTTTCACAGCTCTTCTTCAGCAGAATTAGGCGCTGACTATTTATATTTAGAATAACTATAATTAATAACATAGTTTCCTAGACCTAAATGTATTCAAAATCAGATATAAAAATAGACAGCCTTCATATTCAAAATATTTATCAAATGATGTATCATCCTATTATCAAGATCGAGTTTCCTTCTTGATTCAATGAACTTACTACAATTAATTGTGAAAATTTCCACAAAAATGATATTAAACCATAACCAAGGTAATATTACATTGAAATTGAAAGAAATTTAACTCGAGAAACTAATGTTGGGTGGTAAGTCATTCTTTATCGTATAAAGATTTTCAATGAATACTAATTTATTGAAATGCTCTATTATATTAATGATTTCCTCAGGTTTCAAAGGGACAAAAAAGATTTGACTTATCATAGGCTCGAGTTACAGCTGAATTCACTTCAGATAATGAACTTCAAAATATTATAAAAAGTGACATTTTAGATGGAAAACGGAGAAATAGCAGAGATTGAAAACAACGAGAAAAAAGTAGCTGAATTGGAAGCAAGAATAACATATGTCGAAGCTTTAATTAGAAAGTATCATTCATTTAAAGCTCTTGATTATGTTTTACTATTTTCTCCTTTGATGGTTGCCACTCTTATATGCTTTAAGAATAAATAAATCCTTGTTTGTTTATTATACCAAATTTACTTGCCTTATTTAGCTAACGTTTTTCAAATTATTTTCGATAATCGGCAAACTTCATCATTTCCGAAACATTTGTAATGCACATTCAAAGCGATCATCTTTTTATAGTGTTCCTCTTATTTCTTTGGATACTAAACTGTTTATTTATATTTTTGAACCCCATTATTTGTCACTTTTTTATTTTAAAATGAAATCGTT